>NW_008239535.1:115643-139745 GCF_000691975.1 Corvus brachyrhynchos
TAGGGAAAACTAATAATATTCATGTAAACAATTGTTAAACAACCAGAATTTAGGTTACTCTTCTTTTCCCCTCTTTTGCTAGCATGACTTATTAGCTTAGTCCTCAAGAAAAGTCATCCCAAGGAAACCTTGACAAAAGTGTATTGTAGTATTTGAGCTAAAAGAAGCAGAAATAACACAGTGCAGTGTGTAAGTCCAGAAAATTGCAGAGCTAATCAATTCAGTCACATAATTTTTCCAGGTTAAATTAAATCAACAGTCAGTTCATAGCACAGAAAACAGTAGCAAGATCCGATGCTGCATAATCATTCCAGGTCTGATTGTGCATTCTCTGCACACTCACTTGTACAGAAGTCATTAGACATTTTGGTGCATAAAGAAATTGGGATTAGGTCTTCTACAAACTCCATAGGAGCAAGAGTAATTAAAATTTATGACTTTACAGTCTGGCCATCCAGCCAGCTGATCCAAAGATTCATATTTCAAGCAGAAACCTTTTGTTCAATCTCTGAACCAATTAACCTTGCCAATTCCTCTGTATTTCTGCAACAGCAATGGTATATTTAGGGAATCAAAAACTCTAATTGGATCCTCTGCATGTATTTGATTCCCTACTCAATTTATGTTGCCTTCACATATCCTCTAAAACTCCTCATCTGTTACTACTTTTCCATAAGCACTGGAGGTACACAATGTATCACACAAAGGCATGAAAACATCCTCTAAGTGATGTCTCTTTCCCCCAGAAAAAAAAACCCTAAGGGTTTCTGAACCTCTTTCTGACCCTCTCTTTGTCTTGATTAGCACTAAGCTCTATGTAAATTATTCCTATCATATTATCTAGGTCAGATTAATTGCAATATAATCAAGAATATCTTTTTCACTGGCAGACCAATTGTTACACCTTCTATTCTAACTTGTGGCAAAACATTGTGGAGCTATATTCAAACATCAGCTGAGATGAGAAGCCCCTGAATGCCTCACTTGCAATCACTGCTCCCTTACCAGACATGTATCTCTGAATAAACCTTCACACTTCATCCAAAAATGACCAGGACTGTTATGAAATTTATAGCATTCTCATGGTGACTGACCTCATTGCATGGGGTGCAGCACTTCTTATGTTAAACACTTTCAGGTAATACAATTTTCATTTATTCAATCCTCAAATGCTTAAACTTCCAGTATTGGTCCAGAAGTACATACACAATGGCAACATGAAGCCTTAAGAATGAAACTAAAACCTCTCTGAACTGTAACTTCACATTATACGAAGGAAACCCTTTCAAATGACATCAGTACAGAAAAGGCATTTCACAGCAGCTGAAAGTTCAATTCTTTTTATTTTTCTTTTTTTTTGTATGGATCAAAGTATCTTCCATCATTTAAATTATTAGTGATCCTCTTATTTTATTTTTCCACTATCCATGTAAAAATTTGTCTCCAGCTGTAGCACATTAAAATTACCTACAGTTTGTCCCTATAAGACTTATCCTCAGCCTTCACTGCCTTTATGAATTAACAGCAAGTCTCTGATTCAGAGATACTGCTCCCTGAATGGCAAACTCGCATTTTATTTCTTTTAGTGACACCCTGCATTCTGTCTGGTGTTATACAGCAGACATCTTAATTCACAATGGATATCAAAGACACATCACAATACAAACAGAAGAGAGCAAAGGAAATCTAAGCTTCTGCCTCATATGAGGCAGAACATAAAAATAAAGCAGTCTCTCAGAGATAATACCATAGGAATTTTTATGGGGTTTTTATAGTTTTTGAAATCGGCCCCTTTATGATAGAGAAGAAATATTTCATGTGCAGTGCATTTGTCAGCAGACAATGCAGATATATATTCACATATCACAGACATTTCAAGATACATCATTATACACATGTAAATGAGACACAAAACAAAGTTTTCCAAATGCAAATATTGTCACCAACTATAATAATAACAGTAACATTGTTTTAGACATATTCCTTTGCTATCACTGGTAAAAACTGCAAAGGACTGAAAAAAAAACAAAAGCAGAAACAGTCAGAACAACATAAAACAATAAACTATTATAAATATTAGCAAGACTCTGAAAGAATTGAAATATAATATATACAGTTTTTCACCAAACCTTCAATGAATTTTCTTTGGCAGGTTGCAAACAATCTAATCCAGTTTCCACTGGAGCAAAATTAATTTCAGTACTAGCTGACTTGGTTCCAAGGAGAATTTCTGACAAATATCATCACTCAGTCATATTTTTAGTATTTTGTTTCAATATTTTTTACTGGTTCTTTGTATTTTCAGTATCCTGGTACTAAGGTCAGTTCAATCCAATAGATTTGTCTTCATCAATTCTGTTTTCTCCCTGCTTTTTTAAGATCAGATGAAGTTTAAAGATCCTTACTGTCCCAGACTTTCTGGGAAAATCGGAATATTAATAGGATGCAATAAAAGGAAATCACATGCCAAAAAAAGACAGCATCGATAAAGAAAGAATCAAAAAGATGCAGGGAGAAAAAAAGTAGAGAGCAAAAGAAATCTATAAAGATGAAGATGATAGTTGGCAGTTAAAATCTGGAACCTGAATCTGCAGAGTATTAAGTTTAGCTCTCTGGGTTGCAGGAGGGAAACCTGACAGGATTTTCAGCACTGCCAAGAGTAGTACCCTGTTCTGGGTATGGGGAAGGACAATGAAGGAGATGCTATGAGGCCAACAAGGACTAGAGTCTTCTGTTTGGGAAGTATGGGGTCCAAAGCCAAGTCTGAGCAAATATGGAAGGGAGGAAGAGTTATGCCCAAGGTCATTCCTGGGAGTAACTCATAAAGTGCATCATTCCTGAAAGATGCCCCCATTACAGGGAATAAGACTTTCTAGTGGAAACTTTTAATGATCAAAGAAATGAATGCAAAGCAAACAATAAATTTGATCAAATGGCTTCACCTAAGAATGATGGAGAACAGACCAGAAACAGAAGAAAAAGAAATAATCTGGTATCCTTGAGAAAAGAAATGGCGAGAAATTAGAAGTGACTTAAAATGTGAGGGGGAAAAAAATCAGCTTGGAGGAGCTTATCTGATCTCACAATCTTTTGGTACATCATTTTATTAAAGAAATCTGTCTGTTGCTTATTCCTTGACACTGACCAGTGCTATTTATTGAAAATGTCAACTGAACATTAATTTTATTATTGCTGAAAGAGTGAATATACATTTTCCTCCATATGTCTTAATTATAGCTCTATTAAAGGGCTGCTGTAGGCCTACTGCACATTTAAGTAGTCACCATTTACAGATGAACTTTCCAATTTTCTGTGGAACCTTTATTTGCCATTTAAGACTGAGGTCTGAAGTGTTACCATTAGTTTTACCATTTAATCTATTTGATGAATTTCCTTTTGGCTTTGGGCCAGACTACAGCAAAATTACTTTGGGAAACTACTCCAACAACATGCTTAATGCGTCTTGCCCTTGCTATTAGTATTTGTGGACATATCTATAGGTATCAACAGCTTAGATTTAAAAATGAAACAGACCCAATTTTTTGCCAAAAGTCCTTATTTATGCAACCCTATTTCTTGGTAGAATTTATTTTCTAATAATATGGAATGAAAAAGCACCCTACGAAGCCTAATAAATATAAAATGTAATTTTTGAAGGCTTAAGAGCCTGTATTTTACTTTTAAAATATTTGCTTAAAAGAAAAATATAATAAATAGCAGTGTTCTAAAAAGTTGTATTTCTTGGCAATTCCAAATGAAAAGAAGTACTATATTAATATTTTACTTGCACAGTTCCAAATTAATTTCCCAAAGTTTTTCTTTTTTTAATGGAAAATGTTCATGCATGATACAATTAGATATGACCATGGGATGCAACCTAGACCAATAGCCCCTCATTTTTTGTAGCCAAAAGCTCACTGCTGCTGTTTTCTTTCCTTAGCTTAAGCCTATCTCCACTGTTGAACCACATTGCCAGTCCCTACCTGTCCCTTAGGGTCACCATGGTCTCCATGCTCCCTCTCCCTCCCCAAGCATTACTGCAGGATAACTTTAACTTAAAACTTTAAGGATCACTTAAAAGCCCAACCAAACAAAGATGTATCTGCTGAAATTTGGCCTGGCACAAAAACACACGGCTTTTCAACTTGAGCTCTACTTCTTAACCTACATGTCATTTTGGGAGTAAATTGCTATTTCATAATTATTCCCCCACGTAAATACCAGAGGGACATCTATCCAGCTTGTCTTTTGAAACCTTAAATGGCAGAAGATCCACAATGTTCTTAGTCAATTTACTTTAGTATTTAGCTGTTTTTATTATTTTTTTTATTTTATAACCTATATTTTGTTTTCTTTGAATTGACTATTGTATGTCCAACATCCTGCATATGAAAAGTACTATTTTTCACTTTCATTTATTCTGTAGCAACATTTGGAAATTGGTTACTGTGCCTTCCCGACATGTTCTCTAAAATGAACAATCTAATTTCTTCTAATATTTCTTTACACACAATTTTAAGACCTCTGATCATTATTCTGTGACTTGCTTAAAAGGCCCATGCCTTGTGGAAAAATATGCTAAAACTGGACATAGTATTCGAGCTGTACATCTACTAGGGCTGTCAAAAGGGGAAGAATTGCTGTCTGAGCTTTACACACACATGCCCCCACATGAAGCAGAATGATTGATATCTTGCACTCGCCAGTGGTGCTAGGATGGTTTTTCATGTGAACTGCAGGAGCGATGCAAACTTAACCTTAAACCCATACACATATGCCTTGAAGCTGTGGAGCCTTGACACACGTAAATTTTTACCACATCAAGGTGCCAGTGCTCCATGATTTCAGAGGAGTTATGAATAAATGTGCACTGAGGCCTTAATTCTGTACAATAGAGCTGTGAATTTTGAAAAGTAAACATGTAGTTACACACATTGCTAGACCAGGTACGTTGTACTTAACATAACAATGACTGGAGCAGGGCTTCCCTGTGTTTATAAGAAAAAAAGTCTTAACAGACACTGATGTTGCTAGTGATCAGCTGTTGAATGTATGTAAAGAGGGATTTTTCCATTTAATCTCAGCAATATTTGGTGACACATGGAAAAAAAGCACTTACAGGACCTTGTTACTATGACTACTCTCAATAGATGCTACACATCTTAACTACCATGAAAAATCCTAAACTTGAACTTCGCTTTCGTATGTCCTTCATTACTATAGCTGCAGTCCTAATGCTACTCAAAACTCTTACAGTCAGAGCCACCAAGCCCTGGATAACCTTTGTCAGTGGTGAGTGCAAGTTAGTAGTCTCAGTAAAAATCCTGGGGTGCTGGTTTCATTTGTCTTTAATTCAAAGCCTCAGAATTACTATGATAACAGTTTCCCATCTCCTCCATTTAAAACTGGGATATAATGCTGATCTTTGAGCTCTAATTTAAAGCAAATTTCTTTCTGTCTATAGTGTAATTTTCTTTTATTAAGGTCTCATGCAAGCTACCTATAAATAATGTTCTGGTCTGTGATTACTTTTCTGCATAAATTTAATCTCCATGGGTTATGATGTCCATCTCATTTTCTGAATTTCTGCCTACACTGTAGATTTTCATCATGGTGGGAAATTGATGTGAGAAAAGAAAACTTTGTGCGGGTCTGAATACTGTGGCCAGCACAAACTATTTGCATCATCATGACAGATAATTATAATAACATTTTCAGTGGTTTATGCAAATTATCATTTTGTCTTTGTTGAGCACAACGGAAACCATTCCATAATTCCATTTCTATTTCTGTTCTACTTTATTCACAGTATCTATTATTCTTTGCTTTAAACACTAGCACAGGCCTCACATGATCTCATGAAAATATCAGCTTTTGCTTAAAAATATTCATATTATCTCAAGCCAACTGATCTCTGTCAGTTATGTCAGCTTAGGGTTCGCTGTTGCTGAACATTGAGTCCAGCCTCGGATGTCTGTGGTGTTCAGGAAGTGTCTTTCCTCAGATATCCAAGGCAGTGGTTCTGAGAGACCCTAATCAAAATGGGTAAAACAAAGCACATACTAATTCTAGACACTGAGAAATATCTACATGAAATGTTGGCTTTCAGCCTTAAATTCATAGCCTCTTTTAATGGTTGTTTTCTCCCTGAACATTGCAAAGTACATGAAGAAGATGATGAGGATAGAGCACAGCCCTGTCCTATCTGGAGGGTTGGTAGCTAGCTTCTTTTTTCACAAATTCCTTGAGGCTTCAGCAACCAAATCGTTTCCATCTAGCCAGTGACATACCATTCATTAGGAATGTGGAAGTACAGTTTGTCAAAAGGAAAGGAAATGTAAAAAAAAAATTGTAGGGATAATATGCAATAGATGCTTTGTCTTTTAAGGCTGAAGTTCAAAAATTTATCTTGGTGTATATCTTGTTCCTCAGCATCTCTAAAAAAAGTTGTGGTCACCACCTCTTTCTTCTGTGTACTGAATTATGTATGTCTCTGTATGATCAGAAATTGTATTACAAAATCATTACTTTTCTCCAATACTTCTGAAAAAGATCAGTGATCTGGTGAGTTCTCCAGAGGGTAAGGATGAAAACTTCTCAATCATCGCCTCAGTCTATTCACCCTTCTTTAAAAGGTATCCTCAGGCTGGCCAGAACCGTGGGGGAAAGAAAAAAAAAGAAAAAAAGAGTGAAATAGGAGATCTGTTGTTTTTATCTAAAAAGGTCTTTAAAACCCCATAAAGCATGAGGCAGAAAAACCCTTAAAAGTGCTTTAAAAAAATAAACAAGGATTTCCTATGTAGCACCAAAACAAATATAGCAAGGTATAAGAAGCCCAGTAAAAGCTAGTGTATACCACAGAGTAAATGTAGGGAGCATTTTAAATTTTATGTAATTAAGAGTTCCAGAGGCACAGAAAGATGAAACAAAAAAGAATTTAAAAAAATAAAAGAACATGAAATTAAAAAGAAAACAAAACAGAAATACTAGAGCTAATTGCTCTACCAAAATTGCTCTAGATACCTGAGAAAAAAATGCTATGTTTTAATAAATATTATACAGACATACATATATGTATAATACAGATAATATTATATAAGGCTTTGGACAATGTCTGATAAAGTTTTCAGTATCATTAATGCAAATACAACAGAAAGAGTAAAGGCTAAAATGGAATATTATCTATGAGCTCCTACAAACTAAAGAGCAGAGAAAGTAGATCTCTACTAAAAGTAGAAAAAATGCAAAACCCAGTCTAGTTGTGCTTAATGTCTTTACTTATCTGGAGTACATACTGGTATCTGCCCCATCCTCAAGGCTGACTCCCTGGTGCAGTTATGTGTCTTCACCATGTGTTGGTCAATGAGGTGATATGTTCTCACTTTCCACATCAACATAAAGGATGTATCTCTCAATTCAATCAGAAAAATTGATATGGGAAAGCTTTTTGATGAGGGGAGTCTTTTTCTATACCTAAGGGTGGAAACTTACAGCCTGTAACCACCAAATTTGCCTGCAATATACTCAGGGAAGGGTTTGCTACAAGATATTGAGAAAGAATTAATGTCCAGTCATGATAAGACACATTTAAATTTAATAAATTAACTAAAGCTATCATACTATGCAACTTTTAAATTATTAAATATAACATGCCAGGAGAGGTTTAGAGGCACTGATCCTGAGGGCATTCTAGTTTTCCTTTCAACATGTGTGTTGCCACATTCCCAGGTTTTACCCTTTTCTCTTGGTTTAGCAATCTTTATGTATAACTGAGCTGCAGAGTTCTCAAAGTGATATGCACAAGAGAAAACATTACAGCAGGAGAATCAGAATGTAAGATAGGACTGCTCAAAAGCTAATATAGTGACATGGATGCTGTCACATTGGAATGCATTAATAACATGATGTTTCCTGATATGCTAAACTAATAATGGGGAAAAAAACCCCACAACAGAAAAATAATCAACATAGCCTTTGTATAAAAATAAAATCCAAAAATAAAGAGCATTTTGAATCAAAAAATTCATGGTGAAATAAAACCTTTGGATTTAGACATTTTTGTGAGTTGCAGCTGAAATCTTGAACTGCTGTTTCATTTTGAACACGATTAATGCAATTTCATCTACTGATGGTTATTGGATCAGAGCTTCTTGTATACCAGCACAAAATAGTGCCCTTATAGAAAATTAATGACCAAAATCCCATTAATCTCTTTGGGACTGAGACTGTCAGCATTCTTTGTGTCTACTATTAAATTCACTTCGAAAAACTCTGTTTGTTTGGCATTTCTTTTGAGAGGTACATTCAATACTACAGAGCTCTTTGAAAAGGCAGAGCAGATCTAGTGAATGCATCATCAGGAAAATAGTTTGATTTTTTTTTTTCTTGGAAGAGCTGCAGAGGAAATTGAGAAAGGGTAGAAAGTGCAACATCAAAGAAAATATCCTGATATTCGTTTTAGAAAGGAGCAGAATGAAAAGAAGATCAGAAAGTAAAACAGTGAATTGATTGATTTTAAAAATCAATCAAAATACAAGAAGGTGAAAAAGCAGTTAGAAATATTATATATAAATTCTGTATGCTGTATCTAATACCAAACAGCCAGAAAAAAATTTCGTATTAAAGGATATGAGTAACATAGTATGTGAAGATGGAAATGCGAGTAATCTCACTCAGAGTAATTGTTCAACAATTTACAAGACACTTGGTGGTAGCAACACCATCTGTCTCTCTGGCAAGAATGTTCCTGGGAATCTGATCTTGAGAATTTATATAGATCAAAACATTCCCTTGCTCCGTTTCCCTAGTCCTTTTTTGGTGTTATAGCTGGAAAGAAAACATCACTCTGTCAAGTGGCAAAGTGCGGCACTAGCAAAGGCTGAGGGAAGTGGGATGAGTGGAGAAGCAGAAAAATTCCTGGGGAACAAGATGGAGAGATGTGATGCTACAGAATTGTATTCTCCAATACAGTACTCCCACTAAAACCATCCACCACTCCCTCTTCTCCCTCCAATTGGAGGCACCAAAGACCATGAGTTGACATAAGAATAATTTACTGGAAACATCAATGAGATAAGAAAACAGAGAGTAACAGCTACAATATTAATAACACAAGGTATAAGAAAATAAATGATTCACACACAAAAACTCCCTGATAACAGAAAACACTGTACAGCTCCCTCCACCACATTTTCTTGACCAGCAGGAACCCCTTCTCCCCAGAAGAGGGTCCCTTTTCCCTGCCCCCAGCAATGACATGAGGTGGTATAGAACAACCTTCTAGTCCTAGCCATGCCCCCTCTGCGCTACTGCAAAAAAAATTAACCCTGTCCTGCCTGGAACCAGGACATGAAAGTAGTATCATTACCTGACACAAAGCAGAGTCTGATTATCCCTTATAAATTATGGGGCCCTTAAAAATCCTTGAGATTTGGCACATTGGTCAGGTCCAGAGAGAGGGAAACACAACCCAGTCCCTGACAAAGACTTGCGTGTGAA
This sequence comes from Corvus brachyrhynchos, assembly GCF_000691975.1. Lineage (NCBI taxonomy): Eukaryota > Metazoa > Chordata > Aves > Passeriformes > Corvidae > Corvus > Corvus brachyrhynchos. The sequence continues at coordinate 125,142 of NW_008239535.1, forward strand.
GGGCAATCTACCACAAGCAATACGCAATACAAACGTATTTGTAAACAAAACAGCTTTGCCTCTGCCCAAGAGATGGGGAAGCTAATAAATATTTCTTAAAATGTAGAAATGTATTTTAACGCTTTGATTCCAGCTCATCATATCCCAGTTTTACAAGGCTACAAATGTGCTGCTGTGGCAGGGGGGTTTCAGCCAGGGCAGCACAGCATCCACAGCCATCTACAAATATGACGAGAGGTATGGTAAATCCTTTGCAAGCCAGTCACCTTCCATGGCTTGTCTGCTATCAGAGCTGAAGACTGCAGTCAGAGAGTGTCAGGAAGAGAAGGTGAAATCCAAGTTAAGCATACATCACCAAGGTATTATGTCACATGTGTAAACTCTGTTTATGGAGATAATAAAGCTACCATATTTTTTAAACTTAGTCTCACACAAAATGTTTCTGTGTTCCCAGCAAACTAAAAGAGATGACTATTAAAAAATAATTTAAAATTAATACATTTGGTTCCGTGAGTCCACTAGGAAAAGGTTAGAGTATCTCTAGGTCCTCAGCTCCTCCGCAGTTATCAAAAAGGCTGATCAATTCAACCTTATGTTCATTCAGCCCATGGGGTGTTGCTATAGTGCTAACCAAAACAGAGCACTTTTCCACATAGCAAGAATTTCTGTACAGTTTATTTGAAACTTTTGAAAAGAATAAGGATTGAAACTCAAAGTATGCTTATTGAATTATAATTTATGAGCAACACATTACCCAGGTGTTTTGGACAAGATAGTGAAAGGGTAAATCAAGAAATATGACACACTGCTTTCCATTAACCCCCTGGCACTTGCAATTTGAAGCTCCCCTTACAAAAGGCTAATCCATTTTGCTGTAGCGCTTAGCATTTTAAAATGTCTGCTCCTCATGTCAAAATATTTATACGCATTTAGATATTAGAAAGGCAGGTAGCAATTTTGATCCCTTACTGTTTTGCACATTGTCATACCCAATCAAAACAATCAGCAATGCCAAGCATACCTACTGAAAATACAGGTTCATAGTATATAAGAATGAACTATTTCAACCCTTATTTTCAGACAAATACGTTTGTCCAATCTCCAAAATTCTGTAACAGATCATAGATACTCACAGCAGAGCTGAAGTTTAATACATCAAGGTGCTAGCAAATACTAACAGCGATGTTACTGGTGAAAATGGCTTGTCATTGTTGGTTAGAAAGTACATTTACTTATAGCAGAAGCAGCCTACCTATTGCTTCATGCTGAAACTGGGATAGGAAACATTTTGCCTGTGTCATCTTGCAATATTTGCAAAGAATGGCATTCTTTTCCTGGATGAAACCTAAGTGCTTCAAGAAATGAATTATTCTGTTAGGAAAATGTCTATGAACTCAGTCAGATCAATAGGTCTTATGTTTCACATCCATAGTGGATTATTATGAGAGGAACAAAGAAATATAAGAGTTTGAGTATTATTTGAATTGTTGTTTCCATTTACTCCCCAATGAGCAGAACAAGGGAACCCTACTGTCATTACGATTAGGAAAATAAGGACTATAAAAAATATCCTCCATAATTTAGACAAAATTGTCCATGCTTCCAAACTCTCATCACTCTTCCCCATACAAGCAAAAAGCAGATAATCATCTGGAGCTGATGTAAGTTTTCTCTAGAGTGTGTAGTCTAGCAGTCTACACCATGATGATATGCATTTGTTTCCCCTGATTTGAAAGATCTGACATCTCTCATTTAAATTTTGGAAAATCTCATATCACTGAAAATTCTCCAGTTAATATGGATGACTATCAACTGCTTAAGATGGGGCTGCTCTTATGATGAGTTTATATTGGATCCTACAGAAATTACATTAATTATTAGAAAATAAAGTGTCATTTTAGTCACTGATACGGAGAGCAGATGCTGCCTTCAAGTGACTGCACTTGTGCATGGAGCTGAAACAGAACCTGCTGGTGTTTGTCTCTCTCCTCTTGAAGGAGTCTTTCATGCTTAATACTACAGAATTCCCTTCTGTCAATTAACACCTGTGTGACTTCCAGGAAGAGCAGAGGGAAATGGGAGCTTCTGTGATTATGCCTATGAAAAGCATGTAACTTCCAAGCTCACTTTTGCCAGGAGGAATGCTGTATTGGTATCAACACCAAGTAAACTGCATGTGGAACATGTCTACATGCCTGTTAATTTTATAGTGTTGTCAACAGTCTGGTGTCTAATTAACACAGTCATTGTTCTATGGAATATAATCAATGTTTTCTGAGAAGCATTTAAAAGTGTGCATGTTTAATGCATGTCAGCTCTCCTAAACTAAACAATTTAAATTTTGGATGAGTATACACTAAACACACCTACTCATTTGTATTTTGGGCTGGTTTTCATATCATGTTCTCAGACACCACTGGCACTACTGGAAAGCAGTAGAAATACTGGAAAGCAATTGACATCTTCAGGGTACATTGAAGGGATCTCACTTTTTCCTGGTCTTTGTCAACAAATTTACGCAACCACCTACAGCAAATGAAAAACAAAATATAGGCAAGTGTCAGACTTTATGAAACCTCTCCGCCAAAAGAACGCAGTGAGAACAGCTGATGTTTATACCTTCAGTTTTCTTTTTGAGAAGACTGTTGAGAAAATCTTGAAGTTGGCAGATCAAAAATAAGTAGCAAAACTACTGTCCGAGAAAATAGCTGAGAGTCTGCACATCAGGAGTCCCATAACAAGATTTGCAACACCTTCTCTGTGACACAAACTGCAGGTCTAAAGCTCTTTAACATCTTGCAAAAGGTACTCTCTATCGAATTTCCAAAAAAAACCAAATTCAGTGAGGAATGAGGGATGACTGGAAAAGTATCAAAGAACCAAACCATGAGGGCATGTGATAAAAGAGGTCTCTCAAACCTGTATGACAGATCAGAATAAAAATAGAAATGTATGCACAGATAGTATATATGTTGATTATTATACCTAAATATACAAGCCAATCAGATCATGGCTGCAACAATTGTTGCATGGTTGCAAATAAAACCCAAAACCAAAAAGCAATATATAGTGTATTGTTGGGGCCCTCCCCGCTGCCATGTGGTCCTGGGAGAGGGGCCCTGAGGGCACAGACACGGGGTTTCCCTGCCCCTGCTCAGCCTCGTTCCCCATTGGTTGTTTTGTGTTCCCTGCACGGGCAAGGACCCTCGGGTCCTGTGATTGAGGCAGTTCCTTGGCAGATCCCGGCCACGCGGCTGGGGAAATAAACATCTCTGAAACATCTATCAAGAATCGGTCCATATATATTTCTTTTCCACGGGCCTCGCTGATTGATATGCATGTTACAGTATCCACACTGTAACAGTGCATAGCTGTGTTAAAAAATATGCTACTTCTGTGGATGTATGTTTGGCTTCTTTTTACATAGTGTGGCTTCATACGTTACCTTAAGGCAATTGGGAGAGAATAATGCACATACTAAACTCCAAAGGAAATAAATATAGGGTGAATATAATTACTTAAGCTAGAATATGCATTTTTCTTTACATAAACAAAAGAGTCATATTGCGTAATTAAAAAACACTATTTATTCACTGTGTAAGAAGCTGTTTCTTGACACATTTAAATTCAAGCATCAGATAATTGTTTAACAGAATATTAAGAAGAGATTTCAGAGCAGAAGAAAATTTCACAATTGGACCAGTTTTCACATGAGTCTAGATATGTGATAATTTAAATTTGATCCCTGATTTGATTTGAATATGTAACTTTGGGAACAGCAAGGAAGGGGGGAGGGAGGGAGGGAGGGAGGCAGGGAGGCAGGCAGGAAGGAAGGCAGGCAGGAAGGCAGGCAGGCAGGAAGGCAGGGAGGCAGGAAGGAAGGAAGGCTTTCACTAAATATAAAGAAATTATTATGCTTCTAATGTAATGTAATGTGTCCCTTCCTATAAGTCAAATGTTTAAAAAAAATTTTAATGCATTCGTTTTTATTTATATGCAGGTTTGGGCTTTTAAAATATTTTTAACTCTGTATATTTTTGGGTCTTTTCTTTTTTCACTCTTCCCTTAATATTTAAATATGAATGTAAAGGCAACCAGTAAGTGTAAAGAGGGATCACCCAAGACGGAAATGGAGGAAGATTTGTGGATGTCAATGCAACAGCAAAATTTTCCAGAAAGACCCTTTCAGTCATGGAATATTTTTCCAAGAGAAACAGTTTGCATTCTATCAATGGGAATACTCAAAATTACATTTTGAAAAACCCTTGTAACTGCCAGCTTAAAAATATAATCTTACTTTCACAAAGAGATAGAATAGATCACTCAAAGGCATTTTTCTTCTTTGATGTCTATATTTTGTAATTATGCAGAGACTGACTATTTCACTCCATGTTCAAAATGTTAATCAGAAACTCAGTCAGGGATTCTGGTCCTTAATCAGCTTCTGAACCTTAGTTTTAAAATCACATCTAGAATTCAAGAGCTCTCTGCAGTGAGCGACATTATTAGCTGAAGCTTTTTTTGCCTCTCAGCTTCACTGAGAAATACTTTGCTACATTTTCTCAGGGAAAATAAACCCACTTATATTATCTCAGAGGATGTTCTTTTAAATTTTTTTACAAATCAGATTTTTGATCTTTTTTCAAAGGAATTTAGTTTATATCATTTAAGTGGCCCATCATTTTCTCTTGGCTGTATTTTCAGTTTTTAATCATGAATGTATCTGTGCACTTATGCATAGGTATACATATGTCAATTAAATATAAATCAATCCTTTAAAAGTTACTGAAACTAAGAAGGTTCATCTGCAAGCATTTAACTGTAGCTGGCTTAAATTCTTATGATCCAATCTTGTTTTCCCCAAGTACTTTGCAAAATTAGCTATTGTCAGACAGAAGTAATTGCAAGCTTGATCTAATCCTCTCTCCATTTTATTTCAGTGCTTTTACCCACACTAAGTATGTGTTTTATTCCTTGCTGCATATGACATCCCATTAATATAAATCCCTTAGAATAAGTTTTCTAGTACCAGCACTTATAAGAAGATCTCATGTAAATAATGTCCCTATCTCTTCTCTGACTCTTACCATTAATCTACCATTAATTCCAGCAGAAAATTACCTCTTCCTCCCAAACAAATAAACAAAACCCCCTAGCTTATATTCTATTTAAATAGAACATTGGGGAAGATATAGGATATGGTAAAGATATGACAGGCCTCATTTTAAAAAATTATTTAATCCCCAATTTCCTTCTAAAAGACATATTTTTTTCAGAGGCAGAACTAATATGTTGGGTTTCTTTAATCATTTTTGAACAATAATTCAAAAACAGAAGCTTAGGCAATAAAATCCTTGAAGATAAGTTTATAGATTGATTTTTTTTCAATTAGGAAACCAAGTATTTCTTACAAACCATCTTTTCTCAGATGGTGTTTAGTAAAAAAGGGAACTTTACTCTTCCCTTCATGTAAAAATCTACAGAATTTGTTAGAACTCCTTAGCCTCTTTGTAACTATGTGATGCAATAGAAATGTTAGAGTCTGGTTGAATTTAAAAATATTTGAATGCCTCACACTTCATTAAACATTACTTAATTACAAAGTTCCTTGGAAACGGTTTGTCTTTGTCCAGAGCTGTCATAAATCAGTGCAGCTTTTCAATTTAGGCATAAAATATTCACTTTGGGAAAACTAGAAGCAGACTGGCCAGACCTGAGTGTTCTTTTTACCGGCTTTCCTTCCACTGATTTCTTGTTGATTTATGTGACTCAGAAAAGCTCTGACTTATTCAGCTCTGCAAATATCTATTGAAGAGAGTCATCAAAATATGTGCTTGAAACAGTAAAGTATTTTGCCAATGACACAAGCCAGACTAGTGCAGAATTATAGCTTTCCCTGAGATCAAAAACACGGTCCTCTAATATCCCTGCAGCTCTTGAAGCAGGGGAGAGCAGATGGGAGGAACAGGCAGGATCACAAAGAGTTGGAAAGCATAAACAGGTTTGCAGAGAGGCAAGTCAGGCTGGGATTTTGAAACTTGATTTGACAGAGACAGAGAACAAACCATGTGTCATGCTTATCTTTCTGGAAAAGAAGAGATAGGCACTGTTCCCATGAGTTTAGTACCTCTGCAACTAACACAAAAACAAGTAGGAAGAGCAGCAGAGGAGTAACACACTCAAGATCACAAAGACAAAAAATAGCAGGATTCATCACAGATCTTAGGTTTTGCAAGTACTTATTAAATGTCCAGTTTACCAAATAGACCATCTGTCCCATGAGAAAGTGAACAAGAATCACCACTTGCTGCACTGTTGTCTTCCAGTAAGCTTGTTATCATTTTTAACATAATGACAAGTAACACTTTTGCCAGGTTGATCATAGAATTCAAAACAGACTCTCCTTTTCCTAAGGAAATTAATAGCCAGTTTTGGCAGTAGTCCATTTAGCTCAAGCTTACTATGTACTATATCAAATCTGCTTCAGTACATTTTATTTTAGATTTTGTTGCCCTTTTTTTTCCTTTGAGGATATCAATTTTTCTCCCTAATTTTCAGTTACACCATCTTTTGGGAACAATGGAAAAGAGATTATTCCTCCACTGATGCCTGATTTAGAAACTTCAAAGACAAGCCAAAGAAAAATCAGAAGAGGACTTCTAAGCAGTGTAAGACATATTATGACAAGTTATCACAGACCCAAGAAATCCCATTGCTTCTTTAAAATGGAGAGAGGGAGTGTCTTTGTACCTACTTGCCACTGGATTCCACTTGGTTACAGCTTCAAATATTGGAGTTATTCAACACAAAAGGGTATTAAGCAGTTTGAAGACTCTCCATTCTGCCGCAAATACAACATAGAATTTCCCCCATTATTATTTTCTTAAGTTCTTTACTAAATACATCAGCAACATGCATTAGGTCTACTCTGCAATGCTGCTCCATGTAGATTTATCCAGACTGACTCTAAAAGCTTTACTCTAGCCATGGTGTAATGCTGATGTGACTGGATCATCTCTAGAACCAAGTTACACTGTGCTAGGAGATGTAACAGCACGTTAAACTCTCTTTTAGATCCCTTTGTATGGCGCCATGTCTTAAATATACAAATTCTATGAGACCTCCAGCTCAGGTAACAGAACCTTAAAATACCCCTTGGCTCTTACTATCATATCATGTTCTGAAAGTGTGTGTGTGCATAAGGAAGGTTACTCTTTCCTCTCTTCACCATTTGATATCACTTATGGGCATACGTAGTCTGTCTGAATGATCACTCCCTTAAGCATGCATCTGATGTTTAGTACCTTGCTTGTTTCATGCATTCTTCAGGGGCTGGAAACAAGCTAAGAAAGTCCTCGCATCTAGCATAATGGGTGCCTCAGTTCTGATTGGCAGCCTAGGTATCCTCGCCATAAAAAAAAAACAACCTAACAATAAAAATAGACTGAAAGATTTTACAGTTGCATTAAGTTGTAATGTCAGATTTTCTTTGAAAAAAATAATATGATGGGACTTTCTGAAGGGAAAATTTGGAAGTGAATTTACATTCTTCCTGTCAAACAATTAGCATAAGTTTTTATGTTAAGTGTTTATACTGAAATTCAAAACACAGTCATTTAAAACAAAGAGAAGTCACATTTTTACCAGCAAAGGACCAGAGATTAACACAAAAGCAAAGTGTGGTAGCAGAGAGAGTCATTCAAATGGAACGCAAATTCAAAAATTTTAATTCAAAACACATTAAGAATAGAGGGAAGACATAAAATTCAAAATATGGTGTGTATTTTACCTGACAGGGTCCTTTAATCTAGAAAAATCACACTGTATTTAAATAGTAATGTAAATTGCACAGCATGCAATCCCCATGACAGCTTCTCTAAGAAATAACCAGCTGACAACTCAGAGTAACAGCTACTCCCATGCTTAAACACTGAATAAGGATATATGCCTGTGCTGCACACTGTCATGCAGCATGTACATCCTCAGGCCAGCCATAAATACAGGAGCAGAAGTGCCAAAAGCTGCCAAGCAGCCTGAAAGCAGGATAAATTAATTCACATAGAGTTCAATTCTACTGCAGCTAGACTCCTATGGGAGTGCAAGCAAATTCTCTTACAGCTAGCCTCATCTACCTCATCATGGGCAGAATATGTACATGTTATTGTCATATACTTATATATATTTATATATGTATATATTTTAATATGTATTTGCATAAGCTAAAGGTTGTTCATTTTCATCTGTTTGTGGATGTTAAACATGTATAGTTTTTTCCAAAACAATCAAGGAAGGCATTGGGAATTTTAGTACTTGAAGTTAAACAGAAGGTGGGCATGAAAAGTCCAGAGTTAATCATTGTCATTTCATGTCAACATTTCGATATAAATATTGGTTTTAGTTTGCTTCATTTTTGGATAAAATTGAGCAAAGCTCCATGCAAAACTAAATGAAGATTGCCATTTAATTTCCCAGTGTCAGTTCAAAAACCAATTTTTTTTTTTACATTTCTTAAATTTTCCTTGGATTTCACATATCCCTGCAAGGCTTTAAGTTTCAGCAAAATATTACTCTTCAGCAGAAAAATCTTCAGCACACAAAACCAACCAAACAGCTATATTAACACCAGTGGGACCACTTCTGTTCTGAGGAATCACTAATGTGATGCTACTATGCAATGTTACTAAATGGCACCAGAGTTTAATTAGGCCGTATCAATAGCTAAAGTCATTATAAAGCTTTTATACTTCCATTAATTAGTCAGCCAAAGTTATATGCAGAAAAATGTATAAAACACATTCTGTTCATAACTTTATCTGATGGTTTCTATCCTTCATGGTTTTGTGCCACACTGATTCCACCTCAAGTAATATAATGGGTTAACATTTAACATGAATGTTGAGAACTACAGACTAAATGTGTTTGCAAATATCATTACATTGAAATAACATTTTACTAGAGAATGTAATGATGACTAATAGGTATGAAAGAGAAATCTTGCTGCTTCATTTTCTAACTACAAAATATGTAGGAAAATTAGGAATGTAGCTGATATATTAACATTCAGAAAACCATTTAGGGATATAATTGGTACTTACTAAATCAATTAGTATAAAGTAATCAAGTGTCAGTGAACATAGATGATTCTATGAATCTATGATATATAATTTACTGTTGCTACTTAAAATGGCCAAATTTTTTGTTATTCTCAGTAAATGAATACAATCAATTGAAAGCAAACATTGATATTTAGGGTAGAGTTTCCCTGGAAGAGTTTATCTCTTGAAGATCTGTCTGTACAAAGTCTGTCAGATGTACGCAAACAAATGCCCACACTGAGTCTCAAACTGGCTTAGCTTTTAACCTACATTTTCCTTTCCTTTTTTTCCTTACCAGTCACATATACACTCTTCAAGCAGATGCTTATTTTTGGTTTGAACATAGGCTTCTTAGCACAGCCAGCTGTGAAGTTTAAAGGAGAAGCTGTTCCCCTCAGGTTTGAAACTGCTCTCTTTCCAAGGAGCACATTGAGATCTATGAATGCAGAACACCACAGGAGGCTTGGGCATCTGTACATAGCAGAGCATGAGAAAACCCTTTGCTGATCTTCTGAAAAAGAGTGGATTTTACTTGACACGATACAAACTTCTCTGGAGGTCCAGACCTTCAAACAAATGGACATAGGATACTTTTCTCAGAGAAATGCTGTGCATGGCATGTTGGTTCAATTTCAGGACTCTTTCAATTAAGCAAAGGAGGGATAAATTCTTCAAAAATAGTTCAGATGGAAAATCCCTTATTTGCTTATTACAGCAAAAAACTGTTTGTGGGTTTAATGATCTGAAAGGAAGCAAAACTATTATTATTGTTAATAATTTTTTTAAAGCCGCACATATTTTTGCATAGCATTCATGTGATTAGAGATGCCTTAGGTGAATGGAGACACTGATTTTTTTCCTTCCTCAGCCACATAAAGTCCAAAACCTGTAATGAAGAATATTTTGCTATACAAGCTGGGTAAGTAGCCATGTAGGGGCAGCAAGCAATTGATCCCTCTTGCTCAGAAAGTACAGATACATATTGCTTCTGTGGAAGGCTTTCTGGTCTGGTCTGCTAGAAGAATGTAAAACACAGATGTGATTTTTAAAATAGCCCAAAACTCAAACTTCTCTTTTGCTAGAAGGCAGCACAACTGCACACCAATCTCCATGATTCACTGATGACTTCCTCCTTGTGCTCATCCTTTTGAGTCCCATTTGATGTGTTAAAATTCCCACAGCCCAATGTCATGGCTACAAAGCATCAGGGAAGGGACACAGCCTCACACAGACACTGGGTAATGATCTCAGGAAGTCTGCAGGAGGCTCCAGAAACCATTCCAGGTGCATGAGGTGTAGAGATTTGAGGTGATGATGTTTTTTAAGCTTCTTCAGAGTTAAAAAAATAAACAACCCAGAAAGCATAGGTTTCAACTATGAATTCACTTCTTTCTTGAAAGACTCAGCCACAAATATTTAACTCTCTCCCTTCTACCAGACTCTGGGCATCCATGAAATGTGGGAACCATTCTAATTCATGATGCTAAGCTTCACAAGATCCAGTGGTTTGAGGAAATTCTACACTGTGGAGAATGATAAATCCTGACATCTTCGTTTAAGTCTTGTGAGACATTTCTATTCAAGCAGGACTTAATAGCAGAAGAGCCTGGCTTGTTACTTTAAGTACTGAAGTTTTCCCTGCCAAAGTGGCACATCTTTCCTTATATGCCATCTTAGTTTTCATGCTCTCTCTCAGGGAACTCTAGAGAACTCCACAAGTTGGCCACAAACAATAAAATCAGTTTCAAATTGTTCCTACCTTTAAAAAAGTAAGGATAGTTCACACTTAAGGAAAACACAGAATCCGTTAGAAGTATATTATATTTATTCTGAAATTGTTTGTCTGCCGCAGGCATTCTGGGCAATTAAATGTCTGCCTTTTGGGATCACTGCCAAAGAGGAGATTCAATTAAATTAGTTGCAGTGACTGCTAACAATAGTTAACTGGCCCACCTAATCCATTTAAATAGTGCATCTGGTATTGCCTGCTCACCTATTTGTGGTTCGCTACTACAGCATTTGCTAACACAAACACCGTAGTTAATTCTCTTTTTTCTGGTTTATTGCTGAATTGTAGCCACTGAATTACCAGATCTGACTTGGGCTGGGGCCTCTACCTTTATCACTTGCTGTTAAACTGTTTGGGGGAAAAACATGGAGGAACCAAAAAATATGCTGTCTGTAAAAAATGGATCCAATCTTTTCTAGAAATACAAGCAATGTCAGAACTGAATGAATAGTCTCTAAGGGGAAAGAGATTCTTTCATCACATTATCTGAATGAAGTGGCATTAACCAATTAAGAAAATGTGTTGAGTGTAGCATGTTTATTCAACTTCCCCTATCTGAAATAAAGACATGTAGGAAAAACATCAAAAATCAAAAGTAAAAAAATAAAAATGAAGTAAAAAAAAAAAAGCAGTTTGAGAATTCCCTACCACTGGCCTTGAATGATGAAACAGAGAAGACAGTCTGTAATTTCTCAAAGTTAATAAGCTGGAAAAAAAGTATATTCAGCTTTTGTCTTCCATATGTGAGTGCTTGGGCAGAAGTATATTTCATACACTAGAATTTATGGAATATGCCTAAACTTCGTCCTTTTTTGCAGCCAGAACATGCTTACATATGATCTTGAAAATACCTGGTTACTCCAGGGCTGTACTGAGAGCCTCGAGATATTCTGCCAACACAAATTGTTCGGAATACTCACTACCAAAATTACCTGGATTGAACAGTCTTATAGCAAGGTTCTTCTGGGACCAGTTAACAAGAGCAGAAGTGTGTATGGTGTCCATCCACACCAATGTCCCTGCCACTGGATGGCACCCAGGAAAATGCCTGCCTGCCCACTGGGCTGGCTCTGGCTCTGCTCTTATGCTATGATTTTGCCTTGGAAAAAATGACAATGGAACCTGAGTATCTTGTAAAAGTTTATATAATTTGCTAGAGTGCATATGGGAATTTGCACAGTGGAACAAGCAAAAAGATTGTAAAACCCTCAAAGCTACTGAGTCATACAAAAGTTACCGGCTTCTCTCAGTCACTTTTTCTTTGTCAGAGTTAATTGAAGTACAAAGTTATAAATTACTAAAGTACTCACCTTTATAATTCACAATGTGTTATCTCTGTGGAAATGCCCTCCCATTTTATTTATATAATTTTCATTCTAGTATATATTGGTTTATGTGAATTGCTTGTTAGTAAGTACATTCTGGGTAAAAATAACATTAAAATTTTCATCAAAGGTACAATCAGACAATTGCCATTCAAAATTACTGCATAAAAACCTCATAGATACAATCACAAACAATTAACATACAATTACAACATGAAAACCTACCAAGTACAGATACAATCACAAAGACAAGTACAGCTGATGGCAAATCTAGAAGCAATTACACAAAGCCTTTGAAGTATTGCACACATTTATCTAAATTCAATAAATGTATATGTCTTAGCAGCGAAATAATTGAGTAGGATTATTACAGCCAGTGAGATGGGCAATTTGATTTGCATAAGTAGTTTTGCAAATTTCTAATATTTAAAATTTGATTTAAAAATGAAGTTGCAGTTATTAGTATTCAGGTTATTGACTTTCTATCTTACAATTGTTAATTATTTTAGACCAAACAGAAACTTGAAAAATACTTCAAAATACTTCACATACATGAGAAACTATAATCCTTCCACAAAAGCTCTTGGTATGTAATCTTGGCCACAATTTGCAACCAAGATGTAATAAGGCAGGCACTAAAAAGACACAAAGTTTTTGTAACTGCTGGGTCCTTGAATCTGCACACTTACACCATGATCCAAAATCTGCAAGTCAAAAGACACATTGCAGTAACTTGCAGGGTTGTTGGAACAAGTCTTTTCCTAAGGAATGGCTCTTTTATTTTGCTGGTCATAGTCACCATTCAAAAAATGAGTGTTATTTTGTCTCGCCATGCTTGGCATGGAAATAAATCTGAGATTTGTTTGAACGACAAGAGGATAATCATGATGTTTATTCCTCAGTGAGCTATGAAAATAAGTAAATCTAAGTTTGCTCAAAGTGATACTCAGAAATTTCATCAGAAATTAGCTGGTAGCTCATCCTGAAATATATAATTACCAATAAGGCATCTTCGAAATCATAATGATAAGCATTTTAAATTGCCAGAAACATAACCAGATACACAGAAGAAAGGTAAACCAATACAATTATGTGATAGTATTGGCAAAGGGGCACACTGAAACACGATTTACTTTTACTTGACAAGGACCTGACAGTCTTTGTGATAAATATCAGAACAAAGATTGTCTCTGGCATCAAAATTAAATCAAAGACTTATGGATAATATTAGTCTGCCAGCTCCAAACTATACTTGACATGCTATTTCATGGATCCTGCTCCTGTATCAAGGACATTGCTCTGTACAACCCCTGCAACATTTTTCAAAACAAAAGACTCAGCCTCCTGAGTTGTTAATTTGTTAGATTGCTTAAAATAAAAAACAAACATGCCAAGCTATCCTTTAACCTTGTGTACTGCCCTGCATCACCTCTGCTGCCAGGTCTTGCTTTTGATGAAACCAATGTCAGTAGCATTTTGCTACTCTATAACAAAAGGTATTAAAAGACATTTAACAGTGTTACCGGTGAACTACAAATATAAAGTCACACACTTTCATGTCTTCACTGCAACTCACGCTCTAAGAATCCTTTCTCCATGCCAGGTGCTATATCTAAAAGATGTGTGCAGCTTTATTTTTGAAACATCAAAAGTTTTTAATTCTATTCTAAATATCTACCTTAAACATTTCTTTTCTGTGCACTGCTTTGTACATTCAGTTTTTAAATAAAAGAAGTCTGAAGGGTCACATCCTTTGTACTCAGCAAAAGCTAAGTTTATAACATGGACCTGTTTGGTCTGATTCCTGTCTAGTATTGCAAAACTTTGTACATAACTTAATGCTGATTGATGGAATTAAGCTTTAAACGTTCTTCATCCCTGTTTCCGCTCAGAATTAAAACAAGGGGTGTGGAAAATTGTTCAACTGGAAAGTGAGGGAGGAATATTTGCCTTTTGGGGATTATCTTTGACTACTTGGCTCTAAGAATAAAATTTTGAGCCTTAATTTAGACAAATTCTAATTGAAAAATGCAAATATTTCCTGGGAAACACACATTTTGATCTACAGCGATGCATTGCTACTCATACTGTATGATATTAGTAGTTTAACCATGCAGCTAAGAACCTTGTTGAGTCATTTGTTCTCATCTCAGTCTTTTTGTTATGGATTACCTGCATCTGCAAGATGGAATTCTGATAAATAATTTATTCTCTCATTGCTACAGAAGATGACCTTAACTTTATGGAATTAGTAAATATCAGAATTCCTTGGTGTGTAATTGTAGCTCTTCCACTCTCAGTACAGACTGCAAAATAAACAACATAATGAAACAAAGCAGAGAACTCAACAGTTGGTAAATCTACATAATGCACCCTACTTGGTATGCACACTACA
>NW_008239535.1:139757-225611 GCF_000691975.1 Corvus brachyrhynchos
GCAGGAATAGAAAAGGAACGGAAACCAAATTGCTTGACCTATTTTAATATTTGATGAAGAAATACTAAGCCTAGAAATATCATGTCTTCAGGGACCTTGTAGTTGATATTATTAAAAAACATTTTTAAAATAGTCTGCTATCGTCTATCATAATAAGCTTTGGGTAATACTTTAAGAGTCCATTAACTTTTGCTCAACTAATCTTGAATTACAATAGAAATCCTTTGAAAGCTCGTATGATAGTTGCATAAATACCACACAAATTCCTTCCCGTCCTTTTGTGAGTGTTTTCCCCTAGATACACTACAGTTTTTAATCTCTTTATGTAGTCATCCAAAATTTGATATTTTAACAGTAATGGAGTGAAGTCAGATCAGTTCTAACCTTAAAAGAAATCACTCTAGGTACTTATGAGGAATCCAAATCAAAACTCTTTTTGAAGTAAATCTAAGTAATTTTTGTAAGTTACTTATCTGCAACTTTGAAACTACAGTAGAGTAAAAAACATGGGGTTTTGGTACAAGTAGTATAATAGCAGTATTTATTATTCCAACTAATATTATTGTTGTGATTTAAATTAGATGAGTTATCAATACAAGCTAAATTTTTCCCAGAGAATCCACACATAATTTTCATCAAAATAACATCTTTTGTTATAATATTTGTAGTATTTGATATTGACAATGTCCTGTCATTTCAAATGAAAGACCGACTTGAGACACTGGATGGTTTAAAGATCAGAAAATTAATATTTCAAAATAATTCCCCCTGTAAATGTCAGATATTGGATTTGGAGGAACCACAAGTCAAAAATGGAGATTCACATCAGCCTGGTGCTATGACCTCCCAAAACACACCCTGCACAGGATCTTGGACAGAGCAACTGGACATATTGGAGATGTCCCTGGGTGGCCAGGACCCAGATCCAGCCAAAGGTATCAGCAGAGACTGGTCCAGGCACACGAACACTTTCCCCAGTAAGCACATTCATTAATACTCGTACTGCCATCACCACTTTCAAAACTGACTGTTGTATCCTACATTTCAGTGTTCAAGAATTCCATCACTTATGTTTGGGAGAATAAACTGCTGCATACACATCAAGGAACAGAGATCATCACACTCACTCATCAGCCTGTAATTTACATCCGCCACTGAACAGTCTGAGCTACCCTCTATGTACCTGGCAGGCCACAACCTTGACTTAGCTGTGTGGTAAAAGGTCATGGTGACATTGTTAATTTGAAAATAAATAGCTTCCTGCAATGTTATAGAATTGCTATAGCAATCAGTCAAATAAAGATAAAAGCTCATATAGATAAAAGCATATTAATTAGCTCATAAAGCCTTATTAATCAGCCTTGTAATGGTAGCAGTTTAAAACCATAAAAGAAATGTGTAAGATATTTGTCTGCAAGCTTAAAAAAAGATAAAGGAATGAAAACCCACCCTCATAGCACGATGTGACATTAGCACCCTGCTACTGGGAAAAGGAATTTACAGTCTAAAAATAGCATCTTCTTTACAGTATGTGAGAGATTTAATACATTTGCTCTAGTCTAGTTGAGGTATGATAGCAAAACGTGCTTTGGATTTACTTTCATTCATTGCTGTCCTGGTTTTGGCTGGGATAGAGTTAATTTTCTCCCTAGTATCTGGTACAGTGCTGGCTTTTGGATTTAGGAGGAGAAGAGTGTTGATAGCACACTGATGTTTCAGTTGTTGCTGAGCAGTGCTTTCTCTAAGTCGAGGACTTTTCACTTTCCCTTGCTCTGCCAGTGAGCAGAGGCACAAGAAGCTGGGAGGGAGCAGAGCCAGGACAGATGAACTGAACTGGCCAAAGGGATATTTCATACAATAGAATGTCACATTCAGTATATAAACTGTTGGGAGTTGGCTGAGAGGCAACAATCACTGAGGATAGGCTGGACATCAGTGAGTGGTGAAAAACTGTAGTGTGCATCACTTGTGTTTCTTGGGATTTCATCCTCTGTATCTCTCCATTATTATTGCTATTATTAATAATAATATCAGAATTATATTTCATTTGTTTCAATTATTATTCTGTTCTTACCACAATCCATGCCTTTCTTCCAAATTTTCTCCCCACCAGTAGGGCCAGGGCAGAGGGAAGTGAGCAAGTGGCTGCTTTCTACTTCGTTGCCAGATAGGATTAAACCGCAACAATTGCTCATGGAGGTAAGTGTGACCCTGACTGAGTGGGATCCTACAGGATCCATTAGTAAAGAAGAAATTCTATCCAAACTGAAGTCAGTGGCTACTGATTTCAAAAGAGAGGATGCCAGTGCATTTCCTGATCACTATGTCCCTAGATCTCTTTGATGCAAAATTTTCTATTCAGATTTAGATCAAACAAAATTCAAGGATTCTAAAAAAATGAAATCTGTCCCTTTTTTCCCTGAAAACACTCTATTTCTATATTTATTTAATATTTGATACTTCCCAACAAAAGGCAGCCACTCTCATTCTTTAAATTCACAACAAAAACTAAAGATCAGCGATGTTTAAAAAATTGTGCACTCCTTTATTTATTTCCCTGTCACACCTCACTTGCCCTACAAACTTCTGATGAATCTGCCTTGTTCCAAGGAAGACTTTTTGCACATAGTGCATCCTATTTTACTGTAAATAACTAAGGCAGTTGCAGCCATTTATGAATCTGAAAAATACCCTTCCTAATCACTAAATCTCCATTAACTCCATATATCATTTCATAAGGTAGAACAGTTTGCAAGAGTCTATAAAAGAAGAAAGGTATGATTTTCCCTCCCTTCTTTTTGCTCCCAATTTCGTAACAAATGCATAACAGATTTACTTGGGAAAAGTAAGTTCCACCTTCTCGAGCAGCTATGAGCAGCAGAAGTAGTGCATGGTCCTTGACACTTACTCACCTCCTCCTCACACATATCACCATTTGTTCTGACCTGCATAAACCAATATTTATCCTGGACGCATCCTGACAGGACCCCATCAGGGCAATGAAGGCTCACGTTCCAGTTTAAGTGCTTCAAAAGAAATGCATTTTGGAACATCAGAGAAGTTGGTGGGGTTTTTTTCCTTTTCACCAAATATTAAACTGAAGAAAGCACTATTTTACACATTCAGTTGTTCATCCCTTACACAGAATTAATGGTAGATCTCACATTGCCAGTGTGATCAGCCTTGTACTTTCTAACAAACATAAGATGGTGACGATTATGCCATTTTCATTTGTTGCTTTGTCAAATAATATTGTTTATATTATTGCAAAACAACAGTGACATCCAGAGGCACAAAAGCCTAATCAGAAGTGTTCGTTATCCATGATGAAGTGTTCAAAATCTGAGTTACTCAGATACTCAGATTCTCTATGAATTTTAGAGGCATGTATAGTATATAAGCAGCACATGTAAACTTTTTGTTTTAAATCTTCCCCAACACAGTCTTACACTTCACTGAAATATGGTTGACTGAGACAATATTAGGATACTGGCATAGAGAACCATTATGTCTTGTCATTGATAGTTGTCATTGATAAGACTCTGTGTGAAACCTTTTGGCCCCAGATATTTTTCTGCACTCTTTTTGTTGAAAAGAGGCAAGATCAAAAGAAATTCAAGTACTTCCAACTGAGATACAAGAATACTTTAAAATTGCATACAGCAAGACACCTTCCTGGAGCACCAAAGCTGTTAGTGTACAGCAGGTTGCTAAAAGCTCACCTACCAGGTCTGCAAGCCATAGGGTATTAGGCAGACTGCAGTGCACTTCTGAGCCCTGAAAGTGAAATTGTGAACTCAGTCCAGCCCACTGGCAGCAGTGACCAGCTTCAGCATGCATTTACATGCACAGTAAATGGCTCCTTTCAACACAGTGTGTGTTTGTAATGAGGCTGAAAGCTCACCAAAGTCTGAGTGCTGAGAGTTTTGCCTTAAAAAGGGACTGACAAATTAGAAGCTTTAAGATTTTTTTTTCTAGTTTTTGTTTTTATTTCTATTTTATTTTTTGCCAAGTGAGTTGCAGAAGAAATAAATGCATCTGTAGCACTGAAGAAAAAAAATAAAGTATCCACAGCACTTACAATTACCGTAATCTTAGAAAAGTTCAAGTCTCAAAGCAATGTACTTATTGACCAGCTCCTCTGCTGGCCTGAATCATAATAGCTCCACTTATTTCAGTGGAGCTCTGTCAGGTTACATCAGCTGAGGACTGGATCCCATCTTTCTCCTTCTCAACGTTCCTGTCATTTCTGAATGGATGTAAGTGCTGTATCATTTTTGAGCTTTTTAGCTCCTCACACATGCTGAACCCATGCTTGCAATATGAAGATAATTGCATATATTCAACATTTCTGTCTACAATATTGGAGGAAAATACAGGTCTATTTAACTCTACACACTCATTTCCTTGCTAAGGAAGAGTATTTTACAAGATGCCTTCTAAGCAATCCTTTTATATGATGAATAAAATGGCTATTGTAATAACCACAGTATCATTTGGGCTTTCAATAGAAATTTTCTCCTAGAGTAGCTTCTGGTTGTAAATAATGCCTGTGAATAGTTTATTTTAGAGTGTTATCTTTCTTCCCTACTAGTACAGGTCTCACACAACACTTTTTTCCCAGAATTTCATTCAAGGGAATAAAGTTTTTGAGGAAAATACTTTTCAGTTCCCTCAGTGTCAGATTGTCAGTTGGCATACAGGTGATTTGTTTAAAAAATGCAATACTTCTTCCTGCATCCATCCAACTGAGATATTCCTGTAGTTGGTAATTTATTGGTTATTTTTCCTATGAAAGAATATGTACATAATCCCTTCATTGTATGCATTTTTGTATAAAAGACAGAATAATTACAATTCTCTTGTGATCACACAGCTGCCAGTCCTAGTCATATATTCTAAAAACAGTTTACTGATAAGCATGTATGAAATGCTACTGTAACTAAATGAGGATCAGCTGGCCTAAATTATTCTTCTTTTTAATTATTTATGACAATACATTTTTTCTGAATTCAGAAGTTTTGTATTTCTGGAACTAGCAGAAAATGGACTTACAATATTAGTTATATCCCATGGCTGAAGAGGAAGAAAAAACTGGAGTAGAAAAATCCTTTAATACATTTAGCAGGGATGAAGAAAGTGGTTTTATGGATAAATATTTTCTACCTCAGGAAAAAGATACTCAGCTACCACAAATCAACAATGGCACATCCCTTATTATCCTGAGCTAAGAATCTAGCCCATATGTTCTACTATGACATAAAGTATCCTCATAGATACAAGAAAGAAACAATATCTGAACTCATTTTATAAATTGAAATAATGGTGGGGTGGGGTGGGGAGGGTGTTAAATAATTTGGCCAAGGTTCCACAAGAAGTATGTATCCAGGCCAAGGCTGTTTGCAGTTTGTTTGTCTCTATAACATTATAGCCCTTGCCAAAGTCATTGTACTCAAAATTTCAAAGTAGGTTGACTTTGAACCAGGCACCAAGGATTAATGTCTTAGTACAACCAGTAAGTACATACATCCCACTAATTATTTTACACACCCAGAAAGAGAAAATGAAAGAAATCTGTCTCACCATATATGAATCAGAGAATCATAGAATGTTTTGTGTTGGAAGGAACCTTAGAGATCACCTAGTTCCAATCCCCCTGCCATGAGCAGGGAAACCTTCAATTGGAGCAGGTTGCTCCCATTCAAGTTGTCCTTGAACACTTCCAGGGATGGGGCATCCACAACTTCTCTGGGCCACCTTTTCCAGTGCCTCACCACCCTCACAATAAAGAATTTCTTCCTAATATCTAACCTAAACCTACCCTCTTTCAGTTGGAATCCAGTCCCCTTGTCCTATCACTACATGCCCTTGGGAAAAGTCCCTCTCCAGATTTCTTGTTGGCCCTCCTTAGGTACTGGAATGCTGCCAGAAGGTCACCCTCAACATTATCTTCTCCAGGCTGAACAATCCCAATTCTCTTAGCCTTTCCTCAAAGGAGAGGTGCTCGAGCCCTCTGATCATCTTTGTGCCTCCTCTGGACTAGCTCCAGCAGTTTCCTTGAAAAATATTAAGTTGAACTTAGCCTCTGATTACCATGATGTCACAGGTGAGCAGAGAGGGCATAAAGAAATGAAGCATTTTTTTCAAAATTGTGCAACAGATCATTTATCATCATGGTCCTTTCTGTTTAAAGGTCTGTATCCCTGTGAATCCATGACAGAGATAATATTATAAAGGACAACCTACATGTATATCTGCAGTCTACTCTTGTACTAGTAATCATCAGCTGTCTTCTGTGTCTGTTAGTCTTAAAATAAGGGAAGTTGATTCCTTGCAAATGCACATTTTATTCTGTCCCTAAACAGATTTCGGAATAGATATCAGGCAGGCACAGGTAATCACTAAAGATTATGTGTGCTTGGCAAGGGCATCATCATCCAGTCCCAGACAGAGCAAGTGCATCAGAGTTTCAGACCATCATGGCCTGAGCAGCTGGATGCACCATACCTCCCACTTCAGTCATGGCCCCCAAAATTCTGCAAGCTCTTCTAGACCCTACTGTGCAAGTCATCTTTGCAAATAGATTTTAACCTCCTCCAGCACAACCTCCTCTAAGTGGAAGATGTGTATGTAACAAAACCCCTAACTGTGTAAAAGGTTCTGTGGATCTCAGCAGCAGAGAAGTTGAGGCTTCTTTGGTTTATCTTCCCAATTCTGAATGATTCACACTAAGAGATTAATATGGAATTAAAATTGAAGATACATGAAGGCATTACGCCATATCCTCACGTGCACTGAAGCCAGTTATAATCTCTTTATCTCCAGTTTGCATGTGATTAAGCTTCAAGAGTGTTCCTTGTCTGCCTATGGTGTATCTCCTGTTTCAGTGCCTATTGCCAGGCATTTTTCAGAACTGATAGTGGCTTATCACTATCAAAAAGCAGCTCAAAGTCCCTAGGAAAATCTTCAGCTTAGCAACCATCCTTTTAAAACTGTAAATGGTACCTGTTTTCCTTCATCTTTATAGCTATTAATAGGCGTACTTTTCATGACAACAGGATTGTTTGCAGGCTTGTAAGATATCACCTGCTCCTTCTCTTTCCTTGTCTCTTAAGCTGCAATTTTCTGTCATATTATAGCAGCTTGTCCTGGAAATAGGTAGTCAAAAAAAATGAATGATTTGTTGCCACTGAAAGAGAAGAAATACCTGTAAAACAACAAAAGTTAGATTTCAGCCAAATGTTCTTTAAACAAATGAAGAGGGGAAAAAAGCAAACCCTAAACAATGCCTACTTAAGCTGGCTTTTTTCTCCAGGCAGCCTTTCCAAAGTCTGGGAAGATAAGTAGAGTCCTACAAGTGGTTGTAGCTTCAAATAGATTGTGTGGGTGGATAAATATAGGGAAGCGCAGTGAGTGATAGAAATAGGATGGGCTTGGGTCTGTATTTAGAAATTTATTTTCCAGCAGAAATCATTAAATAAATAGGATGGCTCATCATTACCTGTTTTAAGCTTGATTAGGCTAAATATACTTCCAGCAATCAAAGCAAAAAAAAAAGTCTGAGTTGAGTTTTCCTTTTCTCTGAGAAGGCTCTCCTGCCCTCGGTGTCAGGCATGAGGACATTAGGGGCCAGAGGCCAGCTACCACTCTGACATTCAGTCTGTCTTTGGTCTTCTCTTGGGGAGAGAAATGTGATAGCTATTTCCATAAGTGCCCTAATCCCAAGGGTTATTCTGCCACCAGAATCTGCCAGAAGGCTCCATGCTATAGCTGTTGTATGTAAGTAAACATCCCAGTGTGTGTCGTTTTTGGTCCCTGTAGGAGGAGCAGGCAGGCCCACAGCCCACCAGCTCTGTGTTAGTGTGTGCATGGCAGATTCCCACGTGCTAGGGACACGTGCTAGCCCCAAAACAGTAGTGACAGACAGACCCTCTTCCTTCTGTATATGAGCAGAGCACTGGGCCAAAACTACAGCTTGGTGTATACAGCACACAGATGTTAAGTCTGTTCAGATTTTTGCAACTGAGCAACCAGGGATCAAACCAACCCATTTCTCTCAGTTATCCAAAACCTGCGTAATTATAGCCAGTGAAATTAAAGCATGGTCAAATCCTTCTAGCAGAAACACAACTGAAGCCCACAAATACTCCCAAGTAGGTGCATTTTTAATCAATATACTGAGTCAGGCAGTATTTGCTTTGCCAGTAGTATTCACTTAACTTTACATAGGAAAGTAAACTCAATCAACATTAAAAAAATTTTAAAAAATTTTATTGCAACTGCAACCTTCAAGGCCAGGCTGGATGGGGCTCTGAGCAACCTGGCCTGGTGAAATGTCCCCTGCCCACAGAAAGGGGGTTGGAACTGAATGATCCTTAAAGTCCCTTCCAACCTAAAATATTCTATGACGTTTCAGCTACAGTTAGTGTGCACAAACAGAGATAAGATTATTATACTGCCTCTAGACTTAAAACATGGTCTTATTAATTACGTTCAGTAAGAGGCTATATTTTTAAATCTTCTGAATAATTATCATTATTGTAGCTACACTGATAATTTCTCGTAGTTCCACCCATAAAACCATTGTTATGTGCTGCGTATATATGCTAAAACATTCCACCAGATGATGAGAAGAAAATTATTATTTTTATTTACTTGTTCAAAAGTAAACATCTGTAAACTAATTACAAGATACACCTATTTTACAGATTCTCTGAAGGAAAAAGACTCACTGATTGCCAGTTTTGTCTTCAGTTCTATTTGATGAATCACATTTAATTACAACATAATTAGGTAGCACCTCTGGAAAAATATGCCATGTGATGGTTATAAAGAATGAAAAGAAATGATCATACTGTAATTCTGAAATACATCATAGCAATTCTTTTCATTAAGTTTCTGTGCAAAGGATGTCTCTTATCTTAATTGTCAGTGTCAATACCGTAGTTTTAGTATTATAGTTTCCAAAAAACTAATTTCAATCCTGAAGTAAAGTCTGTGTTTACTTAAGAAATCATCCCAGACCCATTTGACTTCAAACGTTCAAGGAATCCCATTAGACTACTAAGTATAAGAAAGTACAAAATTCTGTGCTTTCTAGAAGGTTTAGACAAAATTGGAGCCCTCTAGCATAAATCTGATTTAAAACAATACCTTATGTGGGTTTACAGATATATTTTAGTCTCTAGTGAATAGAAATACTGCTAAAAACATCTGCATTTACATTATTGAAGCTTTCAGTGACTTGAGGCAAAATCAGGGCCCCATGTGATTGAAGAGTATCAGCATTTAAAGAAAAGCAAAACAAAAAAAAGAGTCCTTGCTGGATTTAAGATAGAAAGGAAACAAACAAGCAGAGAGGATTTATGAAGCAGAAATCTTTACACAGCTTTTCTTCTTGGCCTGATGACTACACAGCGAAAGTAGTAACAATACATGTGGATAGTTCAGTAATCCCAGCTCCACAGGAACAACCTTCTCTGGAACAGCTAGGTCCACCCCTAGGTATAAAATATTTTCCCTATTGGCAGTGCATGTGTTATTCCGACAAGTGAGCTGCCTTTCCATTTGGGATGCATTTGGCAGTCCAGCCACCCTCTGCCTGGTGCCAGCATGCTGAGATCAACTGTAGGGATGCAAACATCCACAGGTTGTTTGGGGTGCTGCAGTTGGTCCTAAGAGTCTAGAAATGGTCCTGAGTCGTTGCTTTGCTACTCAGACTTTAGCTAGATTTGTTTGACAAAAATCTATTACAAACTAAGGGTCTCTCTAGGATTTTTGTGTCCTGCTGTATCCTTCAGCAACATCGAGGATGCTGGCTCACACTGAGGAAGTCATTGAGAAAACATTCTCTGTGAGCACAACAGACTTTGTTAACCCTTATTTTGCATACTGTTGCAGTAGTCCTGTTATTTAAACACCTTCCAACAGAGATCTTTCAGAGAGGAACAGTCAATTCTAAAAATTCCATTGATTGGCTTAATAACCTATGGGTCTTAAGATTGCATATTGAGCCTCAGTTAATTTGTGCACTGGATTATTAACCAATGGAACAGGCATCTTTGCATGTTTCTCCACCTCAAAAGGCTAAACATCTGCAAAGTTTTGTTGGTTTGTTCTGGTTTGTTTAGTTTTGGGGGTTTTTTTCTGATTTCTAGGATTCTTTAGTAGAAACTTGATTTCTTCCATATCACCAGATAACATGAGGTACATTACCAGGTAAGAATGGCAGATATTTTAAAGTGTGGTAGAAGTCATGAAGGTTACCCTTGTTACAGAGTGAACAGCAAGGAAGAAAAACAAGTTGGCTAAACCTTACCTGGCATAAAATATTTTTTTCTCTGATGTTTTCTGTACAGGGAGAAGTTGGAGCACTAGACACTGTGCCATGATGTTGCCAGTGCACCTATGGGACAGCCAAGACCCTCCCAGACAGTTCCTGTGAAATCCTCCCCTGCAAAATCATGCTGTCTTCTCTATCTATTTACAGTACTAGAGAAGAAACACTCACAAGCAAAGATTTTTGAACTAAGATGTGCTTTCAGTTCTCTGGGATACTTTGGTTGCTGCAGTGAAGACACTTTTTCGGCCCAAAGGGGTTTCAGAGGAGCAGGCAGCTGTGCACCTGCAACAAACCTGCAGCACAGTTACTCAAGAAAATAAACCCCAGGCCAGAAAAATGTGACGTTTCTCTTCACACTGTAACCTAAAGGAAAACTAACTTAAGAATCCAAGAATTATTCTTTTCTGTTCTCTCCAGGCAATTCACAGTATGAGCCAGTGCCAGGAGGTTGCCCAGTGCCAAGGACCACAACCAGCCCTCTGCAAACCCAGCTATGCCTCTCTCACAAGGGCTGGTGTACAGCATTATTTTCCATAAACTCACAAGTGCTGAAAAAGGGCCTAGATATTGCCTACATGTCACACGGAGCATAAAGTAATAAATGTTTTTATGAAATCTTGTATAATTTTAAACAGATTAAAATTGCAAAGGTTCTTAGACATAAAAACAGTAAGAAGAAAATCAGGCATGTGCAATGCTAAATTTTTTATTGCATTACAAGAAACTCAGTAGTAGGTTGGCTTTAAGTATCTTGGGCTCAAGTGAACATAAATGTGTGGTTTATCTTTTGCAATTGCCTGGTTTTACTACTGTTTTTTTTAAAACATCTTATTGTTAAACTCCTGTCTGAGAAATGCTATCCAAAAATGTTAAAGTTAGGTATGATAGCAAACTGAGACCATAACAGAGTCAGCTATCAATGCAAAATTGTATTTTTCAAATTTTTAACATAGATAAATAATGTCAACAGGAAAGAAAAAATAGAGAGTTGTTTAAAAATAATTAAAATTTTTTTTTTCTTTCTCAGGTTTGAAATGAATGGAAATTTTATGACATGATTACAGAAATACTGCTGGAAAGAAATTATTGAGAATTTTATTCCGAGGGATAACTCCAAGATAAAATGCTGAGATCTATATAGCGTGGAGTATAATTATGGTAGAGGAAGGAAATGATGACAGCCATGAAAAAGAAATATAAGCTGCTTTGGAGAATTAAGTAACTTCATCCCCAGTAAGTTCAGTACATTTCTCATCAGCATTTACAGGAGTTATGCTCAGAATCCGAGTACATTTAAACAAGTTAATTTTATACCTCTCAATCCAGGAAGATGATTTTAGGATGAAGGATGAAGATTGCTAAAATCTCTCTTAGGATGAAGATGGCTACCTTGTCCTTGTGCAAAACGCACTAATTCCTTTCCTTTGTAATCTTTTTTCCAAATCAAATATTTGTGAATGGTTAGTCCTTGTTCCAGCATAATACTCAGAATAATATTATAACATAGATTTGGGTCTACATAAGAAGACAATAGCAAACTTCCAAATCTGTCTTCAAAAGATTTTGATCTGAAACAAAACAAAATTTGAATGAACAAAGTTATTTTAGAAGGTAATATGCCATCATTTTGGAAAGACCAGCCACACTGATCTTATGACATTGGCCTGAAGCATCATCTTGCATTTCACATGTTGCACCACCTCCAGATCTGTAGATTCAATCTAGTTAGATTCACTAACAGCTTTTAAGTATCTTGGTTGGGGTTCTTCTCTCTCTTGTTACCATAGCACACATAATTCTAGCCAGATTTACTGCAACTGGGGAAACAACAGTTGCTCAAAGTTCATAATCATGTTGGTGACACATAACTCTCATTCTGTTTAAATGACATCTGGCTTTCTCATTAGTACTTCTGCCAATAGCTTAAAAAAATAATTCCACTTACTGGAAAAAGCTCCACAAATCATAAAAGTTTCAAACTACATTAAAACATGCTCCTATTCTCTCTTCAATTTTAGCAACTTCAACTCAACAGATGTTCAAGAAAACCATACCCAAGAACTCAGAGGTAAATACAGAGTTCTGGGCCAGATTTCTCACAGGTAGAAGAAAAGCAGTGCCAAGTGTTTTTATCTTTGTGGTTGTCTTCTTCAAAAGCCTTATTTTCTGAAACATTACCTATTTATAAGTCATATTATGGCCTGCTGCAACTTCTTTTAAGATACAAAGAAAACTCGTCCTTGCATCAAGCAAAAATCACACTCAATCAGATAATTATTCTGCAGATGTAAAATAGACAATATCACACATATTGCTGGCGATAGATATAGAACAGTATGAATTCCCAAAGTAAGAATTTAAAATAAAGATACCCTGGTTTAAGTTCTGATAAGTAGCAATTATACGAGGAAATAAAATGACCAGATAGTGCTTAACAGCTGTACTCTCAAGAACAGCTTAAAACTTAGAATGAAATTTTAATGAGGTAAAGGTTAATTGGGATATATACTTTTTCTCTCTAACCTTCCAAATTTAATTAAATATCACAAAACCAGAAAAGACTTGGTATGCTTTGTTGAAGCAACAGTAGTTTGATTAAAATGAATCATTCTTGAGCTCAGTTCTGATTTCACTTTCCTAAAGTAACTCTTCTGTATCCAGTTGTTTCTCACTACCAATAAAATCTCTTCCTTTTCCTGAAAGCTCCCAGATATATCATCCAACCAATTTTCACAAGAAAGGGGCTGAGTCTGCTCCAAGCTGGGAGCTCAAACCTGTCTATTTGCATCTGGATTTCAAATGGAACAGGGATAGTCTTTGTAGCGTTCCTTGGGTACTGAGACAGAAGAAATAAGAACAGTATTTTTCAGCAGCAAGCTTCACTGTTCCTAATCTCTATAAAATGAGGGAAATGAAAGAACTTGCAGCACCTAGGAGACAAATCTTTCTTTCAGTCTTCCTTTGGAGTTTGATAATGCTATGCTGAAGACGATTTGGGGGATTTAGAGATTTCAGCCTGTCTGGTTTAAATTACCACATTTAAGCACATAATAACAAAATATCCAAAGAAGTTGCAATAAAAGCCACATCAAAATTTAAAAAATAAATCAAAACATTGATTTCATAAAGAGTGAATAGAGAACATTGCAACACTGCATGAATATGTGTTTGTTCAAATTTTCCCAAGCCAAGAATCTGGCATTCTATGTGTTCCACAGAGCTTTTTAACTTGCCAGAGTTTTGTTTTCAACAAGTAAGTTTCCATCAAGGAATTTACCACCCAGCTTTAGTATCATTTTGGAGATAAATCATATTTTTTCTATTACTGGATAAAATGTGTCAGAATTTGGACTTGCCTCTAGCATTAAACTTGAAAATATCTCTGCATATATTTTACAGTCACACTCCCATTTCTATCTCTCTCCTTTTCAGAAGAGAGAAGAAGCAACTTACTGTAACCATTTACACCAGGACAGAGTGATGTCCCTATTGCTGTGGTCACTGTGAAGCTAGAGGAAGGACTGAGCCAAAGGTCCACTCCAATCCTGACTACATTTTAAGTGCTTCTTATCTTCCAGATTTTGAGAGAAACTGTGTGGCAGAAACCCCCATCACTTGCACTATAGATAACTACCAAATGTGGCCTATATCTTGTTTTTCTATTCTCTGTTCCTCTGAATGTGAACAAGAGTCACAGTCTTATCTCCAAAGTTGAGGATAAGAAATTGTAGGAGCAGCAGCTTAGCAGTAGGTATAGAAAAACTTGATATCTATGGAAAAGTAAATTAAATATGGCAGTACCACTTTATGACACTGAAACTGAATGCCATGGACTAAATTCCTCTCGCCTCCCAAACTGGATAGTTGTATCGAGATTGCTTGTTAGGACTGGTCCCTCCTTTTTGCTAACACCTGAACAAGGCCCCAGTATGGGCTGAGAGATGGCTGGCAAGGGCAAAACCACCCCAGGGACCACAATGACATGTCACCAACGTAGCTGGTCATCTTCCAGGCCCCAGGAACATTTCCTGCCACCACTTGATTTACTCATATGGATACAGTGATAGCAGCATCCAACAAGGAAGTGAGAATTTCAAACAGGCAAGGAGGCAGATAAGCAAATGTTTTGACAAATTGTTCAGCAAGATGCAATAGCAAGCAAGCTCTGGAACCGTTAGACTGTTGCAGATGCACAGCCAAGTCATGACACAGGACAAATTTGTCACAAGTTGTTCACAAAAGGAAGTTTAGCTGAATTCATCCTGTTTTGGTTTTCCCCCTGTTCAGCATATATTACATAGTTTTACATGCATCCTTTAAATTATTCAGGAGCTACCTTTTTTTGCTTTAGAAAGATGTTCTTATACTTAGCTGCTCACTCATTTCACTACAATTCTCACCAGTGAAAAACTGTAGAGAACTTTTTAAAATAAAACATTTCCAGTGCAAAGAGGTTTTTTGTATGTCAGAGCTTTTTACTCTGCCATGCCATCACTATTCATGATTTTAACCATGCACCTAATGAGATTGAGATTCACCTCAGAAATTCTCCTCACAGCTGTCAAGCATTCCTTGCTCCTTTTCCTCGCTCATCTGAATTCTCCAAGCAGCACCATTCCTGCAGTGAAGTTCCCTCATGACATGCTGACTCTCTGATTGACAGGCAGCATACACACGCCAAGCAGAATGTCAAAGAACATGACATGATAAAACCAAACATAGCTTAATACAGTTATGATAATGCCAAACTACTTAAAATTCTCTGTACCTTTGATAGACTAGCCATGTACTGTATGTCTTTCAAAGCTATGCATCTGACTAGAAAAAGCTAGTTTCTCTGGCCCTTGAAGAACATAAATACCTTTTGCATTTTAGACCAGGTTTAAACTAAAGCTAAGTAGATTGATTTTTATGGATGAGAGCAAGATGTTAATTGTAATCTTTCAGACTTACAAGTTTGTATTTCATTGCATATCTATGTATGTTGTGGAAGCTACCCAACTTAAATAGCAGGGGTTTTAGAGCTTGTTAAATGGTGAAGACCAGACACATATACTCACAATTGAAATCTGAAAGATAAGGTTTTCTGTAGTCATATTTGAGGACAATAACTGGAGGAAAAAAACCATTCTTTTCTCTAAGATTATTCTTCAAAACTTGGTTGTAGAAGTATTTATTCCTCTCTTTCAAGCAAAGAAAAGGTAAGTAAAAGATGACTTTGGCAGGGAACACAAAACACTAAAAAAGAATAGTTAAGTAACAATTCCTAAATGACACAGAGACTAAAACTTATTCACTCAAGCAAAGGTATTTGTTTCCAAAGACAAGCATGCTGGGAAGATTTAGGGGTCATTTATAGCCACAGCTTTGAATGCTGCTATATAAATGGTTTTCCTACATAGAAAGCCATGGTGCATCACAAAGGACATGAATCTACAGCATGTTTGCTATTCCTGCCACTCTCTGTGGACGCACCTGGGTTGACATTATAGGGCCACAACCCTATTTAGCATCCTTATGGCCCAAAGATGCACCTAATGTGGAGGCAGGGGAGCTTTCTCATTCCAAAGTGTCTGAAATCAAGGCTGTTCTGTAGCCTGTCACAGAGGTGTTTTGCAGGATGAAACTCCAGGTCTCTGGCAGTGTGCTGTGAACACACCTCTGTGGTTTGGGAAGGCAAAGCTGCTGAGGGAACAATGGAGGTGCATGTGGTGGCAGCCAAACCCAATAGTGACGTTGAGCATGGTGTCTTCTGTCTTCTGAGCCATACTCAAAAAACATCTCAGAAAGGGCCAACCATCACAGAACAAAACTTTTAGGGGTGCATGCATGGGGCATAACCAGTCTGAATGGTAGGGAGACCACTGCTTGAAGTAACATCCCATTTCTCTGTTATTTAGCAACAGAGAAAGAGGTTGAGAATTCAAAAGTTCACTGCTCTTTGCAGAAAAAGTGAGGAAAAAAGCCACTTTCTGCTACCCATGCACAACAGCAGCAGGAGCAACCAACTATCTGCACTTGACAAGGTTTGAGATTTAACTGCTTTTGCCTTTTAAAATAATCCATCATCAACTTCATTGCTGTCAACACCTGCTTTTATGCCAAAACTCCAATTACTCTTGCATCCTCTCTCTGCTTTCCTTTGAGGATCTGAGAAAGCATTGGTGTGCCCAAAGCTTTTTAAATCTTACTGGCTACGTGAGCTAGTAATTAACTAAATTACCTCTGTCTACATTCTGCCTCTGGCTTTTGTCCATAGACTGTCATGGCTAGAGGAAATTATCAAGTCCAGCTAAGATTATGCTTTTTGCTTATGAACTCTCTTGCATTTTTAATAAATGCTGCATTTTGAGCTGTTGACAATAGAAAAACAGCACCTCTGAAACAAACGTTATTTTTAAAAAGCTAGAAACCTCATAGCCTACTACTTGAGGATTAATTCTTTGCCCAAAATCAGATTTTTTTCCCTTGGAAAGCTGAATACAGTAGTTTTCAATCAAGCCAAACTGAACTTCCTTATATCATTTAGCCAAATATACGCTTTCAGTTATGAGAGAGTTCACAGTTCCACTACTTTTTCTGTGATATCTCAGGAAATCTCCAAAATTCTGTCACCCAAGCTGCCTGTCAGAACAACATCGACTATGTGGGAGCACAGCCCTCATCTTCACTGTCTTCTCATAGCATCTCATCCAATGTGAAATCTGACCTAATCTGTCCCCAAAAGCAGCTGAGTAAGAGACTCTGTACAAGTTTCAGTAAACCATTAGAAGACTGTTTGAACATTGAGGCAAACCAAAAGGAGATTGTCTACTTGGGAATTCAAAATATAATTTTCTTGATATATGAAAACATTTGTTAATCTAGGTGTTTCTAGATGAAATACATCTGCTAAAAGAAATCCCATGCGTTTTCTAACTTGATGGGATTTCTTGGCTTGTTTTACTAAATATGACATTCCTAAGTATGACTTTTACCCTGAAAAAATCTACAGAATGAAAAGAGAACTAGTTTTTGTTGCTAGCATGGTATGAAAAATTGGCCACCCCAATACACAGCACTCCGCAGTTTTGCTTAGATATCATCCATCTCCCTGAGTTTATGGTAGGTTTCTCATTCCTCCCATCATACTCACTGATTACTGCTGCTTTTACCTGAGAAACATTTAGGATTCATCTTTACTCTTTACCATGCTGAGACAATTACTCAGAACACAGCAGTTTCCAGAGCTATTCCTTAATTACACTCATTGCTAAAATAATGGTTTGATTTGATAAATATCTTTAATTTGAAACTTTCATGTCTCAATATCTGCACCACAAGTAAAATGCTGAAATCCCACTAACAGGATGGAACACATCTAACAATATACCTCTGCAATGAGGAGATTTTTTTTTCCTTGTTCATTACTAAGCCTTAATTTCTCCTTTGGGTTCTGTTAATTCTCAGAGAAAGAAAAGCAAAATAATGCAGAGAGGTGCAATACACAGGCATGGTATGAAGTCACAAACTGTGGTTGCCATAAAATAAATGGAAATTTTCAAGATGAAGTAAAATTATGGGGACAATGGGAGCATTTCTTACAGATTCATTGTAGAAATTGCAACCAGCATCCAGCTGAAGACCAAGTTCAGCATGAGGAAACTGCTCCCTAAAAGACCTAGCAAAGATTAAAGCAGATCAGCTAATACTAGCTGGAACAGGAGTATTTTGGCTTCAGCTGGGTTATTCTTGACTTGTGTCTTTAACGGGTATTGTTCATATTTGTTTTTTCTTGCAATCTGAGTTACATAAATTGCTATGCAAGCACAAGATAATGTTTTCAAATAGGCTCATTGACACATTAATCTACAGCACTATAATCAGCCTGAAGATCAGATTTTTTTTTTTTCATTAAGCAGTGAATGTCAGCTCCTTTGGGCATACAAGGTGTCATCAACTTTATGCCAGCTTTGCTGACTCATATAAATATCTACACTTGTAAGCATTCATTTTCTTAGAGCTACAGCACATTATGTACTAAAGGAGATCAGAAGTAAGCAAAATCATCTGGAAAATACAGTCTAAATTTATATTGCTTCTGCTGAGAGGATTAATTTAGCTGTCTGGAGATAGAATATATATTAAGCCATTAATGTTTATAACTCTAGAGACACAAAATAACTCATTTTACACCACCTATCATTACCACACTTGTTTTGTTCGTATGTTCTCAAAATGTTCTTTTACCTGAGTGCTGAGAGTACCCTGAAATTATTAAGTACCACTATGTTCAAGAGCAAAAGCATTCTGTGGTTTGAATTTCTTGAACCTTTGAGAAAATTGGATGCTTTGTTTTTCAGTTGAACAGCACACACTGAAAACAAACAGCACCTTCCTTTACTAAGGATGTGTGCTCTTAGCTGCTTTGATGGCAAGGTATATAGATAGTACTATCTGAACTTATGCTACTCTTTCAAAGTCTCAGCTGCTGAAGTATCATTTCATAAAATCTGAGCGACTCCCTCATTTACTGAACAACACCCAAGGGCATCACAGGAGGACAATGCCACTTTTGCTGCAGTGTAACACTGGGGCAGAGAGTATGGGTCATTTTGGCAGCCCCTCTCTTCTTCCCAAGTCATGTGGGCAGCAAAGAAACATGGGAAGAGACAGAAAAACTGCATCATAGTGGAAGGATCAGGAAAAAAAATTGGATTCAGTCTTGGGGAGAGCTTTAAAATATTGAAATAGAATATTTTATAAAGAGAGTTATCCCTTGACAGATAATTATTCTATATCTTTGTCTTTGGAAATGGACATAGACAAAATCTACCTCTCTGTGGGAGAGAGGATAGCCTGAATTCCATGTAAATTGACAGATGACTGGGTTCAGCATGTATCTGTAGATTTATTGATGTGGTCTTATGATGTTTTCACTGCTTCTGAAGTCAATTTTCACTAAGTCTTGAAAGTAAAGCTTTTGAATTACATATTGTCTCCTTCTGCACAAAAGCTGAACAATGGGTCCAGCTAGTTAAGGACTGAAGACAAGGAGCTATTCAGCTCGCCCTGTCAGATGCAGAATAAGTCCTGATTTTATTTATCTTTTTTACTGCACTGTCTTCATTCATATTTATCATTTTGAAATATGTTAGAAAAACTTAAAACTTTTGCATTTAGGTGGTTCAGGGAAATAAATGGTAATGGAATTCTGAGGCATCTCTTTTTAAGGTCATCAGAACAAAATTGGTATGGGTGAGCCTTTATTCTTCACAGCTACAAAAATTAAGCTGACAGCCTCTATCTTTTACAAGTGGACTCCCTTCTGTGAGTATCAGTAGTGAACAGAAACATCTGGTAACTATGAACA
Organism: Corvus brachyrhynchos; assembly: GCF_000691975.1. Taxonomy (NCBI): domain Eukaryota; kingdom Metazoa; phylum Chordata; class Aves; order Passeriformes; family Corvidae; genus Corvus; species Corvus brachyrhynchos. The sequence continues at coordinate 159,452 of NW_008239535.1, forward strand.
CTGTTTCACCTGAATACCAGCTTTTATGGTGTTATTTCAATAGTTCTTGATTTGATAGTTCACTGTAATATTTTATATTTTCACAGCTTTATCATTATAATAGAATAAAAATATCTAGATTCTCACTGCCAAGAACATTTAAACTGACATTAATGCTGTTCTTTGCACACTTCTAATCATAAACTGACTAAGAGAGAAAACCAACATCTGTATGCCTTTATAAAAAACAGCTATTTTAGCAGAAAACAACTATCTATTAAACTGGTTAAATGCAATTTTAAATACTTTCTGAAGAAGTATTCTTAAGAATACACAAGTTCAGTAAACTTTCATAAAGTATGAGAAATCCATTTTAAATTTTAAGCAATAATTTCACTGCATCTGTACACCTGGCAAACTAAATTTGGCAAACTTTGCAGTTTTCTCATTTGAACTGCATCTTTAATATCAATCTATTCCAGTGTTTGTAAAACTATACAGTGAGGAAGATATTAGAACATTAGTATCCCAGTGTTTGCTCTGAAAGAAATCAACCCAGCCCTGGAAACTTTCCATCAGGAATTTGACAAAACACTATGCTGAATTCAGTGAATAACAGAAGTTACTCATTTGAAACTGAGGTGTTATGACCATGCTGTTACCAATCACACATATGCTGGTCTAAATGAAGTGATGCCTTTTTCGTTGGTCCTAAAATTACGAGCCAGACACAGTTAGGGTGATAAAAAGGGGTTGCCTTTATAAAGATCCTTAGGTGCACAGTTCACCCGGTGGAAAATGCTGAAGATGCACACACAGCATAATGAGTATACAATTTTTATAGGTTTTGCAAATTAGCATATTTGACAAGAATCACCAACTAGAATTTTAATTGGTGAGGTAATTCCCCCTTGGTTCAAGCCCCTTCTAAATCTTCCCCCCTCAGATGGGAACTGAACTTTGTTTATAAGAATATATCTCAAAGAGCTGGTCTCAACCTTGGTTGACAGGAAAAACCAAGATAGGATAGGAGCCTCGGACCCCCAGCTTGGAACCCTTTGGAATGTGTTTTGTTTTTCTGCCTATCAGGTAGGGTAAGAAAAAGTACTGGAGCTAGCTTGAATACAATAATAGACTTACAAATATATGTGCAAAGAATACAGAGAATATATGAAAGAAAAAAGGCAAGAAATCAATTCAGCATCATAAGCAAGGACCAAAAGGAAATCTGAGTCACACAGAAAACAGAGCTTAAACTGCATTGCCTTCCAGTCTCAGATGTACAAGTAAGCAAGGGTGAATGATGTCTTGAGGCCCAATACTACCCTACTGCTGTCTTATGACCTAAGTAAACCTTTTAAAAGTCAGATGACGTGCACTCAGCGTATATTTTTGTGACCACATTAAAAGTTTCCTTCTTAAGAAGAAACACACCTAGGAACCTGAGTGCCACAAACTCAGCTTTGTAATATTCTCAGCTGAGTTGTTTTGACATGTTACAGACCCAGGTAGAGCACCTGAGCAACCTGTTCAACACAGAAGCCTAAAAGATGGGGAGAAAAAGAAAAATTCTGATGCCCAGAATTTATTAATATTTTCATTCAGACATGTGACAGAGGACCCCAACTGTTGGAAGTTCCAAGTCTCCACAGACAAGATAGCATTTTATCTGTGTAATGTGTCCCGTGCAATTTCTCAAACTGTAAAGGGGTGAGGGAAGGAAAACTCTGCTTCCTCCTTCTTTAGGCTGAAAAGCCACATGGCAAACTATCAGATTATCACACCAACAAGCAGGAAAGTGGATACACAGTGAGTGAACTCCAATATAGAACCACCAGGGTACAAACTCCTGATTTAGGTTGCCAGGGAACAGCGCTGGCAGGAATGAAGCCAGCAATGACTGACCAAAGCTTTTAAAGGTCTAGCTGTGAGACTACAATGACCATTGTAGCACTCAAGCGTTAAATCTCTGTTCATCCCTCATTAGATCTGTCACTGGTGGTGGGCCAAGGAAGAACTTTATGGACTCCAAATCCTGAAAAACTGTAATGTTGACTACCTGGATGAACAAGTTTGAATAATCTTCCACAGCCACAAGAAAATGCAGCATAGATGTGCCTATTTTTACTTCATACACTCATTTCATTGAGGAATATTATCCAATTTACAACAAAGTCTGCAAGTCAGGGACCATATCAGAGTAAAACGGACTAAATCAATCTAAGCTAACCTTAGGGATAAACTGAGTTCTCTCTGATTTATAACGGTACCTTCAAAGGATGGTTAGATGTCCACAGTATCTGTGTTAACATCAAATACATATTATCTATAGGAAGTAGAACACTGTATATAAGTAATTTTGAAGGAAAAGAGAGAAGATTTCTTCAGGCAGTTTTCTGATGGTCAGTGAATTTTTTTCTGCCAGGATTACAGTCTTTCATTGGACTTTAAAAGAAAGTGGTCATTTTCATTAAAAAAAAAAAAGTTCTTCTGATGGGGAAAATGTGTATAATGGGCAGGAGCTGATGACATAGGATTAAAAACAGAATTTTCCCATTATAAAAACCCTCATACTGTTGGCAAGATATGTCATGTTTTTCCTCTCCCTTCTGCTGAAGCATTAGACAAAGAGACTGCTGGAAGTAGAATAATGGACCTGAAGGACCAAAAACACAATCTGGTGAAGCAGATTGTGTTTTTGTATTCGGAGCTATTTAACAAACCACATTGTGAATGGAGTCTGCAAAATCAGTACCTTGATAACCTTTAAACGGGGTTTTATATTTGCCAGATGGATCATGGCAGAACCTAGTCAAGACTGGGGTCTCGTTCAGCTAGGTAATCAAAAAACATGAGAAATTAGGGCTTGGAGGTGAAACAAACATTAAAATTACAGTGTGCTATTAAACAAAGTGTAGAAGCATCTGAACAAGCAGAGAGAAATTATCCCTACAACTTGAACTTCTGCCACCTATTGAGAAGCTTTTCCTCCAGAGCTCAGTCTCTAAGGCCCCTTAGAGACTCTCAGTCCACAATTACAACACTCTAAAATGCTATGGGACACAAGAGATAGACAAAGCTTAGGTATTTGCTTAGCTGGCTATTGAGCACCCATCACAAAAAAAAATTTTCCTGCTTTCATACCCTTGCATCCTTCTTCACCACACATCTAAATCTGTTCTTCCAAGGCTTTTCTAGAGCAGGTTCCCGGAGCAGCCGGCCAGGTGCTCTGTTAGCCCTGGCCAACAACTTGCAGCTCCATTTGTAACTTGTTTGGTCTCCATTTGTTCAGATGGAGACGTTACTATGCTCCCTGCCTTGTTGCTTGCTATGGCCAACACATCTCAACAAAAAATATTAAGTAGAATGTCAGAAGGATTTACTGTTGCAAACATAAAAAAATCATCTTCATCATTATAAGATATGAATTGCATTTTGAACTAGAGTCAGAGGAAGAAACTTCAGCAATAAAAATTAACAATGTATCCGTTTATGGCCTTACAGTCCATTGCTTATTGAGTTAGCTCAGTTTCCTCTTTGATGGAATCATAAAGGCTTCAAGTGGAAAAACAATTTGAAAGACACATTTGTTTATGATCTTTCACTACTAAGAACCCATCTTTCAGAAAGAAGTGCGGTGCAGAAGACAAGCTGCCTTCACTCAGCAGGGTGTGCTGCGTGTACAGGAGTGCTGAGAAGAAACTCCTCAGAACAGGCACTTTTTCAAGGTGAAAGAAAATCCTTGTCAAATCCTGGCAGTGAAAGAAAATGAGAAGGTATGATTAATAGCATCATTAAAAGTAACAAAATAAACCATGAAAACTTAACAATCTAACATCATGCAGGGAGCCTATGAATATGAAGAATCCATTTAATTTATGTATGTTTTAGTGGTTTGCTACATTTCTAAAGGGTATGCAAATGTATTCCCCTTTTGACTGAGCAAAGTTTCCAACACCGGATTATACAAATATCCGCTATCTCCCTGTGCATTCCCACTGGTACGAATAACACATTCCATGGCTATTTAAGAGTTGTCAGTCCCTTTTCCTTTTTCTTCACTGTAGGAGTGGTTAGGCATTGGAATAAGTTGCGCAGGGAAGTGGTGGAGTCACTGTCTCTGGAACTGTTCGAGAGGTGTCTGGATGTGGCACTTGGGGGTGTGGTTTAGGAGTGATTATGGTGGAACTAGGCTGACTGTTGGACAACATGACCTTGAAGATTTCTTCCAATCTTGATGATTCTGAGATTCTGTAAATTAAGTTGGGATCTTGGCTCCAGTTTGCACAAGTAAGCAATACTGATTTCAGCCACTTGAAAGAAATACACTTAGTATAAAGAAGAGAAAACCCACATAGAAAGCTTCTTTGCTTTGTTTAAATCAAGATGTTTCTTCTACTTTTTTCTTTTAGAAATGGCAACACGTGTTTACAAAGAAAATAAAAATAACCCTTTAAGTAATCAGTTTGTTCCCTGATCCAAACAATTGATAAAACCCCCTAAGAATGTTACCTTTTCCTGCTGGAACTTTGAACAGAACCATATTTTTATTATTAAATATTCATTTTGTATGGAGGAACCTGCTTAAATTGCAACTTATTAATGAGATACAGACAGGACTCACTGGTACTTCTGCATTACATGATACACTAAGTTGGAAAAGGTGTCGTAAAGGATGCTCAGTTTATTGTTTTTATGACACAAAAGCAATAAATCTGGTTGAACGTAAATCCAAGAATATTCCAGAGAGCTACATAACTGTTAGATCAATGCAACTTTGTTCTGCAACTACAAGCAGAATTTCCAAATTTCTAGACAATACATTATATACCTCTAACCATACTCCTGCAAACACACATTCTTCTAGCTCTAACTCAGATCCATTTTCCCTCTCTATCATTCTTAATTTTAATTTCTTTTTATGTACACAATATAGGAAGGGACACAAAGCATTGTTTTATAAATTACCTCTGTCCAGGGAGAACACTTTCTAGTTTCACAGAACGGAGAAAGAGGTAGGTCCAGGCAATCAAATCAGTCAAATTAAGATCCCATTCTTCCCTTAAAATTCATTTCCTGACACAGGAATTCCTGCCACTTATTGCTCTCAACTGCCCAGGCACTCCTGTGTAGGGAATACTTGACAAAACATTGGCAGTACTACATGATGGATCTTCTGACTCAGGTAAGACCAGACATCCCACCAGCTCTCATTTAAATTTCACACATTTTTCATTTCCTCATTCTGGTAACATCACAGATTTCTCTTAGTACTAACTCATAAGTCACTTTTTTCTGCCATTGCACTGTCATGACCAATCTCACTTTCCTCTTCCTAAAACTCGTGTGCAATACTTTCTCTCCCCATCACCCATTCTTTTTCATCTTTATTTTCTGCTGTTTTCTCCACTAATTCCCTGGAATTTATTGCTTCCTTTCAGCATCCTTTCTTCTCGTCCCTGAAATGACTGACATTACTAGAATTCATAAACGTGTATTTCACAATTCATGATAAAATAGAAAAAAAAAATCAAAAACAAACCTGAGATTTTAATAAAACAATCTCACAGTTACTGTTATAGAATAGAAAAGTTTAATTTCTACGATAGCATTGTCTTTATCCCTGAGGCTGTTTGCATTTTTGCTATCTATATGGTGGTTATTGAAGATGATCAGGTCGTGTTTCACACTAGGTCATCAGACTGGGTAACTGGAAGCTCGTGTTTGACCAGAACAATGAAATAAGCATTTTAGCAACACAACTGGACATTTTTTAATACTTCAAATTATTGTCATAATGAAATTTCTTTTATCAGTTAGGTCTTGATGTAAATTAGCAATGACTAGCAGTTATGACTTAGAGCAATAAATAAACAAACAAAAAAACCCATATCTTGTCCCAACTAGAGGTTTATCTGATTGCCAGTATTAGGTATATAATCATAAGAGGCATGATTTCCTTGGGGTTTTGCTGCTGCTTTTATCTTTTTGCTATAAGAACTTTAGAAGAAAATATATCTTCTAACCATATAACCTTGGCTTGTGTTGTGCTGCATCTCAAAAGAATTTTACTAGAAAGGCTGGCATATTTTTTAATCTACAAACTATCCTCACACCCCTTAGGTTAACCAGCTACAGTGTTTCTGTCATGTACCATGTTGTCTGTTTATCTCTAAATTTTTGAAAGTACATAATTTTATAGATAAATATATCTTAAACATACCTTGCAAAAGCTGATAGCAAACTGCTGATAGGGAGGTCAGTTATCCCAGCATTTTCGTACACCCTGTACTCCTGTAAAGGTCAGTTTCCTCTCGGTTTGAAAACTCGAAGGCTGCTAGAAGGCACAGTATATACAATCATAGAATCATGGAATGGTTATGGTTGGAGGGAATATATAAACTGAATGCTAATGAGACACAGAGCATTGTATTCTGGCACAGAATATTTATATCATTTTTCTCTTAGTACAAGCTTAACTGGCTATTTTAAGACCCCAAGACAAAAATTAATAGTTCATGTTTTTCCTTATCAAATCCATCCTGTGAGACTACACAAGATAATTAGACATACAAGAGGATTTCAGAAAAAATTAAAGAAATTTATGTCAGGGCTGGCAGGCTTAAAAATTAAGCACACCTGCTTGGCTGTTGTAAGCAATTGTGTTTCCTTGCCCCACTAGTCTGCCTACTAGCAACATTCTTTGTAAACCAGTGAAGTGCAGAAACATTGTGAATATTTTGTCAGTGCCTCTCTGCCTTTAAAATTTATAAAAGGTGGCTGTAATTATAAATCCTTACAGTATTAATTTTGTTAGGGTATTATTTAAATAACTGACTCCTTATACATAACTTGAAAATTAAGCTTTTAATTTAAATCTTGTGAATCAGTCTTTTGTGACAGGTTGGGTATACAGGCTGTCTCTCGTGGGGTTTTCCACAGCCTGGCTCCAGGACACATCAACTCAACTTCTGCTGAATTGAATGGGAATCGATTCATGCAATTCCCATGACAGTGAGTTTCGCTATATGTGAATCAACACATACAGGTAACCAGGGTGACCACCAAACCACAGCGGAAATGCAAAGAGTAGATTTGTTTCATTGCCTCACTAACAGTGCCAGGTGACAGAGACACACGGGGACACAGGCTCCGTTAGGTTTAGCTAATCCTAGCAAAAAGCTAAAGCAAAATCTAAAGCAGAAAGTGGACACTAATGAGCACTAGATTCCAGTATACCCTTTCCTGAGAAAGTAAGCTGCATAGCAATCACAGAACCCTGCTCATTACTAATTAACTACTAACAGATCTAGATTCAGTCTAGCACATCCCAATCAAACCTGTCATTTTCTCAAACCCTTCACAACCCACACTGGCCACCAAAAAGGACTGTTGTTGTTTAACCCCGGCCAGCAACCAAGGCCCACACAGCCACTCACCCCCTCCCCCACAGCAGGAGTGGGGAGAGAATCAGAAAGGTAAAAGCTAAAAATGCATGGGTTGAGATGAAGATAGTTTAACAGGGAAAGCAAAAGCTTTGCACCCAAGCAAAGCAAAGCAAGGACTTCATTCACTGCTTCCCACGGGCAGGCAAGAGTTCAGCCATCTCCAGCACAGTAGGGCCTCATCCGTGGAATGGTCACCTGGGAAGACAAATACCGTTGCTGCAAACGTTTCCCCCTTCCCCCTTCTTCCCTCCACTTTATATACTGAGCATGATGCCACATGGTTTGGAACATCCCTTTTGGTCGGTTGGGGTCACCTGTCCTGGCTGTGTCTCCTCCCAACCTCCCATGCACCCCCAACTTCCTTGCCAGCGTGGCATTATGAGCAGCAGAAGGGGCCTTTGCTCTGTGCAAGCCCTGCTCAGCAATAACAAAAGAATCTCTATATTATCGGCCCTGTGTTCCACACAAATCCAAAACACAGCCCCACACCAGTCACGGTGAAGATTAGCTCTATCCCAGCTGAAACCAGCACAAGCTAGTAGTCCATGAGCGCCATAAATATACTGCTTTAGCCTCTGAAACAAAAAGGCTATTAATAGTTCTCCTGCAGTTAAAGCTTTAGTTTATGTTTTGTAACAAATATTTAGACAGCTTCAGCCTGTTCCCTGACAGAATAGGATACACCAATAATGCCACACCCTGGTGGTGGAAAGTACTGCCTTGGCTGGATGAAAGCAACTGATCCTTTGTCAAACTATCCCAAAGCAAATGAATTCACCAGTCCTCTGCCCAAACCTGCAGAAAGGGGGTGACACAGTGTTTGCCAGATAGAGACCTGTGTCTTCTGATCTTACTTCAAAAGTACTGTCATAAGTATCTTGATGCCATTCTTCTGAGTAATACCTGAACTGTCCTGGTTTAGCCATCCCAACCAGACTTCCTGGTCAGGCAGCACAGCTGGCTCTCCTCTGGGACAGGAGAAATGGGTTTCTCCTCCCTAGGCCCAGCATGAGCACCTCACATCCCACAGGAGATGCAGTGCTTAGGATGTGCAGAAGGTGCTCCATCAGGCCTCTCCCAAGGCTGCATCAACCCCCTGAGGAGAAGACATGCAACAGATGCGGGGCTCTAAATGGATTTGTTTATTGATCTGACTCCAAAATAAAATATAGGCAGAAGAAATTCGTCTGTACATAATACTACAGAGTGAGACAAACTTCTCCCTGCATGTTAGGAGATCTGCTTCCTCCTGTAAAGAAACCCTCTGTTTTAAACCAAATCACAAGGCTTTGTTTTAAACTACTGCAAAGTCTATGTTGATTTCACCGAGGTAACACCCAATCTGTATTCAACCAGCTGTTTCCACACCTTATACTTACCCCTAACTCTTTAGCACCTATGTATAGAGATTTGGTTTTCATACTTTAACTCTTGTAATGGCCCATTTGTGGAAGGAACACAGTTTATCAGCATCATATTGCCTGTTAAAGAAAGCTCAGGTTCTGAACACATCTATCTATCTGTTTGACACAAACTGCTAAATGCCATTTTCAACCGTATAAGATGTCTGTATCAACCCCTGGTATAGATTTATCAGGTGCTGGCTAAAGGAAGTCAACAATTAAAGCTGTCAGAAAAAATATATTTGAAATCCATAAAATTCTAAATTCACCATCAGACAATAGGCAAATACATAATTGAAGAACACATCTCATTGCCTTTAAAGACGTTGATGACTTCCAAATGGAGGAAATTTGTGTCACTTTTAAAGCACAGAGCATTATTGTGCTAACAGCCCATTAAATCACATCATCATCATTTGTATTACTGCAGCAAGAAGCATAAATGTACCTTAAATATAAAAGCTGTATTGTAAAACTTGCATTTGACAGGCTATAAACCTTCTTTTTGGTATTTCTTTCTTCATTGGTAGGTGAACTATGGAGGTTTGGTTGGAAAACGTTGCACTAACCAAAGGGTCACATGAGGTTTCCATATGAGGTTTTTAGAGCACTCAAATTTCTGTGGTATTGAAACACAACAGCTCTAACATTAGTAAATGAAAGGCAAGAACTTACACACATTAATTTTGGCTCCCTTCTATACAGATTTGAAGGTCCATCAACAGCAAAAAAAAAAGCTAAAAACACCTGCTCTCTGGCCAGCACCACAATTTCTGGCCTTTACCACTTCTGGTTTCCACTGGTAGGTGAAAGCTGTTAATCTATAGCTTTCCCCAGTGCTATGGGAAGTTTGTAAGAGGAGGATAAATGAGCATTTCTCAGAATAAATCTGAGTGCTAAATGAGCTTCAGCATGCACACTATGTAGATGACTTCTCCGAGCCCCTTCTGGGGCTATTTTCTGTAATCTGCAGTTGTTTCAGGCTGTTACCTTACAGATTTAGCTTAGTGCTGCAAAAGCTCCTCACATCATCCCACGGTCTTTTAATGCCAGCTTTTGTAATGGAAAAAAAATCTATCGCATAAGTTGGTTACAAAAAAATTGATTCAGCTGAAACCTTCAAAACCACTAAGAAATCTTGGAATATTGTGTTCAAAAGAATACCCTCCATCATGCCCATGCTTTAGGTGAGGTATTGATGTAATGATGTGTAGGTAGCTAATAGAAAGAGTGGGGAAAACATCAGTTTTAAAATACTCACACCAAAGCATTGAAGTACTTCTGAAAAAGCTGCTTAAAATTTTCTTTATCAGGAAGAACCAACCGAATCTTGCCCTGATTCAGAGAGATATAGCAAGACCTAACTTTACAGACTGTATCAAAGCTGATTTCACAGGATTAGCCTGGGTTGTACTTCAGATGCAATGCTGATGTCCCTCTGGACAGATTATTTGTCACAATATATTACAGCTGATTCATGAGTACTGAACGCTAAGGATCCTGCAAAGCTATTAATGATAGCTATGACTCCTAGTTTACCGTCTAAACTCTGCAAGCATGTAATTCATTTCAGGAAGGTGAGAAAGCTATTAAAAAGTAGCATAATGTGACTCATTCTGTCAGGCTGTATAAATAGTGTAGGAGAAGCAGAGTTTGTCAGCATCTCTCCTGGCTTTGGATGTCTCTGAAGGGTAGTTCACTTCCCCTCTAGATTGGGTGGGTGTCCTGCTTCCTGTTCTTTATTTACCTATAAGAGAAAACTTGATTACCTGTAAGAGAAACTACCTGTTATGTTAGTGATAGAAAGTTCTGGTTCTTTCAACCAGTATTTTACCATTTCATGGCAAACAGACCTAAATTGAAAGCTGTTTCACTACTAGAAAACCCCACACCTGACTCGTCTGCTAAGGGTTTAGTCAAAGCAAGGAGGAGTAAATCCCTTATATCATACTAGGAATTAATGATTTACCCAACTTCTGGTGTATGTAAGCTTTTATGTGACATTTGCTCTGAAACTGCAGTCTATTCAGATTACAATTAAACATAGAAAAGCTGCCTTTGTAATGCGTGCAGAAGTGGATTATAGATCTCCTGCTGGTGTTTACAAGACTGCTTAACAGTCCCAAACTGTTTGAACTTCCCTTCCTATCCTTTGTCATACACTGTGGCCCAGACTGCACTTCTCACTGGGAAGCATCCCTCACAACACTTTTGTCTTCTGGATTAGTCTGCATTTCTGGGCAAGTAGAAAACCATGACTAACTAGGCTCTGAACACAGTAACATTAAATCACAGTTTCAGTTTCCATTAGAGAAAACATTTCGAGCCTGTAAGAAGGCAGAGAAAAATATTGAATATTTGAGTCAAGGGTAATAAATACCTATGTGATCCTTCCTGAAATGATAATTTTCATGTGAACTCTAAAGTTCAGTGTTGTCACAAGGAGTAACAAAGATATATGGAAGGGTGAATCCCTGTAGGAGCCTCTTTTTCCTTAAGCCTGGCCAAAGGCCAATGTTGCCCCATTCCCATGCAGTCTTCTAAATTCTGAGTTCATAACTCCTACTAAGTTGTTCAAAATCTTGTCAATGGATCACAGAAATAGTAAAAAATTAGTGCATATAGGCTTCCATTGTGTCCCATACTCATTAGCTGTAAATCAGCCCCAGGCAGTCCTCCCCCATTCAGAGATCACAGAAAGATAAATTTCCCTTCCCATTTTAAATAGGCTTTGTCAGTTCTTAGAGAATACCTACAGTAGTCAGACAGAAGGAGAAGAAATTATGAAAGATGATAACATTCTGTCATAAAATGTGTGAAATTAAATTTAAATTAATTTTAGTATATTCATTACAGGTAAGAAATAATTATTTCCAGCAGTTAAAAAGTTCTTCAATATTTCAGACACAATAGTTATTAAATCTTTTCAGAAATTACCAGTAGACTTTTGAAGCTATAATATAAGGGGCCTTTACCTTAGAAAGTATATTCAGTCTGAAATAGAACCTGTAAATGGATTTTTCTTATCATCGTTGAAGAAGTGTAAACTTAATCTAGTTTCTGGTTCTTTATCTCAATTCTTTTTTAATTGACATTCTGCTTAAGCTAATGAAAAACCACCCTCTCTAAAGTCACTGCAGTTACTACCTTATTCTGGCCTTGTCAAGAATGACTGACAGAAAGGTGAAGCTTAAACACTGATAGTTTGAAATCTTCCTGTTAATCCAAAGTCACTAAAATCTTAGAACTCTTCAGACTGAACATATAGCTATTATTCTTTGTAACTAACTTCAAGAGGATTTGAAATACTAGATAACATGAGTCAGTAAGACCTTGGTACACTCTTAAAACTCCACTGTAAAAGACCCATTGGTTTATTAGATATTGTGATTTATTCCAGAAAATGCTTTCAAAGAAGGATCAGAAAAAAAAAAAAAAAGTTCTATATTTGAAGCATGATCTTTCCTACCTTCCTGTAATTCAAACTGCCAGTTTCTCTTGAATAAAGCTGTTAGTCAGAGCCCAGACCCAGCAGATGAAACCCTGACGGAAAGGAAGTGATACTGAGTCAAGCAAACCCAACCTACAGTAGGTCTCTCTCAATTCCCATAACCTATGCCAAATGTACTTTTCCTGGACAGAGATGCAACTTGGTGACACAAGGCATTGTATCTGTCAGAAGCACATCATTTAGTGTATGTACCACATTATTACTGCACAAGAGCATTGGGTTGGAGGAATATTTTCCAGTGCAACAGGCTGAGGTAGAAAGAAGAGTGATCCCTTCTAATGATAGCCAAGGGGTTTGTTGGAGGAAAGAAATACTTCTATTTTTCAAAATTTTAGGGCAAAAAGTAAGTTAAAAACCTTGGTTTAAATTTCTATACTAAGCTTTTAATTTGGGAAAAAAGGTACGTTTTGTGTTGTGATGTGGCCATTCTTTAACCAACCCTATTCATCATTTAACTCAATATGTTCAACATCATTAAAAAATTAAATACTAGCAGAGCAGAAGATTAACATTTTTATTTTCCTCAAAGTTCTTGGAGTGTTTACATGCATTTATGTTTTCTATATTAATATTTTGCTTTTCAAGCCATCCTGGGGGCTTTTTTACTGTAATCATTTGAGCTACAACTATCAATGTACTTCTTGGAAAACAGGGCTGTAATTCATTCTCGTCAGAAACAGATGGCTGAGAAAATGAAAGCAAAAACAGAATGAAAGACAAGGCCACCTGGATCCATCAAGATGATGAGAAAAGCCTGTGAACCTAATGCCAGTGGTACCTGGAGCCAACACAAGTTGGCTTTCAAAACAAGAGCTAGGAATCAGTCAATAATAAAGATAGAAAAATAAAAGTATAAGAAAACCCCTATGAAGCTGTAGGAGAAGCAGCAAACAGTCCTGAGAATTTTAGACAATCTACAAAACCACATTAGTTCACTGGGAAATTGGCTGATCAGGACTCGTTACCGTTTCTATTTCTGCTTACAGATATGACATGCAGCATGATGCTGAGGGGAATATATGCAGAGCAACCCAGAGACTTGAGCCCCTGTGCTGCACTTAGCAAAACTCACAAGGATGCCCATATTTCACATGCAAACTGTAACTCTGTGAGACTTAAAGGTACAGTACTTTTGAAAGATGTGGAGGTACAATCATAAAGTACAATATTAATTATGGTGAAACAAATGCCTTGTTCAAATAGCAGTGCTAGTCACGGGTTGCAGTAGCAGTTATCTGCAACCGCAGCCACTTTGAGCTTTTGGGTTTTATTTAAAAAGCTTAATTGGAATTTTTATTACTCCCAATTAAGCTTTTTAATTAAAAAGAAAGTTAAAAGAGGCTGGAGGCAAGTATTGCTGAAACTCATATCTACATAGACTCTGAAGGAGAAAAAAGGCGTTTTGTAAAATTGCAACTGTCAGCCAGATGCAGCTTTCAGTTTCAGCTTACTGCTGATCCCATTTACCTAGCCAGTGGCATGCTGCAAATGCAGATACACACGTCTGCTTGGAAAAACAGGCTTTCAGCTTTAAATAGCACTATAAGACTATAAATCCTGTTTCATTCCTGCAAAGGACAGATCACATGAGTGAAAAATACTACCTACTGTCCCATCTCCACTTTTTTTATTCCAGTAGCAATTTGAGTCGGGTAGATATTTTCCTTTTCTGAGATCAGGGTAGATTCACCACAAAATGAATTTAATGACATTCCAGCAGACATGGGATTACCCTCAAATTTCTCTCCAGACTTCTACATGTATAAACAGAACTGAGAACATGTTCATAAAACAGGGGCCTGCCTGACCCTTCTTATAGAACCAAACCAATATTTTAGACCCCAAATTTTCCTTCAAACTCAGTTTATCCATGTGGTCTTTAACATTTTATATGGTTTAAAGAAGGAGTGAGAACTATTATGGAGACATCTGCAATAATCAGCTGTCAAAGCAGAGACTGGGAAACATTCTCATATCCCAACAAATGAAATTTTTTTAGATAATTAATATCTTGGACCAAATATTAAAAAAAATAGTATCATTCATTCTTGTCCATTAAATTTACCAGGATTTGGAAGCAAAGATACTTCATATTTAGTTCTATTTGAGGTTTTTTCAGAGAGTAAGGTAGTATTCTATCTTGTTGGATTAGCCCTTGGAATTCACTCTATTGTTCCCAGAGAATATCTGATAAAAATATTTTCTAAATATAGCCAGTGACAAAGAATTTATTTTTACTTTAATATATATTATTAAAGCGCAATAGTTAGACAGTATGTTGTTGGTGAAATAATTCTTAAAGTTTAAGTTTAGATATGCTGTTTCCCAGATATGAGAATCTCAACAGAGCTGGTTCTTACCCCACATTTGCTTCAAGTAAAAATGTTAAACTGTAAATTACTCTTCGAGAATAGATGTGTTTTACATAGGGCTTAGAGGACAAAGTCATAGAGGGGAGTGAAGATTAGTATTGTATTTTTTTTTTTTAAAAAACATGGTTAAAGAGCGGAAAGTGAAGAGATTACCCAACCAACAAGCTGAAACGTTTCTCTCAAGAGAAAGAGGCATTTAATTCCATGGGAAATTAAGGATTCAAGAAAGATTGATTTCCTCATTGTTATTGTAGATAAAGTTGTGCTTTGAGCAAAGACTAGAGGGTGAAGTGCATGGGTAAACATGTACTGTTTTTCTTAGAATGACATAAAACAAAGATTGAGGGATCTTCACCAGTTTAGATACAGTCCAGACAGTGTTTTGATATTTTTTAATAGAAATTATAAATCATGCTGGACAACTCTTGAAACAGATAATAGAATCATCTAATTACATCAGTCTAAGAACTTCTGTGTTTTCTGTGTTGTCTTTCCATCTCTTCAACATTTAATTCAGAATATTTGTGCTCGTTTGTACATCAAGATCATTACCACACAGCTTACTAAGGGAATATCCTTCACAGATATTAGTAGTCTGAGGACCAGAGATTAAATTATAATGCAGTTTTAAAAATATGAGGGCAAATCTTATTCACATTAGAGCCCAAAGATTAACACCATATAACACAGGCATGAAAAGCTTTGTACTGAAATATACTACTTTTTTTTTCTTTCTCTCTTTGACTTCTTAAGCCAAAATGTCTCTGGACTGTCAACACAAAGGGTTTCTTCTAGCCAGTGAACAGCCATGTTAGAAAAGGCACAACCTGTACGTCCCACACTATGAATTATAGATGTGGTGAATTTTGTAGGCTTCTTCCCCCAAGGTCCCCGAGGAAGCCATGAGAGAAAGCAACCACCTCTAAGCATGGTTCTCCTCTCTCTCTTGCTCACACACATAGCGTCCAAAGGAAAGAAAAGGGGGGAGCTTTGGCCCCGCCTCCCAAGCACAAATTAGTATAGATGATGAGTAGGATAAGAGAAAAAGAGCTCTGCTGCTGGTCTGCACCAGGGATAGTCATCTAAACTGACTGACCCAGGAGCTTTACAGTTGTAATACTGACTATAACTCAGGAGAGAATATGATATTGCAATTTACATTAAATGATCTAACTATGATTCCAAACTACGTTAAAATGTCAGTCATTTTATAGATCCTAATCTTTTAAAAAAGAGGCCAACACATACCATTGTTTCTCCATTATTCAGTGCTTCATTAAAAAGATTTTTTAAAAAACCTGCTGGCAATATTGCAAATACACTTAATCAGATTCATTGTTGAGCCCTAGGACATTTTTCCATATTTATGAATATATATTTTATGTATTTTCTCATAAATATGTCTCTTAGATATAGACTGATAAAATTTAAATATTAATTATTAAATAATTTTTAGCAAGGATTACAATGGGTGTTTCCATATATAAATCAGGTTATGGTGGGGTTTGTAATTTTTTTTGCAAAACTTAATTACCCAGAATCTGCTGTGGTCATACTGGTAAGATGGGGACAAAGGTTTCAAGGCCAATTTCATTTGTTTTAAATGGATTATGTCATCTGATACATACTAGAAAATGTCTTTAGCAAGTGAGAAACCGAGGCAAATAAATCAGGTATAAATCTAAATTACTGGCTTTAATGTAAGAACTACATTATGTTCTCTGAGAGACTTGGTAAAATTTCTTAAGTTAGCTCTCCTGAGGGGCGTGATATCAGCTGTGGGTGCACTACCAGCACAGCTCCAGCACCACTCAGGAGTGGCTGGATGGGTGCTCACTTCTCCAGCCAAAGGAGCTTGGCTCTGATCTATGTGACTTTGGATAACATTCAGGATGTGTCCTCAATACAGTGTGGGGAGAGAGGAAAAAAAAAAAAAACAAAAAACAAAACCAAAACCACGTTATTTAAATGAGCCTACATTTTTCCTTTCTTCTTACTAGGCTGGCTATAAATCTCTGCCTTACTTAATCTTTCCATCAGTCAATCTCAGCCAGGGAATCAGGGCACTTAAGAGCTGCTTGGTTCCGAGCAATTACCTGAACAAAAGACTGTCTGGGACTGGACTAACTATTGGCTCATCTTTATTCAGCAGCACTTTCAGATCATGAAAGGAGACACCTGGAAAATGCAAGGGAGGAGGCACAAGAAACAGGACAAATTGAAAGAGAAAAAATATACTGTAAATGTACACCGTAAGAGAAAAAGGCAGAGATGTGTATTTGTTGCTAGACCAAAGCAAAGATTTAGGTGAGAATATAGTAGCTGTAAAAAAAAAAAAAAAATAAGAAGCCTTCTCTGCTTCAGTACTAAATTTTTGCTAAAAATAAGACAGTGAACATTTCAACCACAAATAACCAAAGACTCTTTTGGACTATCTGAAATCCAGAATTAACTGCTATTGCAAATCATGATGGGAGCTTAATCTTTGGTCTCTCACATAGCTCTGCTGATCAACAAGCTGTTTATTAAACTGCCAAATTTTTCCCCCTCCACCACCTTGGAAAGCCTCTGACTCACCCTGATGTGATGTGGAAAATATTCTAAGATAAACTCAGAAAATTTTGTGTGATAAGAAAATTCACTCTAGTTGAAGCTGAGCCCTGAGACAAACTGCATGTACACATACTGAGTTTACTGCTCCACTAAGGAAAACTCCAGTGGGCAGTGACTTTGTTTTAAATGTTTTTGTAAGGATTGCAAAGACAATGATTTTTACCAATATTCTCAGGTGGAAACTTTTTAAAGTGGAAACTTTTTCACTTCCTTATATGACTATAAACAATTTCATGCAGCAATGAACTTAAGGAAACATTTTATGCAAAGATTCATAAAATTTACCATTAGATCACCTAATCTAAATATTTAGATAACCCATAGATGCTGTTCCAATTATGCTGACCTTTAACTTCATCTCTCTCCTGCATTTTTCTTTGGGTTGAATCACTTTTTATTACTTTCAGAACTATATTCAAAGCTCCTAAGTTTGTTAGTGGTCTCAAGATGGGCAGTAACTGGAAGCCTTAAGCACAGCCTCAGCCTCTAGCCCAGTTGAAGATGGAGCCAGAGCTCATACTCCTTCTCCAGTAGCACATGGTCTGCCCAGAAGGAGATTTGCAATGGGTGTCTCAGAAGTTACAACCACGCAAACATTAATTGCCAGCTTTTTGGACTCATTCATGTAACACCTTTGCTAAAGTTGACCTTGTACTAAAAAGCAAGAGCTTTCACTCCTTCCACTTAGCTTGAGGCTGGCTTTCTGTTCTGAGGATTAAGACCCTTACACAAAACCAATCTCCACCTCTCTTGGTCTTGTAACTCTCTGATGATGCCACCTAAATAGATTTTAACTCTACGGAACTCCAAACGTCCAAAAAGCAGTTGAGTTCCACAAAAGTGAGGCAGTAGGCAGGGTTGGATGTTATCAGCCCAGTGAGTGAAATAAAACTACTCTGCAGTTGGAATTTCTGTCAAAGCAGCAGTGGTGCCACCTGTGAACTCCTGGCACTTACAACAAATGTTTCATGCATACATGTGTATCATTGCACAACATGCAAAGAGGTCAAAATTCTTTAAGATAAACAAAGCCAGGCTCCTAGTAATAATATTTGTTTTTAATGCTATAAAACTATAATAAATAATAGCCATAAGAAAAGGAAGAGCAACTGTGGTGACCCACAGCCCTTCTCATAGTACATGGTATGAAGTGTCTCTCTGTATTTAAAATCTTTCATCATTTTCTCCATCTGTGGGGCCTGGACATTGTGTTAGCAGTCCCCACACAGCTTTGGAAACTTGGAGCAGGGTGGAGGCTGCACAGTTCTCTCATGTTGTTTTGAAAGTATGTCTGTCTATAAAATGAATAAATACTTGCTGAAAGCTAAAAATACTTCTGCTGGCTGTGGAGTTACTTTGATACTGGTCTTAAAGTCTCCTTAATTGAGGAGGCCACAAGTGGACCAGAACTGCCTATAGCTCTCAGCCGACATGTATGCCCATTAGCATGGAGGGTGTTTACTTATCTCTTTATAGCATTATGGCACTTTCTAATGCAGTTTAAGGGTCTGCTCTTCACCGTTATATGCACGTTGCCTTTCCTGACTTCCTTTTAATTTTTCACAAAAATTAAACTATGAAGTGTCTATGCAGATCCACTGATACTTTGAGTACTTGGGTTTGCATTTCAAAAACCCTGATTTACTAGGAAAAAGTGACACAGAACAAGAAGTAGGAAAATCATTCTTCTTGTTATAGCAGGTGAATATCACCAGAGGCAGGGCAGACTACTGCAGCACCTTAATCACAGCAAAACAACAAGGGGCCTGTATTCTCAGTAACAGAAGGAATAGGCAGTGCAGGCATGCAATGAGCTTTGTTCAGTGCCATGAACAATTTAGCATATTCAGGATTTGGAGGATTCTAGCACATGCTGAGGTTGCAAAGAAAAGAGAACCTTCAGAACCACTCTTTCTCTTTATTCATTTTGTAAAATCTAAGAGATGATGATTTCCTATGGGTCAGACACTGAAATAACTGGAAATGTAAGCATAACCCTCCACTCCCACCCAACCCCACAAAATTATAGATCTGTACCAGTTGTGGCATATTGCAGGGCAAAAATATGTCAGTCAGGAAATCTGTGCTAGATTCACCCCTGCTGGAACAGAGGGTTGCAAATAATTTGAATAATTGCTACAGAGAGCAGGTGGTAGAAATAGTCCACTAGAAAAGTTTCAAATACAGTTTAAGTCAGCAAGGGAAGTGAGAAAAGTAGAGAAAAAGTTCAAAGAAAATATGACATAATATTAAAAAAAATTAAAATTAAAATATAATTATAGTTATAATAATAAATTAATGGAGAAAATTGTGCCGAAATTGCTATTTGAGGCTATTGCACTCTAATGGATGCCACCAGACAAAAGCACTCTGGTTTGCATCACCACCATCTCTGAGAGTACCACTACAGCTAGATGCCATCAGTCTGGTGTCACATTATGCTGTTTCTGGCTTTGGCCAAAGCACTGAATCAAATGGATCTCCTGAATTTCCCAGCTCTTTTCTGCTTCCCACATCATTATCGGATGCTTGGGTGCCACTCAAGGATGAGAAATGCTCCTCCTTGAAATGCAGTAACCTCCTCATCCAGTGCCTTGCCCCAGAGAACAGACCCATGAAACTCAGGGTTGAACTAAGTCGCTCATCTTTACACCCCTCTTTTTCCAACGGCAAAAACTGCAGGAAGGTGTGCCCTGCAATGCCTGGGAACTCAAGACAGATCACAACAGCAGAAATGGGTCACAGAATCAGTGCTACAATATAATAAATCACTGAAGATGCAGTTCTGCTGTGGAACTTTGCTGTTATAAAATCAGGGAGATTGAGTGAACCTTGCTGAATGCCCTTCCTCAATGCTGTCATGAACGTTCATCATATTTGTCAGATTAATAAATTGTAGTAAGAGAGCAGAAGAACACACGTTTGAGAAGGACACCATAAATATATTTTGATACAGGTGATAAAAACACACTGCAGGATGAAGAGAAACTTGGTTAAATTCTTTATAGACTACTGATCATTAATTTGAACTTCTTTCCACTGCTTTAAAAGCAAACATGAAAAAGAGATACATAGTTTAGTCAATTCATTAATCACCACATATAATCTTGGGGAAAAAAAGCACAAATCAAATGCAAATGTGGGAAAAGAAGTTACCACTGGCTAAAATATGTGACTTTGCAAAAGTAAAAGTCAACAAACAAAGCTTTGTACAAAAAAATAAAAGGAAAGACAAAAAATTATACAAACCTCAAAATCTGGGATTCACTATCCTAAATATAGTATAATGTAAAACTCTGTTTAAAATAACTCACTACAATTTACATTGCAGCCTGTGTTAGATACTTTAAAGTCAATAATGGGAACGTGCATTTGTAGAAAAAAATAAAAATTAATGAATCAAAAATCAAAATCAATAAATCAGAAATGTTAACACCTACAGCAGAAAGCATTTGAACCTTCTACTTATATCTGCAAAATTTAAGTCAAACTCCTATCTTTTCATCCAGACATGCAAATTACAACATTTATAATAGCAAATCTGCCTTATTTGCATTTGTTTCTCTTTGGAAATAATAACCTTGTGGACTTTGCATTTGTGTACAGAAATGATATTGCACAAGGCACATTTTAGAGACTTCGCACTACCAGAGCCATGTGTATCCATTGCCATGGTTCATACTCACAGCTGCTGTTTGCCTTACAAAGGTTTCTAAAATCTACAGACAAAAAACCAGCAGAAAACAATACAGGCTAAAAAAAAATCCAAGGTTTTTCTGGATTTCCTTAAGCACTGAAGAAGGCTTAGAGAGGATCAAGCACTTCAAATGTTGCAACCTGTTTCACATTTCTAATCAAATCAAACATGAACAGAATAAAATTACATGAAGAGTAATGAAGTCTATGATAATGATTTCTAGATTTCAGTAAGTGGTCTGCTTCAGCTTCTCTAGTTTTTCTTTTTTAAATATCACTATTAACTGCAAAAGTAGCTTAATTAAGAAAAGAAAAATTCTGTGAGGAAAAAAATTGATGGTGTTTAAAGATGAAGATACTCTTATTACAAAGAAAATGCCTTGCAGAATGTTCTAAATGTACTGAAAACATAAGTATAAGCCCCAAGTCAATGGTCAAGGGGACATCCGAATATCAAATACTGCGGTAACAAGGCTGGAAAACGTAGCCAGTGTTCGAATTTGTAGTGAAACAGCTGGACTGATTTGGCAGCTAAGAGCCCACCAGAATCAGCCAGAAGGTTACCAGGAGGAAAAACACCTCTGCTACTCCTATGCAGAAAGAAGCTATAGTCTGGCTGGAAGGTATTTTACAGCCTTCCCCTTACACCAACGATTCTGTACGTAGGACAAACAAAGGCAGAACAGATGACGAATGGAACAAGGGAGGAAAGCAGGACCACAAACGCCCCTTTCCGACCACGACGAGCAGCGGCACTGGCCGGCACCGACGCTGCTGCGCTGGGGACGGTGCCAGCGCTGGGGACGGGCCGTGCCGCTGCCGCGGTCTCCAGGCCGCGCACCGCCACCTGCGGGACAGCCCCGCCGCAGCGCTGCCTCCCCAGCGCTCACCGCCGCGGCTTCTCAGCGCCAGCTCGAGGGAGAAGCCAAGGGCACGTACCTTTCTGTGGCCACGAACCCTGCAGAGGACGACTTGGTGGTGATGTTTGATGAAAAACAAACTGCAATCACAGTGTGCTCACAGCCCAGAAAGCCAACAGTCCTGGGCGGCGTCCAAAGCAGCGTGGCCAGCAGGTCAAGAGATGGGATTCTCTTCCTCTACCCTGCCCTTGTGAGACCCCGCCTGGAGTGCTGTGCACAGTGCTGGTGCAGTTCTTATGCCTCCAGCATAAGGACACAGAAAGCCTTCTGGAGCAAGTCCAGAGCAGGGCCACGAAGTTGGTAAGAAGGCTGGAGCACCTCACCTAAGAAGAAAGGCTGAGAAAGTTTGGACTGTTCAACCTGGAGAAGAGAAGGTTGTGTGGAGACCACGTAGCAAACTTCCAGTATCTGAAGAGGGCCTACAGAGAAGCTGGAGAGGGAATTTTTGTCAGGAACTAGTGATAGAACAAGGAGTAATGGGTACAAACTGAAAGAGGTGAAATCTAGGCTAGATATTGGGAAGAAATTCTTTACTGTGAGAGTGGTGAGATACTGGAACAAGCCCCCCAGGGAGGTTGTGGATGCCCCAACCCTGGCAGTGTCCAAAGCCAGACTGGATGGGGCCTTGAGCAACCTGGTCTAGTGCCAGGTGCCCCTGCCCATGGTACAGCAGATTGGGACTAGGTGATCTTTAAAGTCTCTTCCAATCCTCATGATTCTATGATAAAAGCATACCCACACTGCTGAGAAGAGGCAGGAGTGTTACCTCCCAGCGGAATGAGATGCAGAGGATAAACACTCACGTTCAATGAATCTCCATCTGTGATGTTGGCAGGTCCCAGGCAACGCCAGGCACACAAACCACTTTAGAAATGAACATTCTCACTTTCGTTTAATGACTGTGACAAGGGAGAGAGGAAGAAAATATATTTGTAATTAAAGATGGATACAGGAAATACAAGATTTAGAGGAAATAATGTATTAGTTGTCTTTCAAAGAGTCTAATTCCCTAGGATGATTTAACTAACTCTGCCAACCACCTGCACATCAAACGAAGACACCAGGTATCTTTTCAGTGCTTCTTTAAGACAGGGGAAAGGAGAATCAAGGAATACAAAAATGTACTTTTGCTATACCATGTGGATTCTTGGCTGTACTGATCACCAAGGCAAAGCTTTCACCAATCCATATGACAATCCTGCTATATCCACTATATTCTATTGGATATAATGACTGTGTGAGATTTTTCCTAGTTGAAGCTTTGTAAATGTCAAGGGCAAAAATCAATGTTGCAGAAAGCAACTCCAACAGTTTGATGCTGTACACAGGTTGAAAGGTACTGCTTTCTGAGGACATGCTGGATAAAAACAGCAGCAGTTTCAGTGCTACAAGGAAAAACTATCTGCAAACATTCTCCAGAGAATCAGTCCTTTTAGCTAACTATTACTAAGTACTAGAAACAGAAGGAGGTTTTATACAATCAATCAATTCAAACAAACTTCGAGTAGTAGATATGAGACAGAGTCTCAGCTGAGCTACAACAATCAGTGTACAGCAAAGAAATGCCCCACTTTCCTAGGAAGAACAGCACTGGGGTGTTCAAGAAGGCAACAGGATCTGCCCGGAGGCAGAGCTGTCTAATGTAGTCTGGTCACAGAACATCTCACACAGCTGGGTCTTGGTCTTGACTCTTCTTGAGGTACCTCATATCCACCACCATCATCAACAATTGGAAAAAAACCCACAAACCCTCTAGCAGAAGTGGACTGAGATGCAATAAACTGCACTGCAGCAACTTGTACAATGCTGACACAAAAAGGCAAATGCAAATCTGGGACATGTGGATGTGATTCATCAGACACAGAGGTGACAATTCTGGAAATTAGGTTCAGCAGAAATCAACAAGACTGATAAACAGAATTTATGAGGGGAGACTATAGAGCAACAGGATTGACTTCGTTTCAAACAGAGGAGAGGCATAATGAGATTATGTGAAATACTGTCATAAACACGTCAGTGATTAATTGTTTTCTGTGTATCCTCTATACAAGAAATCAGCAATGTTGGTAAGAAGAAGGCTTCTGTAAGGTGTAGGAAAAGTCTGTTTACAAGGAGAGTTAAGTGCTGAAGCAGCTGGGGAAGTTAAGAAATCCTTGTGTTCAGAGATTTTTAAGAACAAATGCAGCACTATTTGGACTCCTGCCACTTGGACTTGTTCTTACAGTGTCAGTTAAAGAGATATTGATGATCAATGATATTCCAGATTTCTCTTGATTCTTTCTTATCAATATCTATTTAGCCATTGGCAGATTAAAAACCCATGGCCATATTGCAACTATAATATGACACATATGAATGTATGAATATGAATACAGAAGGAGAACATATGCCGTTACTTCTTTTTCACATTTCATGAAGCCAAAGATATTTCCACAACTTCCAGTTTGACTCACAACTTTTAACACTGAGAGAATAACCACACTGGAATCAAAACAAATAATAAAGATAAACAAGAAATGCTCAACCATTTTTTTTTTCAAATAGGTAAACATACACGAAACAAAGACATGTACACTGCTCATTCAGTATGTGTAGTATTCTTACATCTGTATATTTCAAGCCTGAGTAACACAATAATGTGCTTTTATAAATTCTCAAAGACGTCCAGAGAACTAGATATATACAATGTAACACAATCATATTGCTTGAAATAGACAATTTTATAGAAAATAAAAGAGTCATCACAAAATAAAACACTAGGAGCCAGTGAAGGTACCAAAAGTAGGGAACCTAACACATCAGTATTCATTCTGAATTGTGTACAGTAGCTCAGAGATGTCTTCTGTGTTACAGGCCTTAAATTTCATATGACTATGGAAAACAGATGTGCCACATGTTTAAATAATGAAATCCAGCACTTTGTGCTCTTTGGAAATCTCAGACACTGGGCTTCAGAATATTGAAAAGATACTAGAAATTATGTGGATATGAACAGAATCACAGAAGGGTTAGGGTTGGAAGGGACCTCTGGAGATCATCTAGTCTAACCCCCCTGCTAAAGCAGGTTCATCTGGAGCAGGTTGCACAGGATTGCACATCCAAGTGGGTTGTGAATGTCTCCAGTCAAGGAGATTCCACAGCCTCCCTGGGCAGTCTGTTTGAGTGCTCTGCCATCCTCAAAGGAAAGAAGTTTTCCCTCCCATTCAGATGAAACATCCTGTGTTCCAGTTTGTGCCTGTTGTCCCTTGTCTTGTCATTGGACACCACTGAAAGGGGTCTTGGCCCATCATCTTGACACCTGCCCTTAAGATATTTGTACACATCAATGAGAACCCCTCTTGGTCATCTCTTTTCAAGGCTGAACAGGCCTCAGCCTTTCCTCATAAGAGAGATGCTCCAGTCACCTTATCATCTTTGTAGCCTTCGCTGGACTTTCTCCACGAGTTCCTTGTTTCTCCTGAACTGGGGAGCCCAGAACTGGACACAGGTGAGGCCTCACCAGTGCTAAGTGTAGGGGCAGGATCTCCTCCTTTGGCTGGCAATGCTCTTCCTAATGCACCCCAGGATACCACTGGCTTTCTTGGCCACAAGGACACACTGCTGGCTCATGGACAGCTTGTTGTCCACTAGGATCCCCAGGTCCTTCTCCCCACAGCTGCTTTCCAGCAGGTCAGCCCCCAGCCTGTACTGGTGCATGTGGTTATTCTTCTCCAGGTGCAGGATCCTGCATTTGCCTTTGTTGAACTTCACTATGTTCCCCTCCACCCAACTCTCCAGCCTGTCCAGGTCTCACTGAATGGCAGCACAGCACTCTGTGGTATTGACCATTCTCCCAGTTTTGTAACATCAGTGAACTTGCTGAGCATACACTCTGTACCTTCCTCCAGGCTGAACATGACTAGATCCAGTCCTGATCCCTGGGGAACACCGCTAGCTACAGGTCCCCAGTCAGACAGATTCTACACCACTGATCACCATCCTCTGAGCTCTGACATTCAGCCAGTTCACCTCCCATTCAGCTATTCACATCACCTCCACTCATCCAGCCCACATTTCCTGAGCTTATCTACAAGGTTGTATAAGATGTGTAAGGTTATAGAAGCACCACAACAACAGGAGTTCAGTTCCACTTCATCCCTACACCTACACAAGCAGTTGGTTGAAATGCCTAAAATTTCCTGTGTGTTTGTTTCCTGAACCTGACAAATAGTGTGGGCATTTAGACATCTTTCCAGGCAATTGCTTTCCCTTCAGGAACCTCCCAGCCTCTTCATTGCTTTCCTACAGAACTGGATATTCAGAAAATGGAAGATACATTTCCAATTTGCAAACTGATTATATAGGGTCTGGTGTGGTGATGCGTACTTGAATGCCTTAGTGTCACTTCAGATACACCAGAGTATCTGAGAAATCCCTGCAGAGCCAATATATATTTCACAAGACCTCTGTGAGACCCATTTGCTTCCAGAGGCTGCTGGATACTCTCGATAGCTCAGACACTACTGGATGTTCAAGCATGAGCAAATTAATCAAGCCCAAGGACACTAAATTTGGATTTCAGCCCTTTCAACTTATCCACCAGCCTGAAATGTTCAAACCATGAGAGAAAATGCTGACAGAAATAGCTCTGCACCTCCTTCTTAAATCTTCAGACAGAGTGGGAAGAGGCATGAAAAGGGGTCAGGGGTGGTGGAAGCAAGCTGGCATTTCTTGGCTCCAGGGACAGACAGAACAGAATCTCTTACTTTGGGTAGAAATACACAGTCTGAATGACAAAACACAACATAACATGGCCCTCCTCCTGTGAAGCCTCTTGAGAATATTAATGTGATCACCTTTTTCTTATTATTATAAATAGATTGTTACAGAGCCCTGACTTCTTTAACCTCCATAGAAGTATTAGAAGTATTACTCCACCAGGACAATAATAACACAGTGGTAAATTATATTAATTCTACAAATAGTGTGAGAAATTGTGGATAACCAAAAAGGTTAATCCCTGTTTAATCTTCAGTTGCTGTGCTAGTGTGGTATAAATCTGATGGTAAATGGGGTGGCAGGAGAGCAGAATAAAGCACTGCATGTAAAATGTAGTCATCTGTAAGTTCACCTCTTACTTTGCTTTAGCACTATAATATCTCACAAAAGGCTAGTGAATTAACAATAACTGGAAAATAAATACTAAAAAGAATAGCACTTTTCTGCCTTTTCTGGTATGCTCACTTTGGATTCAAGAGCATAGGGATCGATAGAAATACTGCAGCTGAACTGCACAAACCATTTGTTTTCAGTACAAGCAAAAGGCTCCTCAAGGGGTGACTAAAAGGATGTATTTTCTATACATTCGAACAACCCTTAGATTACTCTGTCCATAGCACTGCAACACCAGGCAAGGCAGATACCAAAAACAAGTATTTATTCTCTGCATGGCATTTTTTGTCTCTCCCTGCTGCTAATATTATTCTTTTGACACCACACACTGCATAATTTGACATTTCAAATGTATGGCACTGTCACAATGATACATGAGGAAACATTTACAGGGCTTGGCACAAGAAGCAAAATTAATACTGAAAAGCAAATTACTTGCTTAGATTGGCTGCCATTTCTCAGTTTGCAGGGTAAATATTCAGTTTAACAGTTAAACTTGGGAACACAAATAATTGATAGCTTTCAAGCAATGACTGTAGATATTTACCGCCTACCTGTTTAACTACCTGGGTTTTGCCAGCACCAATGTTATTGTGCTTCAGGCATGTCTGGCTATATGATCAAATGTGGCTAAAAATACACTGTGAATTCATCATGTTCTTTACATAAAGAAATTATCTTTATGATTCCAAAGAGACAATGTTGCATAAACACAACTGAAGAAATAACCGATGAGGTCATTCAAGGGAAATTTTTTTTTTTAATTGAAAATTAATAAAGTAGTGCTCTCTGCCCAAAATATTTGTTCTTCTTTTGAACCATTTGAAAAACAATTTGTGAAGAGATAATTGAGAAATACACTGAATGTTTCCACTAGGCTGCCTTGTCCCTCCACCCTCCCCACTCCCTTGGGCAGCATTCATTCAAGACACATCCTCACGCTCGGTTTGCCTTAAGCTCAATCATCTTAAAAGAGTTTTTCTGAAGGTCAAAAAGAAACAAAAAGCATGTATCAACATTAAGGGAAGAGGAATAATAAGAGTGTGAGTGCCAAGAAGGAATCAAAGAGAAACCAATCATGTCCTGGGTAGCAGAAGGAGGACAGAAAAAAATTAAAGCTTCACTCTCCGAATTCCAATACTCCAAACAATCATTTCTCATAATATAAATCAGCAGAATAGATTATGCAAAAATTATAAAACCACCAGTAATATGTCCAGTGATCTCACCACAGTTAATTTTAGTGCATAGAATGCTTTGGTCTACATTTTCAAGTGGGTAGCTAAAATGGACAGCTGCATTGCCAAGGACTAAGACCAAATGCGTCTTTTCCAGATCAGTATTTTAGGGTGACAAGAAAAAAGCTAGACTCCTAAAGCCTTGAGCACTGCTAGATTAACTTTCTGCAGGTGATAATAGGTCTGTAATCTCCACAGAGTGCTGCTGACTCAGCAACACTACAACACATACAATGCCTTACTACAATCACAGCTAGGAATTTGAGATGTTTAGAAGGTTATCAGCCAAGATCTTCCTAATGTAAGATCGAGTCTCCATGTAACTCCAGCCTTCTGGATCTAAAATTCCATTTGTTCAAAGGCATTAGTATACATACTTGGTTGTAATAAGCTTTTGGTTGAGAAGCTTTTGTTCATGAGTGATTCTGAATGCAGACCTGTGAAGGAGGTCAGAGAACAAGGACTGCATACTCTGTTCCTATTTGTTCCATACTCAATCCCAAATTAACAAAATCTTGATGTAATTTCTGGTCTAGTTCTAATTTACATTACCCTTCACTATATTTAGTTTCTCCTTAGCTAAAAAGATAAGCTCAACAAACACTGATATAAACAATTTTTGTCATTCTCTAAGCACTCAGATCTGCCATCAAACATCAAGCTGGGTTTTGAAATTTTAATGATAAAGAAAACAATCTTTCCTTTAAATCAGATCTTTTAATATCCTTTAGTAAGTTCTGTAAGGTTTTAGTTTATATTTTTAGTAACTGCTAAAGAGCTCAATAACTGACCAATTCATTATATAATCACAATAATATAATTTATTTCTAAAGTGGAAACTAGAAGCAGAGAAAATCTCAGCCACAAATTCCTATTAAGCCCTGACCCTGAAAATGAAACCACATGGAGAAAAACTGGTTTTGATAAAGAAGAAAAAACATAAAATCAGCTTACATTCCAGAGAGGAACAAAGCTACTTCACCTGGTCCTGTGTTGAAGGGCCTTTTGTGAAGACTCTACACAAAGCATTTTTCTTCCTGTAAAAGGAATGATCAATAAATATCAATTTGCTTTAAGAAAAATTCTCTGTCTATAAGCAATTTCTCACCAAGTTGACAGTCCCTTTTTTTTTAGAGTCCCAAAGCAGAGCTATTATACTGCATTTTGGTGAGAGCTGTGTCCTTCAGGAAAACTTTCAAAGTCAAGTGATCTCTCACCTACAGATTGCACCTAGGACTTGCATTGAAAGGATTTAGGTTGGTAATAAAGGCTCACATTGCCAGTTAGATCCTGCAGCTTGGATGGCTCCCATGAGCTCCTACCCCAAGCCTTTACTGAGATGGTGCATCAAGACCTTATCTGTTCTCTTCTTAACTCAGATGACTTCCACATCAGCTTGTCAGCAGGTAAGAATCCAGCTCAGAGCTCAAGACTGACATGTCTTTTGAGATAATCAAGAGGAGCAGACAGCTCAGGTAAGAATCCAGCTCAGAGCTATGACATGTCTTTTGAGATAATCAAGAGGAGCAGATGAATAAATGTAATATATGTATGCTTATTTTTTGCAGGTTGACAGTATTTGGCACTGAAAATCAGAAGTGTTGTGGGAGTCAAAAACAAGACCTGATTCCCTTTGCTTTCTAAACCCTATGCTGCCTTGTGGGACCTCATCAGGGGCTACGATTCATTACACTAAGACTATCCCAGATAAATAAGACTAATAAGTAATTAATGCCAATTATGCAACTTTCTGGACCAAACAGTGAGACTGAAACAATTACACTAAGTTTTACATTATCATACAAGAAAACACTATAAATGCTGTCACTGGATGTGTGACACAGTCCACATGGCAGTCCTGTCCAGAGCCAAGCAGCACAGTGGCAGTCATGTTGCCCAACAGCAGTCAATCACAGATATACACCACTAACTACACTGGAGAGTGCTGGAAGTACAGAGAAAGAGATTGAAAAAGGAATCTGCTCAACACAGGGAGAGGGTAAGATTGGGAGAGAGCAAGAACATGGACCAAGATAGTGTTTTACTGCATGACAGATGCTAAAAAATTTGTCAGAACTCAAAGGTATGTTTTTGATACAAAATTGCCTGCTGTAAGTGAACAGATTGTATTCTGCTGAGGGATAGATCAAGTCATCTGGACACAGAAAGCAAAACCAGCAGTCAGCAACAGAAGAAATTAGCACTGTGTACACTGAAAGAATTCTGAAGCTGTTAGGAGAGAAGTTATGTGCCTCCATTCTGAAACAAGAAGGGAAAACTCCGGAGCTTCCAAGGTAACATCGAGGGCCTAACGTACTATGCCTTTTACAATCAATCACTTCCTTAAAACAATGCAAAATAACTGCCTATGTGAATATAGAAGAAACTGTGCACTTGGAATTGTAACAATTAATAGCTTGCATGATAATCTGAAAGAATCATAAACTCTTTAAAAACAGACATCAAGTAGGAGTGATTTGTTCAGCATAACTGGCTGGATGCTGTTAAAACCAAGCTGCATGAAAAAAAAAGATTTATGTATTCTCTAGTATGAAAGATGTCAGAAAGTATTGGGGGAAAAAAGCTATACTCAGTCTTGCAGGAAGATGATTCACCATCCGCCCCTTGTAGTCACTGAAGTCAGACCCATTCATTACCCATTATGCTGAGGAGTTTTATTTTTCCCCTTGTGGTGAGTAAGTGCTGAATTACCCATATCACTGAGCCATCTCACTAAATGCAGTGGCTGCTGCTCACCAAAATAATCATGAAAAGTTTATCTGTGAGGAACTCCAGACACGTAAATACATGGAAGCTGCCTCTGATAATAACAGAGATTTATATTCCATTCTGAGAGGGGTGTACACAAATTCTAAAAATCACTAGTCAATACTACATGTAAATATAAATGCTCAGTGAATACTTGTGGCTTAAGTCTCTTCCTTTCATGGGAAGCATTTAGCAATCTTCAGGGGCAGGGCTGATGAAAATGAGAAAAGAAATCACTAGTGAGGATTTATAATCTTCTAAATTCTAAGGGTCCCCTGTTCCATATGGATTGGATTTTGAATTGATAGCCAGAAGCCATTCTAAACATCAAATTTACTATTCTAATGTAAAATTTAATTTCACTTTTTCTCTAGTTTCATTCTACTTCTAACTTTCTCCTTTTAATCAATATATTCCACAATAGCAAAATGCAACCAGCTGGCTGGATTTTTACCAGTCTCTGTCTTCCAATCTAGCTTGATACTACCTCTGTATTAATGTGTTCCTGTAATTAAATCTACTTAGAATAAATCACTTAAAATGTACTGCTGCTGTCACCTAAATGTATAGTCTACTCTGCCACACAGAGATCTGCTTATTAATGTATCTGTGGAGCTTGAGAATAAATCAATTTATATCAACAATATATTTTTCTTGAGAATAAAAAAATTGCACAGGTGTTATAGAATGGTATGGAAGAATCCTCCAAGTAAGTTTTTTCATGTATTTTATTCCCTGCTTATATGTGGAGTTAACTGCTTAATTGCTTGCAGAAACAGGAAAAATGAGGCAGGTTCAGTCACTCTATTAAAAATAATGGAATAAGGATCTAGTTACTGGGATCAAATTTGACCAATTTAGGATTTTCAATTATTGGATGGTCAATTGACTACCATTTTATTTTTGAGCAAAAATTTTTATTAATTATGTGCAATTAAGCTCTGATAAACATAGCTGAGAAAGACACCCACCAATTCAAAGCTTTTTCAATTGTCCTTCACATTTTTGGACAATTATTTTAAATGTTTAAGTGGATTTTTTTCTGCTCTGCTTAAAATCAGAGCTCTGTACACTAGCCCAAAGATGGTGGGGTCCCTGCACAGGAAGTGGTTGAGGTAGAGCTCAATGGTGGCTATCCAACCAAGCTTCGAGAAATGATGAAATCAGTGTTTGATTACTGTACAAGAAAGAAGCAGTTCACATTTTCCTAATATTTTAATATAGCTGATTAATGCAAATAAGCTAAGTCATGTATTCAGTGTTTTCAAAAACATGAAAAAAAGTAAGCCCAAATAATTAATCCATTTGCTTAGTAACTGGAATAAGGATAGGCCAGAGAGACAGGTCAGGTCATCATAAAGCAAATCTCAGACCAGGCTCAGTCCTGAGCATGCCGCACATTAAGCTGTTTGCTTTGGCCTTCAGGTATTTTTAGGCCAAGTATCAGAAATGAAGATTTCAGTCATTTATCAGTCTCTTGTATTGAACTTCATCAATTGTGAATTTCAAACAATTCAAAAATAACTCAATCTTATTTCCACTCAGTCAGATTTTGTCATCCTTTATGTCAGGGGACCTGCTTGCCCAGTAAAGGACTCCACCATATGCAGCATCCTTCTCCTAACAACTCATGAAAGGTCTGAAGACAAAAAAACATTAACAGTTAAGCCATGAATATAACATCTCAGCTTTAAACTCACTGCTGCAATAAATACATAACAGCAACTGCAGTAACTAAATGTACTTAAAAAAAAAAAAGCTAAGAAATTGACCTTCATTTTAAAGCTTTTCATCTTGTATTAATCTGCTGAATAAAGATCTTGCATACTTTCAGAACACAGACTTGGATTAAGATTCCCAAAATTGTTCTGCAGATATGAAAGAAGACTAACTTCTATGCAACTGCCTTTGGTTACTGGAAGTGAGGTGCTTGTACACAGCATGCTGCCTCTGCCAAACCCCACTGAAACCAATTTCACCAAGGAAAAATGCTATGCAGGAGTTTCAGACAATTACAAGTGAGTACTGATTTTAATTCTGAACATATTGAAAAACCTACAGTAGATAAAATTACCTATACAAATGGAAAGACAAAAGAAATTATTCAAATCAAAATGTGTTAAGCATAATTTGAAATTTAGATAGAATAAATGTACAGTTTGACATAAGAATGCTAATGGCTTGCTTTGTGATTTCATAATCTATTTTACTACCTTCTAGGGATTACAGATCTGATTACAGATCTGATCTAGTAACAATGTCATTTTTCTCATCATTTCCCCAAAATTAGCTCTTAATCTACTCAAAAAAAAGTTCAAAAAGGGTCTGTTTGGGGGCTGAAGCCAAGAAGCATCAACTCCTGTGAGAGCACACCTCTATGCTCCCATCTGGTCCCTACAATCTCTTCAAGAGATACAGGTACATGATGACACAGCCATTCCAACTTAGTAGCCTGAAATGATCCCTTTGCCACAACCAGGGTGTGCACCAAACTCAGGAACTCTGAGGACTTTGGTTCAACAAGTCAGACATGGTTTATTGGGACATTTCAAATCATTCATGATTCTTGCTCCTAAAACAAATTTTGAGTTTAATCAAGTTTCCAAGGAAAATACACGCTCTTTCAATTAATGAACTTAATGTAACTTTAACCTACAAAAACTGACTAAGAAAAGCCCTGTTTTCCTCTTCTTTTTCTTTTATTCCTTGGTGTTGTGAATAAAAGTGTATCTAACTGGCTCAGTCTCAAGATAAATTCAATACTTCATCAATACTCCTCAGAAATTAGCTATGGTGACAAAACCAGCATGTATTGCATGTATTAAAATGCCACTGAACTTTCTGAGTGGAAAGGAAACATTTTAAGATCCTCATTGATTCACATGCACCTTCACTGAAAAAAAAAGAAAAAAATACTCTCTGTGAACTGCTGCTACCTACTGGAAATTAACTAGAAAGGCATTTGGTTTATATACAGCTAGAATAAGAGTCAAACCAAGGAAAATAAAGCAGCATACTCCCTGCAATACTACCCATAATATGTAAACTTATCTAATAAGAAACTAGTTACTTGTGCAATTGCATCAGCTATATTCATTCCATAATATGTAGACTTATCTAATAAGAAACTAGTTTTAGTTACTTGTGCAATTGCATCAGCTATATTCATAGACTGATTTGTCTGAACTCCTAGGCTTTGTAGAATTTCTTAGTTTGTTTTTTTCTTTAATGGTCTCAGGTAGTTTATTCCCACATATCACCTTCTCATCACTTCAATAAACAAGCTGTTATTTATACTAGGTAGTACAGATCTTCAGACTAGGAATATGCCTCTTCTTTTACAATACCCTGAACATCAAATGTTCCAGCACATGGCTGAGGCTACACTTCAAATATCAAAAGATGCACTTCACTGAACTCCAGCTGTTGCAAAGACCAGCATCAAGTTCAATATTACCATTGAGGCTTCTTCTATGCAGTCAATGGAGAAAGACAGACACCTCCAGAGCAGGATTCATCTCATCTGTTCCAGGGGAGATAAAGCATTCACTGGAAGTACCTGCCTCTCTCCTTCTGAGATGACCAACCGGTCCAAAACTGATATCTAACCTTCCAACACCTTCAGTTAAATGAGATCACTCCCCCCCTGGCTGCCTGAGGCTGTGCCTAATTACCAAGAAAAAAACAGCACATACTCCAGGATTTTGATTGCAGATCTGGGATCCTCCTGGACCTTGCTTAGTTTTCACTTCTGAAGAAATCAGAGCAAAGGGATGAAAAGAGGAAGCAGCCTTGTGCGCTCCAGGGTCAGAGCCTGACCAGGAGCCAGGATGCAGTCTCTGACAGCCCCTCAATAAGATTAGCAGTGGCAGCTTGCAGCTGTACAACCTTTCACTGCTGGAGGTGTGCCTGCTCAGCGTGGTGCAGTGCTGCAGAGAGAACCCCGAGGCTCCTCAGAACAAGCCAGTCCAGAAGCAAGGCAGCTGCCTTGACCCAGCCCTGTGTATCAGCTTTTCATCACAGCTAATTAGCTACTTTAATTCAGCACACAGTCCTTGCTATACGGGCTCTACACAGTTCAAAGACAGCTTGGTTATATCTTCGTTTTAGATTTAGCCAGAAAGCCTGGGAGCTCACACAGATTTAACTCACTTATACTTTTAAAGTTGCCTCTGCAACTAAAGGTCTGGAAACACATTTTCCCCACATGAAAATTTATTTTCTGGAGCATAGTTCAAGCTCAGGAAAGATAAGGGAGGAGACCAGTACAAGGACAAGCCCTGAACTACAGGGCCAGAGACAGTCTACCAAAACACAACAACAAAAAAAAATTTCCATATTCAGAATCCTCCACGACTCCAAGGTCAACCCGTTCCCAGTGCTTATAGGCTCGGTTAAGCTTATAAAGTAGAGGTGGAAAACAAGTATCTCTTTCTATTCCTTCAAAAATTTTGCATGCTAAAAATTTCAATCACATATTATAACCAGGTATTATGCAAAAGTTTGTCCTTTTCGATCTGTGTTTCAATGAAGACGTTTTGAGAGGGCAGCCCCTTTGTGATCTCCAGCAATGACAGAGCTGCCCCTGGGAATAGCTCCACACAGGTCTGGGATAGCTGAGGAATGGGCTCAGAGTCACCAGAACCAGTCCCACTCTGCATAGCTTGATTTCTTCCAAAAACTGGTATAAATAGTAAAATTACCTAGGGCCTCACCTGGCAGTCAGTGAATTCAGTGCACAGTGATGGTATTTATGCTGTATGTCTTTCCCATACATCATCTCTTTCTTCTGTTGGATTTAGCCTGCATGTTTTTTGGGAAAGAAGACTTCTGGCTCACAATACACTGAAAGCCAACAGTGCAATGACTTGTTTTGCTGGTTTTGGCTGGGGTAGACCTAAATTTCTTCACAGTGTGGGGCTATGTTAACAGTGTTGATAATTCAGGGATGTTTTTGTTATTGCTGATCAGTGTTTACACAGTGTCAAGGCTTTTTCTGCTGCTCCCACTGCCCCAGCTGTGAGCAGGCTGGCAGTACATAAGGAGCTGGGAGGGCAAATAGCCAGGACTGCTGACCCCAACTGACCAAGGGGATATCTGATACCATATGACATCATGCTCAGCATAAAAAGCTGGGGAAAAGAAGGAGGAAGTGGGGGGGATATTCAGAGTTGTGGTGCTTGTCTTCCTAAGTCACCGCTATGTGTGATGGAGCCCTGCTTTCCTGAAGATGACTGAACACCCGCCTGCCTATGGGAAGTGGTGAATTAATTCCTTGGTTTGCCTTTCTTGTGTGCATGGCTTTTGCTTTGCCTGTTACACTGTCTTTATCTCAACCCACAAGTTTTCTCGCTTTTACCCTTGTGATTCCCTCCCCCATCCCACCAGGGCTGAGTGAGCAAGAGCCTGTGTGGGGGGATGTGTTGCTGGCTGGGGTTAAACCATGACACTTTTTCAGGGTATTCATGAGCAGACATCAAAATGACATGGAACTTAACTTTGATATATATATTTTCTGAGTTTCTGAGGGCAAGAAGCAGCTTAATATATCTACAGTATGTAAAGCCAAATGCTCTACTTTTGCAGTCATGTTCATGGTGTGCAGAAATGAGTTCTACATTCCTCCCTCCTTCTCATAATCCCCCAGGTAAAGGGAGCTCTCAGAGAAACAGACTCTCAGCATCATCTTTAGAAAAATCTCTAAAAACAGCAATGGGGACTGACAGGAACGCAGTCAGTCCTGGCAGTATGGAAGTTATTGCAAACTCATAAAACACTCAGCTTTGAGCTTCATATTGCCCCACCACCAATAATGGCAGCTGAGCAATCCTCCTTTTTTTTCCTTTTCCACACAGCAGAAGAGAACCCATACCAGAAAGATTTGATCCTTTGTCCATTAGGAACAATAACAAAATTTGCCAGAGGTAGATATGGGCTTTTGATGGTTCACTGAAGTTATATCTGTGCAATTAAACTACCTACCTTGGAATTCTGTATTCTCAAGATGATTTGGTATGGTATAAAAAAGAACCAGTATTGTTCCATGGGCTTCTGAGCACAGTAATTCCACAACATATTCTGAAAGCTTCCATTTTCACCATCACAATAAATATACTAGACCACTCACTGACATCCACTACTGAATATGCATAAGTCTTTAAAAAAGTTTACCTTGCTGAAGCCTGATATGCTATGTCAATGAAATCCAAGTGCAGTTTCTTTAGGACATGTAAGAAAGGGTTCTGAGGTGTATCTGCTCTGACTCTCAGCACAAACAAAACTCAGGCACTGAATACAGTAGCCCTGCCTGCTAATACAGTCTTGGAAATAAATGTCAAGCATGCTTTCATCTACACTCAAAACTGAACCAAGTTGTCTAAAGGGACAACATACCCTTTCACATACCCACTCATCTGGAATGAAACACTTTCTCCATGGTACATGGGACTGGAGAAAAAAAACAAGAAGAAATTAATTCCAACACTGAGAGGAACTCTTTTTTTTTTGTTTTTAATTTACAGATTTGCACACATTACTCTCTCTGACTTGTTTAAAATGTGGGATGGAAATTGGCTTCACAGTTGATGACAGATCTTGATCTCATGGGACATAAGGAGACAACAGCTTGAGCTACAAATGAAAGTGCAATTAGAATTAGTTACATCATGCTTTAATTTTTAGTCACCCCACAGTATCAATCACACACAGTTTATACTGGAAAATAAATACCAAGGAACACAGGTTAAAAATGATGGAACTAAAAGGAAGTAAAAGGAAGCATCAGTACCTTTCTAAGAAGTTTGGGGCGGGGGGGAGTGATTCCCCATAAGAAAGATAAATGTAGGTGTGTTTACTGTCTTCCAGAAGGATGCCTTGCTCCACACAGAGTTGATCCAAATCAGATTCAACATACAAAGTCCCTGAAGGAAACACTCAGCTTTACCGACTATAACTAAGAGTTTTTAAAATACAAATAAGTTTTTTTCAGAAGGGATAGGCAGTTTGTTATAGTCTCTTCCCTGCATAACTAAAATATTAGCAGATTTTTAATTCTTTTGCTGTTCGGATCGTTTTAATCCTCACTACCCTCACATGGCTTTTACTAATCAGATATTGAGGGAAAATGTGTGTTTATCAATTCATATTTCCTGCGGAATAATGTGAATCCTAGCTCCTCAATGTTCAGGAGAAATGCCTAAGAGCAAGCATTTTGTTTATACACAACTTGATTAAAACTAAACATAATGCAACTGCTCATAGGTTATGAGACAGCTAAAACAATCTCCAGCTCCCTTCTGAGCACTGGGGGAAGAAAGAGGATTCAAAATGCAAAACTAGTTTCAGACTTTAAAATGAAATTATGTGAGCCATCCAGACATAGTGTAAATGCCACTGAATGTTAAACCAAACAGGTAATCTTCTCCCCAGGGGAAAAAAACCCAGAAGTTTTAATGTTCAAGCATGGGATTAAGTAAAATTACAGTCTACCCTCTGTTCCACCAACTCCAACCATAACCAACCCAATTCTGCAAAGAAATAAGTATCCTTCTTCCACACAGATTACAAATAAAGACAATGTTTGCCAGGACTGCATCTAGGGTTGTTATTTACACCATCTTCACAGTCAGCATTGACTGGCAAAGAGACCAGACCAGACCTGACTCCCAGCTGGGCTCTTCAGCTTACCATTACTTTAGCAAGACAGAAACAGGAAAGAACTCACTGTCTTAATGTCTCAGTAGTTTCTGACAGCAGCTGCTACTCCCCCTTTGCAGGACAGAGGGACAAAGTCATTCCAAATTTAACAGGCTTGCAGAGCAGTTTCACATACAACCCTGGTACAATCATAATAAAATCAAAGAAACAGACCATAAATTAATCCTTCAGTGTGATAAATAGAAACCTCAGCCCACCCTCCAGACACACTGTGGCAGCAGAACTGATGTAGGTCCAGAGTGCCAGAACAGCCTAAAGAGTGATGCCAATGTGTGAAAGTGCAGACAGGAAGAAAAGTCCTTTCTCTGAAGAGAGCCCAAGACAAAACAAAATGTTCTCAGTGTGTGGTGATTATCCAAGTGGCCTTGTACTAAACACCCCTCACAACCATTTGTACCAATCAAGCCTTCTGAACTCTCTTTCCTTGCAGGTGCCCCTATATAGGGTACAAGCCCAGGCACACTCAGGGTGCTTCTTACCTTGAATAACCTTCAGTCCATGATCCTGGTTCAGGAAAGGATTAAATAGCATATATCTATGCTCTTTTAAGCAAAGCTAGAAGCATGCACTTAAATTTCTGATATGGTGGCATCTAAGTTATATTTAAACACTCTGCAAAATACGTTTCTTATAGAAGAAGAATGTGAGAAAGGAGGAACTATCAACACTCCTCCTTCCTTTTAACAGACAGAGAAGGAGACTCAGGACCAGTCAAAATGTCTGTGGCAGAGCTTGGTACAAGCACTAGTCTTACTGTTAGTAATTTTAATAATTTTAACATCAAAATATTTTATCTATTTAAAAAGTAATTTTAGTATGCAACTGGATAGAAGAGTAGGCAATAAGGTGAAATGCAATATTCTAACAATAAGAAAGCATGCCCCCATCACTGAAAAAATGTGAAAGTCAGTGTAAATGTTTTGCTATAGCATCCCTATTTTATAATGTTTGGACCACTGATCAGATAGAAAAAAGCTATCAACAGATCAAGACTGTAAGAATTCAAAATCATCATTAGGGTCCACAAAATATTACTAAAATACTACTATTTAAAAATTTCTGAATTATTATGTAAAACATCTGTACTATTGTGTGTCAAGAAAGTGAAGCATTCTTATCTGTATAGTATCTCAGGTAAACAGAGGATGACATCAAAGGAAATAACTGACAAAACCTTCCAAGTACACAAATTAGTCCACAGACATATTTCATTATTTTTTATTCCTTGCAACCTGTTAGTCAAATTTTGATTTTAAAATAAATTGCTTCAGAACTTGGCTCCCTCCTTTCACTTCAAGAAAAATGGACAAGAATGGTTCAACAAAAATTCCTTTGCATTTGTAAAATATACCTTCCTCTTCAGCTAGAACTCATAAAAGGACATTTTCCTTATGTCAAATTTTGCCACAAAAATGTAATTCTGGCTCAGTTATTTTTATTCCTCTTCTCACTTGCTTGACCAGTTCAAATTATACAACTGGGAAAACTGAG
Organism: Corvus brachyrhynchos; assembly: GCF_000691975.1. Classification (NCBI taxonomy): domain Eukaryota; kingdom Metazoa; phylum Chordata; class Aves; order Passeriformes; family Corvidae; genus Corvus; species Corvus brachyrhynchos. The sequence continues at coordinate 199,759 of NW_008239535.1, forward strand.
TCTTGTTAACTGAGCTGCAGCTTAGTTAGTTCAAAGGCAGCTGGGAACAACAGGTATCTTCCACGACATGCCCAAATAAGAGGGGAAACCTTCACATTTTGTTGGGGAAAGTCAGGCTGCAGAAGTTTTAGAGAGAATTAAAACAGGCAGGAATAATGTTCCGTTTTGTCAGGTGCATTCAACATTTTTAAACTGAATGGCAGAGTTGCAAGCTCAGGATTTCTCCCTTGCTGCCTGCCAAGCAACTCAGACCTTCAGCCCTTTCTTTTTACTTCAGTCTACTTAATGAATGGCAACACAACACAAAATCCCTGATTCAGTTCTGAGCCTATTTACAATCCATCAGTCCAAGAAAGAGAGTAGATCCTGAGTATTTTGCTAATAAGCCCATCCTTGTCTTTAATATACAGACATTAGCAGAGAGGCATCATTTCCCCAGGGTAAATACAATGGAGTTTTTTTACATAACTGGTGAAGCTGCAATGAGCTTCTACACACTATATCGTCAAGTCTAAACGTCTATGTCGACATCCATATTAAAACTTCCAACTTTTAAAATCACAAGTTATCACTCATTTTTACCTCCAAAGAGTCACTAGATGCCTAACATAAAATTCAGTTGCTTTGAAGACACAGGTCAGAGGCCCTACTCAGGGAAAAGGATGAACTAGTGAGCTAGGTGAAAAAAATGCTAAGCTTAACCTAATTTCTAACAAAACATTTCATGCAAAGATTTCCAGAATGAAGTATTTATACTTTGGTGTTGGAAACATGTCTTAGATTTGTTTTCCATGTCAGAGGGCAGATGAAGAATGACCTAACAGAAGAGCCAAATGGCAAATTATGTTGTGTTGTGTTGACTTCAGAAAAGAGGGACAACTATGTTTAAGTCTTTGTTTCAGGCCAAGGAAAGCAAAGATTCAGACTTTTATTTACCATTATGTACTTTTAGTGTCCTAAATACCTTAATAGTTTCTGTTCCATTATAGCAGCTTTTCACCTTTGCATTCCTTATTTTCTAGCAAATTTCAAAGTATCTAAAGCTTTCCCTATGTTCAACCAAGACCAACAAGAAAGACTTATTTCAGATGGTGGTCTGTGCACTCAGAAGCTTTGCAAACCCAGCTAATAGCTCACTATACCCCACTCAGCTCTGCATGAGCAATTCCATTGACTTGCACAGATCTGTGCCCAATTCCTCAAGGTCTGATTAAACAATGATCTCTAAAATGCTCCTGAGCAGACCTCAAAGCTGCTTCCATTTATTATTTTGTGCTACAAGCAACTATTCTGCTATCCAGCATTAATTTAAAACCAATTGCACAGCACCACAGCCAGCTAGTTATCTAAATATACCTGAGATAGGTAAGGCTCAATTACACTGGAGTGAAGAATACACATAAGAGATTCATCACCAATTCAGATGGATATCAATAAAAGATATAATCAGCAAGGGACTGCATGAATATATAAGAATGTGGACCCATTTTGTGAGTTAATTCTCTTGTATTTCATTACAAACAACTTTCAATCATTTCTTTTTCTCATATTGATTGATTGGGTGGAGTGAACAAGACAAAACTTTTTAAAGAGTGTAAGTCTGTGCACAGAGCCCATGATCTAGTCCATAAAAGCCAGTGAATTTTTTTTACTGTTCTGGACAGAATTATTCCAATGACAGACTCTAGCCAATGCCCAGACCATCTGGTAAATTTTGTCTTACCCAGGGTCTAGGTGTGGATTTCACTGGTGAACCTCTCCACATAGATTTTTCTCACCATCCCCCAGCCCATGAGAGCAGCCCCAGCAACACAGCAGATCCCAGGCACCGGACAGCAGATTGCACAGCAGACCCCGCTTCTGGCAGAGCAGACCCTGGCAAAAGCAGCCAGCAAGTCACCAAGAATGGACCAAGGATCATCAAAGAAAAGGAGGGTTCAGAGTGACCAAAAAATTGGGGTAGAAACTGTGGCATAATTCCCAAGCCAGGCACTCTGAGAATGTGCTTAGAGATATTGTGTAATAGACCAGGAACCTTGAATGAATCTCGACAACTCATTGGGTATGTGATGTATTTATTAGATACTAAGAGTAGCTCAAGAGCAGTGGGAGAAACATGCTGAAGGAATATTCCTCATGATCAAGAGCAGGCCAATGGAAACAAAAGGGAGATGCATGTGGCTTCTTTCTTCTTATTTCAACTTCCACCCCTGAGAATTTTCTTAGGTCTTAGAAGCGTTTGGATATTTATTCTCCTTATTTGATAGATGCAAAGACAGCTGGAGTCACACATTCTTATATACTGGAATATAAGTATTTTGTGCCACACATGAATGTAGTAGAAAAGCAAGCAAAAATGAAAGACTTTGGGACATCTACTGTCAGACAAAGCCTCAAATCCATTCCATTTGTACAGTAGATTGGTTTTGTTGCTTCTTTTCATTTAAGGGCAATAAAAAGTTTTCTTTCAGAATGAATAACATGCAAAGCTTTGGAGCTCTGCATCCAAACAAGATTTTAGCAGTGAAAGCATACATTCATCTTTTTTTATTATTATTAATACCACTATTTCTATTATGTGATTTTCTTTCCCAAAGGTTTGTTACCTGGGTGAGTTCTCACCTTATCTATCATTGGAATAATTTATCAGTCCTGCACCCATGGGAAAAGGAAAGGCTTTCTTTTCTTCTTCCTTGAATGTTATCTGCTCCAAGACAAAATATAACACCTGCTGTTTTCTATCAAATACTTATGAATAGAAAAAAATAACACTATATTTGATATTGTATCTCTTTGTGAATGTCCCCAAGTTATAATTTTCCATGGAATATACAATTAGCATACACACAAGAGAAACAAAACTAAAAATAAGGATCGAGCTAAGTCTGCTTTTCTAAGCAAAAGGAATAGCAAATGTGGAAATAGGTCATTTTACAGAGTCTCCTGGTCCTACAGATCTGCAGACAGGTTTCTGATGGGTGCTGGGAGCTCTGCTGGGAGTGACAGGCAGAGGCAGGGATTGCTGGTGTGAGGTAGTGCCCAGCTCACCCCACAGTGGGGATCTCAGCTCTGCGGCACGCGCACATGAGCCAGCCTTTGGGCTAACACAGCCTCGGGAGCGCTCACTGATTGGGATGCTCCCCTTGCTGCGTGTGTTAACGGTGGACTCGATGCTCTTGGAGTTCTTTCCCAACCTTAACAATTCTGTGATTCTATGATAACACAGTGTCCAGAACCCACTGCAGCAGGAAGGAGGGGAAACAATTTAACAGACACTTAAGCAAACTAAGGCCAGAGTGATTCAGGGGCTGAAGAAGAACTTTGACACATTCTGCATCCCATTTTGTCAGAGGAAACATGCTGGACCCTGCTGAGGATGCAAGCCTGCGCCTCTGTGGGCATCCTGCTTTCTTCAACATGCACATACACACTCTGGTCCCCTACAAACATTTGCTGGCACTAAGAGTCCTTGTGCCTGACATACCAGTGCCCCGGTGTCCTTGCACAGATGCGTTTATCCCAGAAAAACTGCACTTTTGTAGACAATGCTGAAAGCATCCCATAATTTTCCTGTTACAAACTGTACCCTCAGCAAGAGCACCTTGATAACAGAAATCAGTACAACCACACCAGCATATCCATACCAGCACTATGTCTGGTCTGAAGTCCTGCACCTTGACCCCTCTTTCCTCTTCAGCTTTCACCTGTCTGAATTACCACCTTTCACTTTCTCTTACAGCTTTTTCCTTCAGCCTTGATCATCAATTTCCCTGCTGCACAAAGGATGCTGAGGCAGGGGAATGTGCACAAAGATTTATTAGCAGGATCCACTGCTGATGACACACATCGACTCTAATAGACAAAGTAATCTTGAGGAGAAAAAAAACAAAAGCAAAAGCAGAGAAGGGAAGAGAAAATAGAACAGGAGAGAGGAAAATGCAGAGAGGGGGAGAAAAACTCCCTGAAGGCCAGTCAGTAAGGGCAGACGTGGGGTTCCAGGTGAGCCTCATCCTCTGGACAGTGTCTCCAGTGATGATGAAGGAGGAGGACTTTTCCCCTCATCCTAAATGTTTCACTGAAATCTACTCAAATTCCCTACAGACTGCTACTGCTTATGATGGTGTTAGCACAGACCAGACTACACTAATAAGATGTACATCACTGTACATCAACTGATTTTTAAGCTTTTTTCCCACTTATTGGATGTTTATTGAGCATTTGGATGACTATTATCTACTTGTTGTACAAAGTGTTTGGTTTCTCTACTATAAATTAAAGTCTATTCATATTTTAGTGATTGTAATTATCTCACAGTGCTTCCTAATGTAGCTCTCAACTCATACTGAGGTAGCAATGCCAGAACTAGGCATCTGTCTGCAGATTAAAACAGAACTCAGCTTTCTGATTTCCAAAGACAAACCAGAATTTGTACCATCCTATCCTTGAATTAAACTAGTATGCTCACTACATTTCTGGTTATCACAAGTAGGGCAGGTTTATATAAGAAAACAGAATCCAAACCAGCAGGGGAACCTCAGCAAGGGAGCTAAGGACTAAATGCACATGGGTGAGTAAATTATCCTCTCATCTTCCATACTGCTCCCTCTGGATGGCATTAATGACATGCATTAGTTGTGTGCACCAGCACAGAAAAAAACTGAGGCATGTTTCTGAACAATTAATGATCACTTTATCAAGACGGAACAGGTGGACTATATAGGATGGCAGCAACTAGACAAATATGCCGTGTTGTATTTCCCACTGATTCATTTACTAAATGCCTTTCACATTGTTCCCCTCCCCCCCCCACTTTCTCCTGCCCCTAGCCTTGGCCACTCCCTTGGGCTCTCGCTACTGGTCCCTGTACCCCAACTCCGCCCATGTACCGCCCCTGCAAGCTGACAAAACCCCCCTGCACCCGGAGAATGAGGTCTCTCGGCCTCTGGGGGTCTCTGGGAGAAGATGTGGGATTAAAGATCCTCTAAAACCCTTGTGGAGGGACCCTTCTCGCCTCCTTCGCCGTCACTGTTGTAGAGCTGATAGCGGGTGGGAGCAAAACTGCGGAGCTGTCCAAAATGGGCTATGGGAGGACAGAATGGCTGCCCTGCCCTAAGAAGCCCTGCTGAGCTCCCAGGGAAAGCTGCAGCTTGCTAAACCAAACCTAGCACTACAACACAAATAAACTAAATTGTCAAATAAACAATTTGTGAACTTCAGTGTACTTCCAAGGATTAACTCTAATCTCTCCATTTGGATTCTGTCCTCAGTTTTCAATACAGCAAGGTAAACTCACAAGTGTTTGTGGTATGTGCAGCCTTGCTGAGCCACTGACCATGTTTCTCTGAATTAAAACAGGATTCAATTACTACCATTCAAAGCGTAATAGAAGAAAAAAAAAGGACAGAAAATTGTTCAAAAAGTTCCAGAAAATGCACTGAATGTCAAAGACTGCAATCCAAGCAGTTTGTTTCTAGCATAATAGGATTAGGTGACTAAGTCCACATATCAACATTATGCTGCTAAATGCACTGGGAAGCCACCACTGAACCTGAAAGTGAAGATCCAGAGTAAGACAAGACAAGACAGACAAGCATAAGGACTCCAGTCCCTGAATAGTTACAAGTGATTTACTGACACTGGTATGGGAAGGAAGGAGACAGGCCCACTGCGCTGCATCAGGATGGTGGACCAGCCCACAGGGCACCATCCCGGGAAGCATGGGCTCTGGTGACAGGCAGAGGGGCTTCCAAGATGCCCACTCATTCCACAGATGAAGGGAAACAGGGGTCAATGAAGTCCATTCCCTGGGAAGCATGTCTGTGCTTACCTGGTGATCCAGCCAGGCAAAGCACATGCCACTCCCCAGGAGCAGGGGCTGTAATCTCAGGTTCCCTCGAGTCTTGTGTAGAAGATGTAGAATTTCAGTGCTCCCTGACTCTTGTAGAAGATGGGTGACAATGCCAACCCCAGACTGGCAATTAGGACCACCCTGTATGTCCTGTGGGTTTCCTATATTCTCAGATGAAACATTGCATTGCAAGTGAATTCCAAGACACACTGGGGATTCTACATTCCCTAGGCTGCCAGTAGAGAGAGGAAGGAAGACTTCACATAGGAAGACTAGATCCTCACTAAATGCTGGTGGCTTTTCTTATGCCAATTTCAAGACATTTCCACCCTTACTTAAAATACTCAAAATTCATTTCCAAAGTGGTGATATTTGTAAATATTGATCTCCTGGGTATCTTCTAAACAACCCAAACTAAACCCGATAAAGCAGTACTCCAGCAAATGAAAACATTTAACAGCTGGTATCTTTTTTTTCATGAAGAATATATGAACTTCATTTGGAAAAAGAACAAAAACAGAACAAAAAAATAGGTCAGAAGAGTAATTTCAGAAAATTGGTAATAAAAAGCAAGTCTTTCAGCTCCCACAAAACCCCATACATACAAAACCATTAGATCACACACTGTGGCAATGGAATAATTTGCCCTTTCAGGTACCTCTAAAAACCTGGTTGTAAAAATTTTGGATATATAGTATGCTGTTAACTCAGAAGATTACTTGTGTGGCATCTTTTACAAAAAGCTGTTATTCATTAGATCAATAATATGAAGAATGGGACAACAGATTTATATTCCAAGAGGCTGTAGTTGCAGTTATAGACAGGATGATCATCCTGTCCTCTAAATTTCACCATTACAAAAGTTTGGTATAAACTAGAAAGTATCACCCAGTTAGAAACTTTTATAAAGAAGTCTTGAAAAAGAATAAACATAAAACCATTTCCAGCAAGCCTCCAGGTCCTAATTAGATGTGCACCAACCTTTGAAGAATCAATCTACACATAGTCCTCAGCCAAATTGTGCTAGTGCTTAAAACTAACAGACCCTTGCTAAAACTGTGTGATTTAAATTGTCCTGGGTTATCTTAAACTTCTCAGATGATCTCCTACTGCACAGCACCACAGGAGTGAATTGGTTTAAAGCACATGACATCCTCCAAGTACAAAATTACTACCAGAGCCTTGTTTCTGACCCAGAAACTGAGACTGCCTTTTTGTTACAGAACAGATGGTAGCAGGAAATCACCATTAAAGCATGCATCTTACAATTGGCATTTAGCACTGTTTCTAGTTTCTAAATGGGGTTTTCCTCTAAATAAATGCAACCAAAGCATTGTGAGAATTGCATTTTTGTCTTCTCTTATAGATTTGCAGGTTAGATATCTCAATATACCAGCAAAATTACTTTTGCTTCTAAATCTCAGGCCTACAAATTCACTCTGGGAAACAGGAAGTCAAGCTGGGTTTTTTCCATCTTAAACATTAGGACCAGAAATAAAGGCTTCACAAGACAAATTTAACTCTCAGTTGTGCTTCTGTAAATTTCCTACTTTTAAATCAAGCTTTTAGTTTTGAACACCACATCAGGTTAATTTAAATCTTATGGTTCTCAGGGCAAATATTTAGGTTTTGGAGTTGAGTTTGGAGGGCTAGAGGTTATAGGAGCACTGCTGATGCAGGAACTTGGGACCCTGATGCATATTGTCCTATCAAGGTTCTCTGCTAGTGGTCAGCTCCACACTTCACACTTGGGTCTCTGAGCATGACTTGTTGCAATGACTGCTTATTAGTCTTCAAACTCCTTTGACCCTCAGACTGCTGACTCAAACACCTCTTTCTCCTCTTCACATATTTTTTCCTGAGGAATAATGTGGATGACATCTCAATAAATAAGATTTCCCCTGAGGACAGGTTGCAATTGAGTAAGTGGGGAATTGAATTATTGTTTTAGTTCAAAGGTGAGTGCTTCTGCCTCTTGTGCAGCAAAACATGTTGATGGCAACCACCAAAGCCCTGCAGCCATGCCCACCCTGCTAAGTGCCCACAGAATCACAGGGCAGGCTAAAGCACAGCACATTCCCTGAGCCACACTCTGCACACTCACTCTGCCTCAGTCACCTGTGCCACAGTGAGCCTATTTTCCATAAGGACATGCTGACCATAAAATCAGGATTTCTGATCCCCATATGGCCATAGCACATGACTGCAAGTCACAGAATCACAGAATCAACTAGATTGGAAAAGACCTTTGAGATCATCAAGTCCATCCTGTGACCTAACACCACCATGTCAACTATACCATGGCACTAAGCCACATCCCATCTTTTCTTAAACACCTCCAGGGACGATGACTCCACCATCTCCCTGAGCAGCCCATTCCAATGCCCAATCACTCTTTCTGTGAAAAATTTTTTCCTAATGTCAAACCTAAACTTCCCCTGGTGTAGCTTAAGACTGTGTCCTCTTGTCCTATTGCTGGTTGCCAGGGAGAAGAGACTGACCCCCACAGGGTTACAAACTCCTTTCACACAGTTGTAGAGAGCAATAAGGTCTACCTTGAGCCTCCTTTTTCTCCAGGCTAAACACCCCCAGTTCCCTCAGCTGCTCCTCACAGGACTTGTGTTCCAGACCCTTCACCAGATTCATCATCCTTATCTGGACATGCTCCAGCACCTCAATATCCTTTCTAAATTGAGGGGCCCAGAACTGGACACAGGACTCAAGGTGCAGCCTCACCAGTGCTGAGTACAGTGGAAGAATCACTTCCCTGGTCCTGCTGGCCACACTACTCCTGATCCAGGCCAGGATTCCATTGGCCTTCTGGCAGGGGACAGAGGCTAAGCGAAAGCAGGCACACCCATGCTTAGCTCTCCTTCCTACCTGAACACTTTGCCCACGCTAAAAATTTACACAGGCTCATTTAGTATTTTCGTGCACTCCTCAGAGCTTGTGGAAAACTGCTTCAGCATTGGCTTGAGTTCAGTGAATTTGGCAAAGTCAGTTTGGGGTCAAGTGCAAGGTCTGGCTCACACAGGCAACACATTCTAACCACTGCACTGAGTTGCATAAAGACAATGTTGTTTCATGGGCAAGCAAGGAAAACTAGTGCCAGACCTGCCAATCTGGGACATTTCATTATACAAAGCCCTGTCTCCAAGTCTTTTGTAAACCCATTAGTTTTAGACCAGCTCTAAAACACTGCAGCACAAATTCCAGAAAGCCCAGAAATTCTGTGACATACCATTTTTACCTGTTTGTGAAATGCTTCCTAATAAAGCAGACAACTAAAGGGAGCCCCAGAGAAATCTGGTAGTTCTCCCTGCTTATTTGGATGCACAAAGCTCCATAGCAATAGGGGTACATTTCTGAAAAAGCTGATGGCAAGCCATGCTTATTTATTTGTTCAGGTATACAGGTTCAAATTGCCTCAGCTAACTTATTTGGAACTAATGCCATTATAAATATTTGTAAATGTCAGAGATTATCCTCTTGGTTGATTTTGTATTACTTACTCTTCAGTGCTTTAAAATGATACAGTGCTGTCCTAATTTAAAAGTACTTTCTCCAAGTACATGCAAATGCACCAAATTCTAGTTTCCTATCGTTTTCAAGTAGGCCAGGTAATAGCACAATCAATCTTGTCAGAAGCAACACCTACCATCATATAACGGATACAGCTTCACTGCATATTATGTTCTATTTTTATTTCTGAATTTTAGGTATATTATACTTTGCTTGAAATGTAAAGAAATAGGGGCCAGAGCTGTCTAAAGACACAAAAGCAAACCTTACTTAAAGTACTTAAAATTGCACAGTTCTTGTGTAGTTAAAATCAGCATGACCCTTACTACTTAGAGAATGGAACTATATACAAGACATAACAATAGGAATTCATATATTCAAAGTTTGTGCATTTTTCTGCTTTTCCTTCCTTTTACATTCTTAAGAAAGGCTTATATTCAAGGACGCATATCACTGTAAATACTCAATAGCACACTAAAACACATTCCCATTTTAATCCTAAAATAATGTGAGCAATAATCTAAACAGCAGCCCATGTATTTTTCTATCAGATCACTTAAAGAAAATCAGGCTTTACAAAAGCAAAGAGTAGCACTGGAAAAAAGAAGCAAAGAAATTACTTTGAAAGAGCACATCCAGAAAAGCATTTCTATAATTTACAATGGTCAAAAAATTGCATTAATGTTTGGATTTATCAGCTAAGGACTGATGTTGGTGATAACATCATTCTAGAAAATAGCAAATAGATCCATTCTAGAAATAGGAGTCTCTCTGTTTGGAAAAGCAGAATGAGGTAGCAAACTGAGACAAATCAGGGGAAGTAACTTTGAAATTATGTATTTGCCAAGACCATTGAGTGTTCTATATTGAGCAAAACAACCTACCAAACCAGCCTCACTGCAACATATACTTCTTCCTAACTAGGCACAGCTTATGAAAATCTTAGCACTTACTATTGTGTTCAGGAAGCCACTACATACTCCATGGTAATTCCATATCTATAAAATTTTCCCAACTGAAAATTCTGTTTACATTGGCAACACTCCTAATCTAGATGACCAGACATTACAAACAGTTCTTTGTGAATACAGTTAATTCCATTCTAAAATATAGATTATATTATGATAGCAAAAGAATTCTTTTCCTGGTATAATACAAATCTTCCTTGGAAGATTTTTTATCAGAAAATCTTTTAAAGTGATAACAGAAAGCAATAATTCTGACATCCAAAAATGATAAATATGCAAGACACAAAACAAATTCTTTATTGTCGCCTTGTGAATGAATGAGAACATGAGGGGTTTTATATGCTGGATGAGTTCATAATATCTCCCTTATGGTTTATTTGAACTTTTCCAGAGAAGAAAAATTATTTGCCTGGCCACATTTTATTACTTATAGCACAGATTAGACAGAATCTTCCTTCCTACCCAAGACATATTGCAGGTCTCTGTCAATGTCTCCTGAACACCCTTCTTTTGTGGGAGTCTTTCTTCAAAAATGGCAAAGGTGACCCCATGTAGATGAGGGATGAGATGCAACAAAAAACCTTAAGCATCATTAGCTATGGAGATCACACTGTTTTAGGCAAACTACCAAAGATGAGCAAGCAGTCTGCTAGAATGTTCAAAGTATTCTCACCAAATGTAAGGTGAGTTAGTGATACATCTATGAGAAAGGCATAATGGAGGATCAGCACAAATGCACACCATGCATACCAATTCAAATTGCCTTCCTAAATTCACAGAAAAGCACCTTCCTCATTTGTTTCTCTGAACAAGAATTGTTCTATACAGACAATAACTGATATTAAGAACTTTCCTAGGGTTCCTAGATTCAACATATTATGTAAATAATGGAATTCATAACTTTTCTTCATCTAAAACGTAATTATAGCTCTTATCTGTGATATAGAAAATCCTTTCCTGCAAGATGATCCTAATCAGGTTAACCTGAATTTTTGACATTGATTTGCATAGAAAAAATATTGGGACTCTGACTACTTATGCATGAAACAGCAGTTATCTGCCTCCGAGACATTTCCTACATTGGTACAGATCTGTCACCTTGCATGACTCTCCCAGCTTTCAAATTAAGCTTCTGAAGTGGTCTGATTTTCACATCACTGTTCCAAAGTCAGCAGCTATTACCCATAACTAATATAATATGACAACACTCCTCAATGTCTCACTCTTCAAATGCCCTTAGTAATTGCCATCATTCAATATTTAGAATTACGCATGCTGGGAAAATGTACCTCATAAATGTAGAGTCTGTTACGCACAGAGATTCCTCTCAAACTTTTATTCTCAAGTTTTCAGAGGTAATATGAGCCCTGTGGATGCCAGTGCTTTTCAAAAGCACATACATTTCAAATACATTTCAAAGCAATGTTTTCTTCTATGGGGAACATCCTTGAAAATATAATAGAAGGCAAATTGCCCTCTGTTTGCCTGCTACCAATCGCACTCAGTTTGCAGTAGTTAAGCCATCCAGTCTACCTGGATGCCAGCAACACACTAGAGTTAATACTGAGCTCTGCAGCCAATTTTGCCAACACAGCTCTAGATTACAGAAGGGGAATATTGACAAACAATGTAATATAATTACTGTTTGTGTTCCTCAAGGTATGTTATCCTGCTGACTTGGTCTTTCTCTCCCAGAATCAAATATTTCTTTTATGACAGCTCTTCTTCTGTAACAGAGTTGATATCCTAACGCTGGGCTCAACTGCAAACCACCTGATTTTGTCACCCTTTCCCACCCTTTCCCTTTCACCTTGTCACATAAACAGATGCACTGAACCTACCAGCACTTGTAGAGCAAGGTATTACCTGAAATGAGTCAGGGTGACAGAACTGAACCCTTCGTGTTTAAGGGGGGTTTAATCTGTAGGTACCTCCCACCACCACCCGTTTGCGCTGCTCTGGCAGTATAAAAGGACCTTGAAATGGGTGCAAATACAGATGTCAGATCAAAACCAGCACCATGCATGCATACTGCACAGTCATTAGCAAGGTACAGAGCATGAATGATGAACACAGGTGGTGTTCCTGTGCACAGCAGACCGACAACAAGTGACTAATGGATGTGCACGGCCAAATAACAGGAATAAAAGTAACCCAACAGTGCTCCACTCCTTTATCAGAAGTTCAACTGTCCAGACATAGATCTTTGCAGAGAAAGCGGGGAATGAAAATGTCCTACAACAACAGCAACTCCAGCCCTTAGACCACCAGTGGGAGTCACTGAGACCATGTAAGCTTTCCTAACGCTTTCTATTACAAACTTTATAAAAGTCTATCATAAACATTGAGACATGACTGAGGCCCAAAGAACCATGGCTCAAAACTCAGCAAGAGAAAGTTGCCATTGAAAATATAAGCATCACCTGAGAGAACTCATTCTGAAGGAAATAAGCTTGTGTTCTACCAATGGTATGCAAGGTCAGGTTAAAAGAGTTAAACATGAACCAAGTATAAGGCAGAAATGTAAAAGTGGCTTTGGGCAAAAAACTATCTCCTAAAAAGATTGGCTTCACATCACCTGACTTCTTGGCACCTTAAGGTGAGAGAAGGCATTAACAAAAGCAGTATTTTTCCCTCTACCCTGAAATCTTAAGACTGTGACTTGGTCAGCCAGCTGAACGATCAACTGACCTTCCCTCCACCATCAAGTATTTGACAGGGTGTTATTTTATTAGTGCTAAAAAGCCTGATATCTCAGTCCATTACAGAGAGTTTCTGAGGGTAGAAGTCTTTTCAGCCTGCAGACGTACAGAAGCATCTAGAGAAATCTTTAAAGACTTTTTAAAAGGAAATCAGTCAATTTCATGTACTTGACTGGTGCCAAGATTTTACTGTCACTGCCCTTGAAAGCATCCTCTGTTTGCATGGATAAAAAGGGTATTTAATTGTCTCAAATGCAAACTCATATGTATCAGTGTATTTACTCTGCAATAAACTACATTTTTGTTTTTTCCCCAATGGAAATAATATAATGGACTCAAACATATTGAAGCAAATTAAGTAGAAACAGAAGACACTTTTCTCAGAACCAATATGAACCCACTTATTTTAAAATGTCTTTTTCCTTTTGGGGATGTTAACCTAACTAAAGATCAGGTAAATTTTGCTTTGCTTTAGTTTTAAGGGTTAGAAAAGAAACAGAGAAGAAAGCAAGCAAAAAGAGAAATGGCAAATATTTCAGATTATAATTAATTGAAAACATAGCCAAAGATGACAGCAAATGCAATCAAGAACAGAAGAGTTTAAACTAAGCAAGCAGATAGTATACGCAATGAAATGGGGATAAATTTAGAATGAGACTAGCAGCAAAAAAACCACCCCAAAATCTCCAAATCTCGAAACTTTTTCTGTTGAACAGGAAAATGCTCAGATAGGAGAATATGGAGAAAGACAGTAAGGAGAGCAATATACATTGCTGACAGTTAATATGACCATGTATTTTTTGTAGAAAAAAGGAAAAGTTTGTTCTGTAAGTGGGACTAGTTAGTCAAGATTCAAAATTTTGCCTATAAACACAGTTCATAATGGAAGAAGCAGTTTCTCGTCTTTAGAAAAAAGTAATTTTAAAAAATAGTGGAGATACTGCAGGTGATATAGAAATCTAGAAAGTGTTAAAGTAGAATAACTATGAACAAGATCTAAAAGTTTTGGAAAATTGTCAATTTTTTCCCAGTGTGATTAAATTCAATTAGTGCTAATCTTTCATTAGAAACCCTTTTAGAAAATAAATGATGGGCAATTTATTATACACTGTCCCTTTCTTAATGATGACTTTATAGAATAGATAGTAAATTTATTGTCTTTTATTTAAAAAATCCTATGGAAAATATATGAGCTAGCTTGTTGCACCTTTCAGCACTAACCCAACTACAGGAAGATAGCAATTTTTTCACCTAGGAGAAGTGCTTGAATTATTGATCTGCTCCACATGTGGTTGATCCTACATCTAAGTAAATATCCCAGCATTCATCAGCAAATCATACAGCATGCTCTTCAGCACAAACTACTACATTATCTTTTTGGGACACCCACTGAGATTCCATTAGTCCTATTTCCAGCTTTTAAAACTTGCATTCAGAGATTCCTCGAATCTTCCTTTCCTTTATGGGGATTCTCAAATTCAGATATGATACTTAAAGGAAAGCTCAAGTACATTTGTGGAAAACCTGAGGGGAGATAACAGATTTTTTCAGGCCACCCAGAAAGCTGGGATGCCTCATCCTCTTCTTTAACCACACTGACTAAAATGGCACATAACAATAGGGAGTTAGCACAGAAAAAGCTAGTCTTCAAATTTCACACAGCTTTGTGAGAGTGCTATTCTTTCACTGTTGGAAAGCAGAAGGAAGTGGTACCCATACCCATCCCTCCTGAAGAGGTTGCTGAGATATGTGTAGAGATTCACACAATTGAGACTGATGCTGCAAACTACAAAACAGTACCTCGCTGAAAAATATAATGAGGTATTCCTCAAAGTGTAAGCCAAAGTGGGAACAGACAGTGTTGCAGTGCATTTATCTAAGCAATCACAATTCACAGTTTCAGTTTCTTATTTTACTGCAATAGAAGCAGTAAAATAAGTATAATCAAAGAAACTCACTTGTCACTTGTTCAGATTCATTTAAATAAGGGTGGATGTGGTCCTAAAGAAAGAGAGCTGATCTGTTGGTCTTCACCAGCATATTTTCTTCCCTAAGTCCTGGTAGTGGACAGGCTATATATTCTTTTCAATACAGAAAATGTGAATTCTCTGCAATACAGAAAGTACATACACCTGCTAGGGGTAGAGGCAAAGATGGACCTTCACCCAAAAATCAATCATGTCACGGTTAGTTACCTCTTTCCTCATTAGCAGCACTGGCTCTAGAACAAACAGCTGGTCCAGACACATGGGTCTTTAATAAAACATGGCAAGAATTTGTTTTTCAATTTTCTATAATATCCAAATATATAACCAAGAGCACAGCTTAAAGTAACCTTTCTCCTCTGTATTTTCCCACTGAAAATGAAAAAAAAAGTAAAATTAAGGCCAAAAAGGAAGCACAAGGGAGGGCTCAAAAGCAGCAGCTGAAAAATTTCTAACTTACAATTGTTGGCTGATAGAAATGTGATAGTTAGGTATCTAAGTCTGTAACACCCACTTCAAGAGATCTTGGTGCTAGTCTGGGCCTTTGAACACATACAGCACATACCTACCACTGCTGACCTATAATTCAACACTGAATTCTTAAGAAACATTTTTTGAGGGAGATAGAAAGCACTGTTAATCCCATTTTATTGACTCCAGAACTGAAATAGACACCTCAAGAACTAATTTGAGGCCCCTGAAAGAAAAGTTATTATAGACAAGCTTTCACTGCAGGAAGTCATGGAAAGTCCATGCTCTTAAGTAACAGAAAACTGTCTTCAGAGTGAGCTTCATCACTAACATTTTCAGTATGAATAATTAACATTCACTAAAATGTCACATTCTCCTCTTATGCTTTTCTTTTTTTAACAGGAAGAGTATCCCCCAGAATACATAATACATCTTCTGCTCATCTCTGCTCTTAATCTTATAGCTTTCACGGAAAAGTTTAATCCATATGTCATTTTACTTAAGATGCATTTCCTCTCTGGCCATATGAACAAAACTGAGACCCAGCCATGGATGGAGTCCAACATTTAGGTACATGGACAAACTATGCAAAATGATCCAAAAAAAAAAATCTCAAAAAAAGGTTATCTCTAGAAAAACCGAAGTCCTCTGAAAATGCTTTTGTTTAGTACGGGCTATTAGGGAAATCCACTTTGAACATAAATTTAGATGGCTAAACAAAAGTAGGAGGAAGACTTGTTCCTGAGTGGGTAGGAAAGACATGCCACTGATGTGACACTGGACCATATGGCACAAGAATCTAGTCAGCAAAAAGGACAAGTTTCCTGACCACTCTACATTACTCACTTAACTTTTTCCTAAAAGGACTGTCTGTCATGCTAACTACAGTTTTCCCTCTGCAGTGAATCCTCAACCACTGCTCATTCCTTGGTATCAGTTGGGTGCTATCACTCCAGGCAATCTTTTTTTTTGATGTAAATATCTAACAGGAATGAGAACAAAACAATCAATTCATACCACAGAGACCACTGAATAATCTCCTGGCAATGACACTTCAAGCCACTATTGACCTGGCTGGGAAAGGACTAATGATTTAGATAAGAAACATGCTTTATGATATTGGCCATCCTTTTGCCCTCTACTTGCCCCCACTATAATCTTTCTAAAACTTTCTTCGGGGAAGGAGGTTAAGGAAAGATGGCTTGTAATGCAGTATCAGATACAGTGCTTCAAAAACTTCAGCTTCTAATCACATTTCATTTTTAATAGTCATCTCCCAGATTATTTATTTTTCAGACAGCAGCTTAAGTTATTTGAACAACTTTGAGAGCAATTTCCTTTACCCCATTTCTTTAGACATTTGCAGTAATTTCATAGGTACTAGCTCTTTACATTATTTTCTAGTTCATCACTTTTACTATCATTTTGACTCAGAGCTCATTTCTTTGATGTACAATAATTTGTTGTGAGAGCACAGGATATCAAAGGACAGCAATATCTTCATCATCTAATGTGCAGCATGATCTACATGTCAGGAAGAAATAGGCTATTATTTATGCTTCCTCTCAACCATCTCTCTTGCACAATAGTCAGATTGCTACATTCAAATTACAGCACACATATCATTGCACACCAAAGAAGCTCCGTATAACACCAGGCAAGGAGCCTTGTGGTGTAAAATCCTGTATTCTACATTGTACAGAGTAAGAAAAGTCCAGCTCCCTTTGTCCCAAAATTCTTCACTGCAACACCATCCAGAACACAGGATTTGGGTCCTATATGTAACATTTCTTCTTTTTGCTTTCTTGCTCTGGTTTACTTTTGTTCTTTCCTATTTCACTTTTTCTTTTTGGTGAAATCTGTTTTAGCCAACCAACACAGAACCTCTTTTTATTTCATTGTCAACCCATGCTCTGAAAGGTGGTTGATGCAGGTTAGCCTGGGTTTTGGGCTGGATGCAGAGATGGTGTAGTGTACCTGTCAATCTAATTCATGAAGCTGCAAGATAACAATCAGTATCAACAATAAAAAGTGCAACATCAGCTTTTGTTGTTCTCTTCCCTTTTATGTCTATTTGTCTTGTTTGGTTCCCAGCAAAATGACATCAGAGCTTAGGGAAAACAAAACCTTGAATCCATTCCAAGTACATTTTTCTTTTTCCAAAAAAGACATTTGATAAAATCTGTAATACTACATATGATACAGTTTCACTAGAAGAACTCCTTTCTACAACCTTTTTATATACAAAGGAAACCAATTAGGGGATGCCAATTAAATGAAAACTTCTTACTTTTTATTGTATTGCATATTTTTACAGATTTTATTTTAAAATGTATATTTAAAAACTCCACTTATACCTCAAATTTTCTAACTACTTTTCTTCTTTTTTCCCATATCTTTATTAAAACATTAAAACAATTTGCAGTGTCAATTGTGGACCTAATAAGCCAAGGTCTTCATGTCGAAATTTCACTATCATACAGTGAGCCAGACTAACATGAGACCATGTAGGAACACTTAGGAAAGTAACACCATCAAAAATAAGGAGTTTTTTTCTATTATGCCAGTAGTTTGCATTTGTGGAGATGTGGGTACTAATGCCTGTAGTGGTGAAAGGCAATATTGATTTCTGATTAAAACTTGACCATTCTAATATTGGCTTTTTTCCATCACATATGATGTCTCATTTGAAATGCCTGTGACAGTTCTGAGAGCAAATCTCCATTGAACATTGCTTACCTTTCTTACACCCACCCTTGTTTTTTGCCATCTCACCCTATACCTGCCATGCCCATTACATCCAGCCACAGCAATGTTTTCATTCGAAAGGCATCCTAATGATGGCCTCATGAGCGCATATGGGATATTATTCACTCATCCAATCCAATTGTCTGATTTTCCCCTTCATTTAGAATTACTGAGTTTTAGGGAATGCTGCAATATGCCAGTAATTAGCTGTGTCTATGTTTCTAGGTGAAACTACCGCTACTGCCTCTAGATTCCGGTACCCATGACTCTTCCCCAGTCTTGGTGTGAGACATGGCTGTATCCCACCAGCATGCTGGGACCACCTCAGCTTCTGCTTCCCTCCCATACTCTTACATTCATTGGGAAATTAGGCATGTGGACAGTTCTGAAGGAAGGTATCGACATTGCAGACCCTGGAACCATTTCCAGATGACAGCAAGACAAGTAGTGCAGAAAACACTATGCAGTGGCCTTGCCTTGAAGTTTCTGTGATTGGGGGTTTCCTACTATGCTTACTTGGTGAAACTTGGCACAGCTGAGATCTGCTAAGGCATTCCCTCTGGACGTCATCTCTCCTACAAAAAGTCTGCTCCATGTAATCATCCATCATGATAATAAATACTGTCTGATAATAAATTCTAAGTCAAGGCCTCAGGTGAGTAAGTGATTGATCTTCCTGTGATAACTCTTGCTCCTTCTTATCAACTTGTCTGAAATGTTTTTTATCATCACTTGTTTCTTTGTGTTCAACATAAAGTTACAAATCCATCCAGACAATAACAATGTTTTTCTATGTCTCTGCAAATGTTTAGCACACCTGTGGGCTCTGCAAGATAGCAAGAACAATAACCACTAAATAGTAGATCCGGCCCTAGAATAGCCTGCAAATGTTAATGCTTAATTAACGTCAGAGTGCAACGTACCCTTTAATTGCACTTCACAGAGTAGAAACAGAAAGAGACCAAAAGGCCAAATGAACAGAAAACAACAGAAAGCAAAGTCCTTCTGAAGAGGAGATTTTGTTCTTCTTCAAAGCCAGAAGTCCAAATTATCTGCAGGGTTTTTTACCATAAATGAAGTGCACTATTATATAATATTCATCTAAAACTAACTCCATATTGCTACTTCACAAGAAAAAGATAAGAGCATGATTCTATCCAACTTTACGTGTGTGGATGTCAGGTACAGCAGTATTATTTCGAAGTCTACTTCTAACACAGAAGGAAAAGCTGCTAGAATTTTGGCTGGCTTCAAGAATTTGAGCACAATGCAGAAGCTTACTTAAGTGTGGCAGTACTGAACATTGCCACCCTGGCACTTACTGAAGCACAGGGTGTGCTCATTTCCATATCAATGCGACACATGTTTCTCCGAGACAAAGCTGTTTCACACCACTGCAGCTATTTGAACTTTGGAAATAAATGGAAAGGTTTCTGTGCTATTGTTAAAAAACAATGAAACTTATATCCTTTGTGTACAGGATACAGTTAATGAACGCTGTCCTTTGTAGGGCTGTATTAGTGATTTGGGGCAAAAGGAAAGCATTATAACAGAGCTGTGTTGTGCAGGAAAGACAAGCATCACTTTAAATTCAGAACACAGAGTTGCACGAGTAATAGTGATGCCTTTCAGATTTAGAAGATTATATTCACTGCAACTTTGTTAGCTTGCTGAATGAGCCTATAGCAAAATCTGGGAATCGACAATAAAGTGAAATTTAAGTGATTTGTCCAAGGTCACAGAGAAACACTGGAAACAACAGTCTGTCTCACTTGTGTGTCTGCTCATGTTTTAACAAGACCAAGTTTCTTCTCCTTACCCCACAGAGAAAGAAATACTTTTCAGACTCTCACAAATCAGTGCTAAAATACATTGTGCCATACAAAACAGTAAGCTGTAGTGCGTTAGGAAGGAAAAACAAAACCTTCAAGAAAAGCTGTATCAAAGGACCAGAAGCTTTGTCATGTCACATTAAAACCCAGGGTACCATTGCATCCAAAAGGGTATTACTGGGAAAGAGCCACCTCCTCCCTGCAATGAAAGCAAGCAAATGATGCAATGATGTAAAACCAAGACCATTTAAAATCACTACTTTTAGCAAAGAGCAAACCAACTATTTTTAAACTTGTAGCTTCCCAGGCAGGAAAAGAACTCATTATTATACATGAATATGACTCCTCAATCTAAATGCCTGTAATCCCTGCCATAATACTTTTATTTAGATTGAAAAGAAAACATGTAGTCTACTCAGTTAACAATAATTCCTTATTCTCTGCTCCCTGGGTTTTCCTTACAATGTTCTTTTCACAATGATTACAGGGAAGAAAAAAGAAGGCAAGAAAAAAATACCTTATTCAGAAAAAAAAAAGTATCAGAAAGTACATTCAAAGATTACCTGTCAACTTGCCACAAGTTGAATTTTATTTCATCACACAACAGCAAATGAGAACAATTTTTGCTCCCATACTCTTTGAAGAGTAGATGCTTTTAAGAAAACAGAAATAGAAACGGTGCGTGTACCTTTTTGTTCTGCAGCAACAGCAGGATGGAGGGTCTGTAAGCTCACAAAATCACAGAAGGGTTACTGATGCAAGGAACCTCTCAAAATCATCTAGCCCAGCCTCTGCTTAAAGGCAGGGTCAGCTAGAGCAAGTAGTTCAGGGCTGTGTCCAGTCAGGTTTTAAATATCATCAAGCAACTACCTCTCTGGACAATCTATTCCAGTGTTTGATCACCCTCACAGTAAAAATGTGCTTTCTTATGTTCAGATGGAATTTTCTGTATTTCCATTTGTGCCCTCTGACTTTTCTCCTGTCACTGGGTGCCACTGAGAAAAGCCTGGCTCCAAGGTTTTTGCACACTCCCATCAGGTATTTCTGCACATGGGCAAGGCACCCTTGAACCTTCTCCAGGCTCAACAATTCCAGCTTTCCCAGCTCCTCATTTGCAGATGAGTGTCTGCCTGTACTTGGCACTGGTGAGGTCACATCTCAAGTGCTGCGTTCAGTTCTGTGCCCCTCACTTCAAAAGAGACATTGAGGTGCTGGAGTGTGTCCAGCCAAGGGCAGCAAGGCTCATGAAGGGTCTAGGAAATGAGTCTTATGAGAAGTAGCTGAGGGAGCTGGGTTTGTTCAGTCTCAAGAAGGCTCAAGGGGCACCTCATCGCTCTCTACAACTCCCTGAAAGAAAGTTGTGGTGAAGTGGGGACTGCTCTCAACTACCATGCCTGCAGTGAGAGGAACAGAGTGAACGGCCTTAAAGTAGATTAAGGGGGATTCAGATTAGATACTAGAAAAATTTCTTTCCCTGTTAAAGTAGTCAGACACTGGAGTAGGCTGCCCAGGGAGATGGGGGAGTCACTCTCCCTGGAGGTGTTCAAAAAGTGTCTGGATCTGGTGCTGGGTGATACACTTTAGTGTAGGTGGATGGTAGGACTGGATGATCTTGAAGGTCTCTTCCAGCATTGATGATTCTATAATTCTATTTATTAATGACACATCATTATTAGCAATTGGTGACCATAACTACTTGTGTATTTTAAAGCTGAAGCAAGATATACCCAGCCAGGACAGGGGCAGAAAATGTTAATGGTGAGAATAAAAAGGAAGGAAGAAGGAAGGACACAGTTTTCTAGGCATTTCAATAGCTGCTACTGGACAGAAGCAAATGTTATAACTCGAATTATTTTAAAGTTCACATTTATAGTTCATTCATCTGAAAATTCTGGCCATAGCATCCATGAGTTTCTCTACCCAGATGCAATCCCTGAGAGAAATATTCCTTATAATTCAAAGCAGACCCAGCCTCTGGCAGGCAGAAATTTTTTAACTCCTTAGAGGCTTCTGCTTTCTTACTTAAGGACTCCCATATGAGAGGGAAGCACAACAGGCATACCTGAATAGAAAACCTTTATTTGTAGCGCAGTGAATTACCAGAATAGTTCACAACAGCTGAACTCCACATGTGAACCTGGTATTCCACAAAAAGCCTATCAATTTTTTATATTTTTAATATATAATTTTAATTTATAATTTATTCCATAAATGGACCATTATCATTATACCACATTGGAACCAACTTAGGTGTAACAGGATATTACAGAAAAGGTTAATGACAAGCATCAGAAGATACCACACAGATGTTACCAAGCTGGGAGTAATCAGTTAGGTGCCAAAGGTGTGATCAGTATCCCACACCTGAAGTTGTGGTCAAGAGTCAAGTCTGAAATTCAAAACCTGAGCTAGAAACCATAAAGATCTAGAGCTAATAAAAAATGGAATTTGGGAAAGCCTAGTCCTCTGTGTGCCACTTTAAGCTCTGAATGAGGACTGCAGGCTTCCAGGAGCCTACACTGCACAAGCGAGGTGCCCCACAATGATTTCAAAGGAAACTTGAATGCAGTCAGCCACAAAGCAGTGAATCACAGAGAGTCAGACCAAATCTGCAAAGAGCCAGCCCACAACAGAATCTAAATCCTATCTCCTACATCTCCCCGTGTCCTTTCTGGATATTCGAAATGGGGTATTACTACCTCCCAAGGACAGGAGCTCTCAAAGGATATGTGAAAGAGGTCATGGTTTATTAGGTTTTCAAAAGTCAAGGTCCTTCTGAACATGTGCTGACATCACAGGCACAGGAAGTATTAAAATACAACATCCACACACAGTGATACACTCCCTCTGAAGTGCAGACATTAGAATGACAGGGCAACTACTGAAAGCATTACAAGGATCACAACTTAGGATCTGGATGCCCACATGAAATTCCTGCCAATACGAAATTCCCAGTTTCAGTGCTTATGTCTACTTTCAAAATATCCAGCTGCACATTTCTAAAGTTGTGAAGTTTTTAGGATTTGGAAGGAATTAAAGAATTGCCTTTAGAAGAAGCTCCATCACTTCTAACACCAAAGGCTCTACATCTGAGAAAGAAAATTGGCTGTTTTGTCACAAAACAAATATCCTCCAAGTCACAGATTTCATAGTATCCTAAGAGAGGAAGGTCTAAATCCCACTGGAATATAACGGGATTGAATGCATGCATTCTAAACTACAATGGAATTTAAGTGCCTACATCCAATTGAAATGCAATTAGATTTGAGTACCTAAATCCCATCACCTGATTGAAAGTCTACCCTCAGTGTTTCACAGGATCGTGGGGGCAGGTGGGACTTTGAAAACATATCACATTATGCCTCAACTAGCACAAAAGAAGCTGCATTTAATTCAGTAAGATTATCCCAGCGTTCTCACCTATAGGATTATTTTCTTGGGTTTTATTCTTTTACAACAGAAGGTGGCATTGCTGAACCACTAGTGTTACACAATTAGCAGTTCCTGCATTCTTCTTCCCAGCAGAGAACAGTGCTGGGAAGTTCACAGAGGTTGCATAAAGTTATTTTACGTTAATAGGCTTTCCTGATTCTGCAAGCCCTAGCGCCTAAACAAGGTTAAATTACGATAGCAAGCAAAAATCATGGGTTTGGCACACAGGATTACAATGGTTGCACAGATTTTGATCAGGCCTATAATATATATACCCACCCACTGGAAAACTAAATAACAAGCAAGTGAAGGCAGAACACACATGACATCTGGTACCAATATGTGCAAAAAAAAAAAGGCCAGCAAATACTTTCCACAGTTTTACACATTCAGCAACTAGTTTTGTCGTCCTTTCGCCTCAACAAAGGCGAATTGCAGGGTATTGCCACAGGGTGGCTCATCTCGCCTGCGATGGGAGTCACAGCCCTCTCTGCTTACACAAGCAGCCCAAGAAAAGCCGCTCTTTCTCCAAGCCGGATTGCCACAGCCGGAGTACACAGGGAAGAACTGCTACAAAGAGAAAACCAGGAGGAGCACAGACCCAATTTAAATTTACCTTAACCCTGCATAGTTTCTCTCCCGCCAGTGAACCAACAGTCATTCCTGATGATTTTGCGGGCGGATAGAACCTTGTGACATAAAAGCAATGAGCCCACATTCCTCAGCAGCCAAAAAATCCCACTGAGTTCCTTGAAACATCCAAATGACCAAAGAAATTCAGCCTCATGCCTTGTTCTATACCTGCTCACTGTGACAAAATAGATCTTGTTCTCTTCAAAGGGCATGGGATAGGACTCCTGTTCCATCAACAGTGCCATTATAAAAACTGACCTTACTATCAACGGAGGGCTATTAAAAATTTTATGCAATAAAAACATATCACAAACTGTTAAGAAAGCAGACTAGCAAACTGAAAAAATGTGCACTTTTAACAATCAAATTATTCTAGATGTGGAAAAAAACTCATTTTTCTTAAAAAGTAGCTTCATATAGGTAGGAAACTTAATCAGTAACTATTTACAGTTAAATAAATTTAAACAGGATATGCAACTAAATTACTGTAATGATCAAACATGACCAACTTCTATAGAAAAAAGTGTTCTGAACAACTGGAAATTAGAATTCTCTTGTTTCTAACTTTTTTTTTTCTTTTCTGCTGTTCTGTGTTAAGGAACATTTTCATCTTGAGTGAGATAAAGTTTGAAGTTCATAATAATTATATGCTCAACATATCTGGTTTGGCAGTGCAATTTTCAAAATGTAATTTAATCAATTTCCTCAGATTTAATATGGCATTTTAAAATCTAGTGCTTGTCTCTTCCAAGTACTACATATTTAAAACAGAATTGGATCCAAAAAAGTTCCCATTGCATGGTTTCTGAACTAGTCATTCACAAATGCATTTGAATGTATTAATTCTACTCATGATGAATACGAGCTACCCTGCCAAATCCTGAGAATATTTCTTGAAAGACTAGCATCCAGAAAAACCACTAAGTCCAAAATTAATTCCAGACAATCTAATGTGCTGCTGAAACAATGTGACAGAGCAGGGGAAAAAAACCACCCAGTGCAGAAAAAAATTCCCTAACATCCTAAGAATATAATCCCAACAAACGAATTACACTCCGGTGGTAAAATTAGCCCCCAGGGGAGTATGTATTGACACGGACAGTGCCTCAGGCCTGTAGTGGCCTGCAGCCACAGCCCAGATCACCTTACAGCATAGTTTTGCTACGCTGTTTGTGTGACCGTGCCCTGCAAAAGGTGTCGAGTTTATGATAAACAAGATGCGTTACGCAGCACAAACAAGAGGTGAATATTTTCCAGAGCCGTAAACACAGGAGAGATCTCGGGCAGCGGGTATCACATGTTAAAATTATGTGTAAAGAACGTAAAACGCACAAAGAAAATGTACTTTTTAACAGAAATTGTGTTGTGTTCATTTTCTCCAGAGTATCACACTGCTGTTTACATACCCTAAGTCACTATGAGATAGCAAGATACTGATTTATTCCCACCACTCTTTAAGAACAGTGATTTCCACCCCCCATTCCCCAGGAAACTCCCAGATGACTTTTATCCGTGAAATTTCACACGGCGCTCCGCTACCGCTGCGCGGGCACCTCGCCGTACAGCGGGGCTCCGTGGCAGGGCTGCGTAAAACCACGTTAACAGCCCGCACCTCGCAAAGGCCAAGGGCTTTTCTGCGCCCCCAGAACCAGGAAGGCGGAGACTCCCACTTCGCCCGCGCCTTCCTTCCCTGCGCGGCGACGCAGACCACC
>NW_008239535.1:226090-274559 GCF_000691975.1 Corvus brachyrhynchos
GCCCGGTCCCCGCAGCCGGGCGGAGGGACCGGGAGGGTTCCCCGGGCCTCTCCGGTGCCGCGGGCTCGGGGCCGCCCCTGGAGTTACGTAAAGCGGCGGCGGGGCCGGGCCGGGCGCTGCCCAGCGGTGCCGACCAGGCTGGTTTGGTTCTCCTCTGTTTCAGAACCGTCAGGTTACCGTCAGAAGTAGCGCTCCCTGATGTGCAGGTTTTGGGAGCAAGGTACCTGCAGTTGTTTCTGATTCCGTAATAGACTCTTTGGGGCAGGAGTTATTCCTGTGTGTGTGAGGTGTGAGAAATAGTCCCCCCCTCATTTTGAGTTCATAAGCAAGTAAAAAAATGTTGTTAGGTAACTTGGCTGAAGTCGGCACAAAATTACTATTCAAAGAAATCATGAAACCTAAGTCAGCAAGTTCTTTCTTTATATATTGTACTTGTTTTTCAGCTGACATTCCTCAGTTGCACTTAAACCATAAACATCAGAAGTCAGCTTGTCTGCGTTGTCCAGAGGCACAATATGTGTAACGAGATCACGAATAGTATTGCATAGCTAAAAGTCTTGTAAATCCAATTACAACTGTTAAGCAAGGAATGCTTCGTTTCTGATCTTTTATCCTTGAATCATGTGGCTTATTCAGTTTCTCACTGAATATACAAGCCATTAGTTTAAAAAGGTTTGGAACTGCGGTGGCCGCAAGCTGCACGCAAACCCTTTTTAAGTGGTTTTATTGCAGCTTATTTGCTTCACCCGCAGAAAGGGAGGTGCCTGCTGTAAACACCAGGATAAGTTGGTGTCATGCTGCTCTGTAGCATGTGACGGCTGGGCTCCCGGGACTGTCCTATCCTGTTTCTGATCTCGCAGTTCAGCGCTTCCAGCTAATGTTCTCTTCCATTTCTTTTCGTTCTTGACTCACAGCTGGGAATCAAACTAAACAAAATACAGGTTCCGAACAGGAAGCAAATTTCTTGCAAAAAGTCAAGTAAATAGCTAGACGAGAAAGTGCAGTCTCTGGGTTATCCCGTAGGTATCATGAGCGGTTTGCTCTGAAAGTTGGTGTGCTGCAATGATTCTGCTGGTTCTGTGCAGCTGGGGTAGGAGCAAACTGAGCACATAAACCCTCCTCCCTGTGCCGAGGTAAGTAGGGAGTGACGTGGTTTGTCTGAAAGGATTTTTTTTAAACGAAATTGTTCTCAGTTCCTTTTATTGTATGTATTGGCAGTAAACTATATTTGTAGATAAGGCTTGATTCTAGGGTTTTGACCCTTGTTTGAGCATTGTATTTTTTTCTAATATTTAGTAGCCTTCATAAAGTGCAGATTGATGTGGTTTTGAA
Source organism: Corvus brachyrhynchos (assembly GCF_000691975.1). Classification (NCBI taxonomy): domain Eukaryota; kingdom Metazoa; phylum Chordata; class Aves; order Passeriformes; family Corvidae; genus Corvus; species Corvus brachyrhynchos. The sequence continues at coordinate 227,423 of NW_008239535.1, forward strand.
CTCTGTTGTAACTCAGAGCATGTAAATATTTTACATACTGGGAAATTGTGATACTTTTACAGTTGAAGATGGAATTACATCTGTATTATGAATATAGATGTATTTGTGAGTCTGGTATAGTAATATTTTTGTATATTTCTTTCAAATTTTTTTTACAAAAAAAATACTCAAGTTAAGTGATGCAGTGTGCCATTTGCTCACTTGACCAGGTGTTTCTGTTACTCAAAGAATACTTTTCTGTTACTCTTTAAAGTTACAGGAATCTGCATGTGACACTGGTAGTATCAGCCCTTTTTTTTTTTGTCTGTGGGTGTGTTTCCTGTGTCAAATTGAGTCAAGAACGTCCTTCAGATGAAAATAGTGTCATCATCATCTTTAATATGCATTGACTCACAATTTGGGGTGGCCTTGCAGAGTACAAAAGTAACTAAACCAGAAAATGTACCCTCGGAGCAGGTTTAGTGCAGTCCAGCTGCTAATAAGCATCCAGGCAGTGGTACCAGATTAGAGCTGGTCTGAAATGAAAGCTGCTGAAGCACATACAGTGTAGGTGTTGGCCTCTCAACACCAAGGGCTTTATCCTCAGGATCGTCTGTGTTGAGCTCTCTTGCTTGCCAAATTGGTACAGCTGCTCAGAGATTGATGTGCATTAAAGAATAATATGTAGTAAGTAAACCAGCTCAAGATAGTAAGTTCTTGACTGGTGTTTGACTTTAAAGGAAGAAGTTCTTCTACGAAAGACACTGTTCACAAGTATTGTAACTGGTGAAAGTGTCATTGTGGGGTTTTGGATTTGGTTTGGTAAAGTGATGAAAAGCACAAGTATTTTTTGCATCTTAAAATCCCACAAACTACCGAGTGAACTTCAGCAGGTTCCCTGAGATGTGGGCTTATTTTCTGCTCCAGGTTCCCAGTCATGCAACAGAGAATAATCAGTTTGTATGTATAGACTGTTTGAGTTTTTGCAGTGTGGATTCACTTAGGTTCTTCTTCTGTTTACAGGAATTTAATCCTACACCTCCCAAGAACATAGCTGGGTGGGACATTGTTTAAGGGCATGCTCCCAATTCCTTATGCTGGTAACATGGAAGAATCACTGAAGTGGCAAGCAAAAAAGTAGTTACCTTTTTCAGTGTTGCATTTAGATACTTATTTGTTCAGAGAATATTGCTAGAGAAAATGTATCAGACAATGCTTCATGCCTTGCATTGAAGAAAAATTATTGCAGAGTTTATTGTTTGAGGCAGAAAATATATTTTCTTACTGAGATGTGGGTGAAAAAAGGGGTTTAAATCTTGGTGTAGCTCCAGGAGAACATCTTGTCACGGAGACAGGTGTGAGTTGCTTTCTCTCACACTAAGTGAGGCTGAAGCAGGTCAGATGTCTGAATTGTGGCTTCACTCACACAACCAAGCACAGGACTGTGCTGCAACAGAAGCTGCTGGATACTTCAAATCCCGTCCCTGACCAGCTAAGTGAGTCAGCAGGGGTTTATGATACTGACATTTCAGTGCCCTCAGATGCTGCCCAGTGTCCAGCCTCATTCCACAGTGAAGTAGAGATGTTCCCAAGAGACCGCTGCCAGTTTGAAATTGTTCTCCTGGTCAAGTTACCTGAAATTTCTGACAGAGAGTGTGTGAAGTCTTCCTGATGTAGCTGAAAAGATGACTAAGTTTGTTTTCTTGTTCACTCAAGGAATTTGTTCAAGAGAATTTTTCAGTCTTGCTGGTGCTGTTTCATTTAAAATTTATTTCTTTATTCATGTGCTCTGGGATTAATTTAGAGCAAAAGAGTGAAAGCATCACTTCACCCTTGCAATTAGGAATCTCATTTGGTTTTGCTGCAGTAGGTGATTGATTGTCTGATGTGAATCAGGTTGGCGGTTTCCCATTTCACAGCTTCCTGCAGCCTCCTGGTTGATTGGTTTATTTCTGGGTGAAATGGATCATGGCTCAAATCCTGTTAATCCAAAGAGGTGGTATTTAATTTGCATCTTATAAGAGCTCTTCTTTGGGTGCTTTGTTAAAATGAGGAGATGGTGCTGTTTTGGCAGTTTGATACTGCGGTGTTAATTTTATTTTGCTTTTTTCCAGAAATGTACATGTGTGCACACAACAGACCCGTTTGAAATGGTTTTGTTGAAGAAAAAATACTAAATTGTTTATTTATCTTTTTTCCATACACTTTTTTTTTTTTTTGCATTTTAATCTTATGGAATGGTAAAACTACCTGCTGTAACAACCCTGCTTTTGATGTGCATGGTTGTAAAACTTAACTGCTCCAATTCAGACTCCAGAAAATGTGCCCATTTAACATTGTGGCAAATGTCTGCAGCATTACATACAACAGAGTTGTTTTGAAAAAATACTTTGCATTGAAAACAGACCTATTATGCTTCAGTGGGTGTGTAATATGCAAATATGTTTTCACCTAAGTTGTTTGCTGTCATGTCTTTTGATTCATGTCGTGTATATTGTTGCCTGTGTGTTTGGCTCACGTAGTCTGCAGTGGCTGTCTTACAGAATCAATTCTAAGAAAACCTTTTGTACTGTTTAAACACTCACTAAAACTACTCCTTCTTATATGCCAAAAAATTGTTGATTCTTTGGATAAAACTAAATAACACTTAAGTCATAAAGGACAAAAGGATTTTTCTCTTTTGTAATCTTGCTTTACTTCTTTGCCATTTTAATTTTAGTAGCTGTGGAAGACAGAACTCTTGTGAAGCTGTCAAATGGTTGAGATACAACTGAAAAGCACCATTTTATATAAAGCCAAATTCTTTGTGGAAATGTTTTACCATCAATACTGCTGTGTACCATCTCAGAGCTAATACAGATTTTTTTTCCAAAGCTCTTAGTGTTGCTTTGACTTAAAAATGACAGCAATATTTTCTGTCCTTAATTGCAGGTACTGTTCCTGAAAACAAGACAAAAAATGGTTTATACAGTGAATGAAGCTTAAATTCCTGGACCAAAAACTGAGGGGTTTTTATATGAAGGATGGCAACACCATATGTTCCTGTTCCCATTCCTATTGGAAGTTCATCATCCAGCTTTACAAACAGAAACCAAAGAAGTTCTTCCTTTGGGAGCATCTCAACGAGTTCAAGCTCCTCAAAAGGACAGCTGGAGGACTCTACAGTTGATAGTTTTAAAAAGATGAGCATGCCTGACCAGATTGGTTCCACATCATCTGCATGTAGCAGTCCACTTGTTAGGACTAAGTTTACAGGTCTGGATACATCCATAGAATACTGTACTCAGCCTGTAGAAGAAATAGAGCAGAATGCAGATTCCAGGAGCTGGGAAGATCGACCATCCACACCTACTATTCTGGGCTATGAGGTGATGGAGGAAAGGGCAAAATTCACTGTAAGTTTTGGGCATAGTATAGTTGATCCTGGAATGACAAGATAACAATTGAATGTGCTTTGCATTGTCTTTTGGCAAATAATCCTGCAGTTCGGGGATGTTTACCGGTTTAACTTCAAAGTACTTCCTGACAGGAAAGTGTCATTCCTGTTATACAGGTGGAAAGACTGGGACTAGAAAGCAGTCTTTCCTGCAATTGTGTATGTGGAATAGAAGGAATTGGTTCTGCTTCATTTATCAACTTCTGCTGCAAAAGTCAGGAATTCCTTGCACAGTTACAATTCCTTGTGAAATTGAACCTGTATAAGTTCTGTGTAGTTAAACTTCTTAAATGAAATCTAGTCCTTTATTTGAAATGCATGATAAGAAACCTTGATGTTTGCCCTTGGCAGTTATTAGTAACTTAAAACATTTCTGTGAAAGTGCACACCTGTGGGTTTCAACTTCTTGCCCAGCTTAGTTTCTAGTAAGGGGAAACCTGTTCTGCAGACAGACTGAGAAGTCACTTTTGCCATCTCTTGTGCCAGAACAGCAGCCTAACTGATTTGTATTGATTTTTCTCAAAGTGCACTGTAGCTGGCAGTTCATTTTTTTTCCATGCCATAAATGTATCAATGCACTTTTACATTTGTTTTTGTGGGTGTGGTTGAAATATTTCTTTGAGATAATACTGTAGTGCTTGTGGGACTGATGGAAGCTGTTCGTTACTGATTATTAATTATATTACTTAAGATGAGCAACATCAATCAGAAATGGGTAAGGAGAAGGAAATTACAAACTTTTTCCCTCCTGTTTTCTTTTAGATTAGAGAAGTGCAGAATCTTTATGACAGTTAAAATACTAAGGAAATCAAGTTCTTTTTGCAAAAAGTTAAATAATGCTGCTTTTTAGTTACTTGAGAATGATACCCTGTCTTTTCCTGAGATTTTCAGTTTCTAACATCTTTGTGCATGATAGCATAAGAGAAGAGCAGAATTTTTTTTAACACGTAGATTAAAAAATTTGTTTTAAATATTAACCTTCAAAACTAAAACTACAATCAATATAGTTATATGGACAAGGATTAGTCTGAAAATACCGCAGAATCATTTAGATTGGAAAAGATCTCTAAGATAGTGTCCAGCCTTTGATCACCACCTTGACAGCCAGACCATGGCAAAAAGTGCCACATCCAGTCATTTCTTGAACACCTCCAGGGATGGTGACTCCACCACCTTCCTGGGTAGCTCATTGCAATGTTTAACAACCCTTTCCATGAAGAAATTTTTCCTGATGTCCAACCTGAACCTCCCCTGGGTGCAGCTTGAGGCCATTTCCTCTTGTCCTGTCGCTGGCTGCCTGGGAGAAGAGGCCGACCCCCACCTGGCTACTGCCTCCTTTCAGGTGGGTGTAGGGAGCAATAAGGTGTCTCCTGAGCCTCCTCTTCTCCAGGATAAATATCCCCAGCTCCCTCAGCCTCACATGACTTACCCTCTAAACCTTTCACAAGCTTGTTGCCTTTCGATGGGCTTGTTCCAGCTCCTCTGTGTCTTTCTTGAAGACATTGCCAAGAAACTCCAGTATGCCTGTAAGGTGTTCTGTATTAACAATGACAGCTTTGTCTCCTTATTGTATATGGAAGGCCAGGTCACAGAACAAGTGAAACATTCCTCCATTGTAAAATGCTTGAGTGCATTTTGCTCTTCCCTATTTCACTTCTATTGCTGTGTTATTTTCTGAAAGCACACAATTAACTGTTTGTTTTCAGTTGCATGTTGTACGGTTTGCTGCTGTGCGTTAAAGCCAGCAAGTAATTAGTCCTAGAAATTTGGGTTTCTTTTGGAGTGCTAAAACAATGAGATGGAAGACTGGAAATTGAATTAAAATCACTTGTAAAAGAGAGGAAACTCAATTGCTGAATTCTTTTTTTAGTGTTGGTAGCATCTCATAATTCCCAAAAATAAGAATCTGATTAGGCTGAATGATGTCCAAACTTCAGGAATTAGATGTTGGTGCATGTTAGAGTATGTGGTTGCTGAAGCTTATGGGAGAGAAAACCTAGGCTGAAAAACATCTCTTTGTAAACATTTGGTCTTAAGTGAATTCACAATCCTGGAATGTTCAATTAGCACTTTTATCTTTTTCCTTTTTTCTGTTTGTTTGTTTTTTTTTTTTTTTTTTAAGCCAAGTAGAAATTATAATGAGATGCTGAATCAGCCACAGAATGTTACCACATATGGGTGTATTTTCATTGATTTTTTAATTTATAGAATAAAGCCATTCATGATTGAGTGGACTTAAGTGAATTTGTTGACTTAATTTGTGATTTTTACCCCAGATCATGTATGAAGGAACTGAGAGGTGGTTTTGTAATATTCTAGTTCTTATTCATTAATTGCAAACCTTAAAGAGAAGCCAAAAAACACCCAACCACCTTTCTAACTTTGGCAGGAAAACCAAACATGTTTGTTTCGGGTTGACCGTAATTTTGAGGCCAGTAAGCACAAGTTGATTGCACCCTTGTTACAGTTAAGTTCACTGTAATTGGTGAATATTTGTTTTTAAGTTAGCTAATGTTTACTTGGAAATTATTCCATTTTTTCTCATATATATTTTTAAACAATGCTTTTGCAGAACTTTCAGTAGAATACAAGAGTAGAATACTGATTAGCTAGTCAATTTGCACACATATTCCAAAGTTTCTTGTTCTGTGTTTTACTGTGTACTAGCAAAGAGTCTTCACAATTTTACATTTAATCCTTTATTTTATTTATGAAAATAAAACTGTTTATACTTCTAGTATGACAGCGGAGTAATAAAATATTTGGATAAGCATTTATACATAATATGCAAGGCAGAAAAATTATATGTTAATCATAGTTTTGCAAGCATGTCCTGCAGCTTGAATTCTAAAAATTAATAACTTTTTCCTCTGACACAATCCATGACTTCCACAGATGATTCTTCTTGAAAGTGAAATTGTGTTTAAAACAAAGATAAGAGAAGTACTCGCTGAAAAATTGCTTTTGATTTGCACCATAGTTATCTGCAGTTTCTGTAACTATCTGCAACTTAATATGTTATGGAATACAAAATTGCTAGAAATAGTCTCAGACCTGTACAGAAGTACACACTGGGGTTATCACATGTTGGGACTGCAAAAAGAAAAATACTCTTATCAGCTAAGACAACCTGTTACGACAGCATGAAATACTGGAAAAGATTTTACTATGTAACGGATTAGAAAAGGTTTTAAATAGAATTTGGTTACATGAGGGATTGTTTATCATGATTCTAAAAATATCTTTTTCTTTCTTGTATTATATTTTTTACATACAGACTGGGAAGATTAACCTAGTGCAATTGCAGAACCTCTCTTTCCTTACATTGGAGAAAGTAATACTTGTTTAATGTTTTTCAGTTGAAGTTGTTTGTTGTTAGATTCATTGTGCTTAGGCATTGGAATATCAGGCCTCCTAAAAAGTAATTTTTAGAAAATTATTATTATTGTCGTTGTTGTTTTTTTTCTTTATCCATTTGCTTTTAAGTAGGAGTATGGTACTGCTGTGCTGTTGTTTTGCAAAATCTGATTCAAAGAATCCATTACTTCAGTTATACAGTGCTGGTATAATCATTCTGATGCAGTTTTCCAGTGAAGTCATATTTTGCCTGGAAAGACAAAACCTAATGTTCAAGACAAATACAGAAGAGGATGTCATTTTATTCTCCCATCATTTTTCTTTGTGAAGCAAGTCAGATGAGACATTTTGAAGCAATATCACACTCAGTACTTAATTATTAACAGTCATCTATTAACAGTCATCTTAAAAACGCAGTGGCCTGAAGGATCAATGAGTAAAACTATAATTTTGCAAAGGTTAAAGTAGATCACTAAAACACAGTTCCCTTACTTTTTTGATAGCCAAGACTTTTGTTCTGCAGGGCAATAAATTCTTTCTTACAGACAGAGATAGTTATATCTATTTAGGAATTACAGAAGCTTCTTTCTTAAATTCTGAAATTAATATAAACTCTTTGTACTGGTAATCATTATTTGGTTTTCTTTTACTCTAATTAAGATTGTTTTTATCCATGAGTTTTGTTTCATTAAGAAACCAAGGATCATTTCATCCTTCCAGACAATGCAGTGTGAAGTTCTGCACATTTTTCTGATACTCCTGTCTTTCCACACAGGTATACAAAATACTGGTAAAGAGAAGTCCAGAGGAAAGCTGGGTGGTTTTCAGACGGTACACAGATTTCTCCAGGCTTAATGACAAGGTGGGAATTATACGCTGGTAAATTCTCAACTACCTTACCTCACTTCTTTCATGTCTTGTATTTTTGTCACTTCTATTTTTTCTGGTTTTAATGCATGTGAAACACATACTGTATTAATGACTGGAAAAATATGATTCCTTATTTTTTCAAAGATACATGAAACAGCTACCACTGGTGTAAAGGAGAGGTGACAACTTTATCTGAAGCTGTTGTGTGCATCAAACTTTATATTTATTCCTAGTTTATATGACAAAAGAAATTAACTCTTGAGTATTTATCCCCTTCATGGAAATAGAACTAGGGGCTGGTATTCTCTTGTGAGAATGATCCAGTAATTATTTAGTCCTTTTCTGTGTAACAAACTCTGCTTTTGTTCATGATAAAACTGAAGTTTCATGAACATAAATATGTTCTTTGTGTGTTGGTCAGTCTTCAGTTGTTTTCAGTGTCTTCAAAGTTAATACTATATCAGATCTTTAAAGATGAAGGAGGAAACACCAGATTAATAGGAATTCTGGGTCAACAGCTTAATATTTTTAGAATACTTGAAAGGAAGAAATACTTGCCTGAAAAGCACAGGTTTTTACAATTGGTAAATAGTGCTTGGCTATCAAAAGTAGAGAAACAATTGCACTTTTCTTTGTCCACTCTTCACTCCTAAGATTAATCTTTCATTGCCAGTTCAACACACTTTCTGCTAGTGTGTTCTATCATGTTTCAACATGAACCTTATAACACGCTCTTTTTTTATCCATAGTAAGGGATTTTTTTAATAGCTTATAACTTTGGATTAATGTGCCTCATCAGCTAAGAACTTAATTTGGCTGAAGTTTTGAAAATGGACTTGAACTTAAAAATTTGTCTGGGTTCTTGGTTTGACCTATTTGAATATCTTCTAGACTACCTTTGAAACACCAGTGGAGTCTAAAACTAAGTTGCTGAATGTGAATTAGTTTAGAGATTTCATTCTGAAGGAATTCCTGTCTTAACTACAGTCTATCTTAAATTGAGGAATGTCTTGATATTGGCAAAAGCCTGACTTCTTTTGAGATGATGATCTTGGTATTTCACCTCAGATTTTGGAAGTCAAGTCAGACAACAGTTTGCATTTTGATCACCTGTGTCAGGTATAGGTCAAGAATTGGCTTACCTCCATTGACTTTTAGGGTGGTTATCAGCGGTTTGAAAAATTAAAATGCCTAAATAGCTATTAGAATAAATATTTAAATTTTACAAGTGAAGCCCTTAGTCTTTGCCATCAAATCTTTGGCAAAAATATTTGGCTTCTAGCATTATTTCTAGGTATTAGTATTTCTGTTTAAAGGAAAATTCTCTATTTTTTGAATTTGTGTCACTAGCTGAAGCTTTTTCATCTTTCAGTATACATCTAAACCATTTACTGTTTGGTCTGTAAGACATTATAGTTTTTATAATACAGAAGTGTGAACTCTAGGACCTTAAACATAACACCGTTCAGGAAATACCGGAGAATTAAAAAATAGTAACGTATTAATAGTTTGAAAACATGTAATGAAATGGCCAGTGTTAAGAACCAAGAAGTTTGCCATTTCTCCCCAAGACTGTGACTCACATGACATGTGTAATGCATTACATGGTGATGTAGGAAAGGTTCTGGTTCCAAGCAAGCAGCCCTGGCCAGAAGTTGTCTGACCCATGGGTTTTCCTGCTGTGTCTAAGGAGTGCTCAAGAAACAATGCTCCAGGACTGTGCTGTTGAAAATTAGTCCACTGACAGCAGCTGGCTCTTACACCCATCATCCACAAAAGGAGTAATCTGTGGATAGGAGTGCTCTCTCCTTAGAATTAAATTGCATGATCTATGTGACCAGAGAAGTAAAAGTACCATTAAGCAGAAATCTGTGTGGTTGAAAAGCTTTCCCAGCAATGGTTATCTGTGGTCTTCTATACAATGGACAGGAACTCGTTTTGTTGCATTCTATGGGTTCTGTTCTATTCAGATACATTCTTATATATGTGTGGTATTGATCATAACTTGGTAAGAGGTGAAGGAACTTTGGAGGACCAGAGATAAACTTAAAGATATAAAGAAGAGTCTAATATCAAGATGAAATTCAGTAAGAGGAAAACATATACTTAAATAATTAAATTCAGTAATAAAGAGCAAGGCTTTGACAATAAACCATTCTGTAAATAAGGAACTAGTTGTTATCACGGGCTATTTGAATAAGCAATACTTGTGATGTTTAAAAAGCACCTCATGCTGTGGAGCAATATTTACACGAGCAAAGGTGATAAATTAATGTGGTTCTTCCTTTAAAGTGCATCGAGAGACTGTTTGAAATGCAGCATCTCTTCTAACTTTTCCAAAACTTAATCTGGTGAAAGAGCTACCCGTTAGCATTTTCTGTCACTGCAGCATTCATATTAATATAAAAGGTATATGCAGAACATCTCTGACAGAAGTTGGCTAGATCCTGTATTCAGAAAAAGAAACAATTCTTGTGGCAGCTGAGATACCAGATTTTGTAAAACCTATTTGCTTTTTTGTGTTGTAAATCCTCTCCCAGATTTTTCTTTGTCAAGCATCACTTTGAATAATTGTTTTTTTTAATCAAAGTGTTAAAGTATTTTTGATTATCATGCATACTAGAAAAATAATTGGCACCATTGGACAGGTTCCTTGTTGTATAATTTAATGCTTTCATTCACCTGTACGTTTTATTTCTGAATTCAAATCAAAATTCTGGGTATTCCTGATGTCAGCCATACCCCATTGCTATTTAAGTAACTCAGAAATACAATTTTGCATGTCACTAGGGTTTGAGCCATATTTCCATATTGGAATTTTATTATTCTGGGTGTACAAAGAACTACTCTTTACAAGAAGTACCTCATGCAAGTGTTGTAATTTATTCTTGTAGCTCCCCAAGAAAGACGAGTTGGCAGAGTTGTAGATCTGTAATGGGGTTTTATTCTATATATATGCATATATATAGTACTTATTATCCCCAAGTACTTTAGAAGAAATACCACTGAAATTATTATTCATCTGATACTTTTTATTTACAGTTTTCTTACGTTTACAGTCTTAAAGGCTTTAAATAGCAGGCTCAGACATTAAATAACAAAGCAAAGGTTTTGATTCCTATTTTTATGTGTTAAATTTGAAGAAAAATACAAAGCACTGTACTGCATAAAGCAGCACAGCAAGTGACAGAACTGTGCCCACAGTTTAAGTTGTAGTTTGGATCATACTTATGGTTGAGACTTACCTTGTGCTTGAACTTAGCAGAAATCAGAAATACCTCATAAATCTGAGTGAAATCAGTGCCTGTGACAAAATCAGTATTTTTCTCAAATTTTAAAATTTTTTTTGTCTTTGATTTCAATTTCAGCTAAAAGATATGTTTCCAGGCTTTCGGTTGGCCCTTCCACCAAAGCGCTGGTTCAAGGACAATTACAATCCTGACTTCTTGGAAGATCGACAGCTGGGGCTGCAGGCATTCCTCCAGAACCTAGTAGCTCACAAAGATATTGCTAACTGGTATGTGATTAAACTTTGCATGTGCGTTTGCGGCTTATTTCCTGTCCATACTCATCTTACAAAACTCCTAGACTCCAGCAGTGTATCTTTGGGCAGTGTGGAGAGGAATCTCAGTAACATTCATGTTGTGCATTTGGTCATTATGTGAATTATTCAGTGTCCTTTTAAATTAGTCCCATCTTAGCATTAAAAAAAAAGTGAAATTGCAGTATTCTGAATTGTACAGGCATAACTAAAAGCTGTAGTATTTAAAATGTTAGAATAATCCCATGTTTACTCCTAAAACATCTCTCTGTTTAATACAGAATTGCTATATTGTTAATTTATACTAGGATTAAGTGTTAAGACTTTCATAATGGAGAGTACCTATACTATTATGCAGTTAGTTCTGAAAATGTCTATTAAATTGCAGGTTTCTAATTGATATGACATGATAGTAATAGGAGTACCTTTATAGATTCCTGTACATAAGTAAATGTAAACCACAAATCAACAAAGTCTTAATAGTTTAAAAAACATTATGTGTTTAAGTAGCAAAGTGCAAAGATTTCTTTCAACAGTATCTTTTTTCGTACAAAGTGGGAGATTCTTCCAAAGCAGGAAAATTAAGAGAATGTAATTCTGACAAATGAAATGTAAAATAATTTTATTAAAGACCAGAAGAGAATTTAAGTAGGCAACTTGCTGGAGGCAAGGCAGTTTTAAAACCTTTTCCAGCACCAGAAATAAAAAAGTTAAGGTTGCTGTACTAGAGATTCTTTGAGGAATGAGTCTGAGGACCTGTCATCATCTGAAACTTCAATCAAAACAAAGAGTAAGAAATTTTCTAAAGCAAACCTAATTCCCTCAAGACTTTTAAAGGAACTAAATTGTACAATTGCCAGGCTGTGGTGTGAGACCATAAAATGCTCATACCTACTTTACTTTTTAGTAGAAGGGCTATTACTACATTTGACATGTTTTTATAGGGCATTCAACTGCTGAGTCTGGAAAATAGGGATTTGTACATCAGTCTGACTTTGGTACTGCTTGTAGTAAAAAAAACCCCAAAGTGGTAAGCAGGTAAATAAAAATGCTATAGTGTCTCCTGTAGAGGGAAATCTAACAAACAAGTAGTTGTGACAGGGCTCGTATAAAATGGTTAAAAAACAAGGGGAAAAGGATTGATGGAAATTTAGGGTAGTACCTGTGGAATGTTAGATCACAGTTGCAGACACTGATGTTCAGAACATCTTGAAATTATCTGGAAAATGGAATGAACAATGAGATCACAAACTATTGTAAAAGGATCCTGAGGCACTGAGTGACTAATGTCTATTTTTGTGTCTTGAAGTACAAAATGTCAGTAAGTACACCCATACAGATTTGCAAACTCAACTGGTTTTTGCAACCTGGAAAATAACTATTGATATTGATACCACTAGTTTTCTGAATCAGTTCAGTACTCAGCAATAGTCAGAAAGTTTCATTCAAATCATTAGAGGAACTTAAAAGGGGAAAAAAAAGTTACTGCTCTGGGAATCTGAATTGTACTTCCACATAGTTCAGTGCTAAAACACAGCTTTCAGTTTCAAGGGAGGTGTCTGTTAGAGGTACAGAGAAAGCAAGCAAGAACAGGTGAAGCTGCAGAAAAACTTCCCTGCAAGAAGAGTTCTCTTTAGTCTGTTGTCTTGGGCAAGGGCTGGCTAAACAGGGCATGTGAAATCATCAAAGGAGAGAGGGAAGGTGAGTAAAGAATGTTAATATTTTGATGATTCATAGTCATGCTGGAGTCTGTCATGCTGAGTGGCAAAGCTTTGTTGTGAGATGTCAGAGACAAAGCTTAAATGATTTCAAAAAGAAATGGGGCTCAACCTGTGAGTTTCTGTGTCAGTGGCTATTAAATATGATTATGTGGGTGAAGTATGCAGCTGAGAAGTTTAAAAACTTCCTAATAATTAAATTACACAATAATAGGTGTGCCAAAAAGAAAAGGAATCAGTCTCTAATAGTCCATAAATGTAACTTCTGCTATGCTGCTGGAGACACACTAGTGAGTGGAATGGAGTTGCTTAAATAGATCTGAAGTCTTTATGCTTCGTATTGTTGCAGCTAGTTCATCATTTCAGCTGGCTTGTTTGTGTCTTAGTGATGGACCATACTGGACAAAATAGTGTTTGTCATAATTTAAGGCAAGGAACTCCCAACTGTAATTTTTGAACTGCAATGGTTGTCAGATACAAAAAGGAATTAAAATAAAACATTTGTGGAATCAGTTTGTATTTTGGCTAATGAAGAGATGGTTAACTGAAATGTGTTTTTGAGAACTGTCCATGTAGGGCTCTGCATGAAGACAAAATTTTTTTATAAACTTTATAGCATATTGATACGATTCTAATGTTTGGATCTATGGAAGGTCTGAAGTCCTCAAGAAGTGATTAGAATGGGGGAGATTTGATCCATCTAATATTTTTACCCACTTTTCAGAGAATGAATTTACTATTAGTGGGAATTAATACTTGTACACAGGAGTAGTGGTGAGCATTTGACCCTGCTTTCTCCTTTAAAGCTCACCATTTACTTCTCCTGTTTCGCAAATAAGTCAAACTGCTTGGGTCAGACCTAAACCAGAAAAGCCTTTTCTCTTTGTAGGGAAGTCTGTTTTATTTCTCTTTATGCTTTATGTACTGTATTGACAGTGGGAAATTTGCCTTTCAGGGATAGGAAACCACATTTGGTATACCTGTTTCTTATTAAAACTAGATTCACAAAGTATTTTAAAGATAAAATGGAGGATGGTATATGCAGGTATATGCTAAATTTAGTGTTTGTGTTTTATAGACTTGTTGGTGTTTTATAGACTTCTTCTCGTGTTTTGCATTGTATTGAAGATTCAGTGAAAGATCAAATTGAAATCCACCCACAAAGTTAAATGTGTTCAAGAAAATTTCATATAACTCATGAAGTGGGAGAAAGAAGTTTAACCCGCTAAGCAGAAGCATCATCTTTATATAGATGACAGCTTTCTGTAGATGACAGAGCTGTCCTGTCTCCACCCTGTATAAGAAGCTTGGAAGGGAGGAACTCGGTCAGCTTGGAGTCAGGGATCCCATGTGCTGCACTGCCCTTTGCTGCCCTCCCTAATGCTGGCACGGCTCCTTCCTGGACAGGGATCTCAGCCAGCACATGTGTACAGCAAGCTGTGTCTCAGGATAGAAAAGATCCCTGTGGTACTTATAAGGCAGTATCTTCTATTTGTTAAATGAAAGGAAGAGGTGTAACACATGAAGGGGAGAGCAGGTTCAGAGCTGACTCTCAGTGCAAAGGTAGGCTGCAAATAAATGTTCATGCCATCAGGTGCCTATTTTAGGTAAAGAAACAACAAAGGAAATGCTCAGTGTATTTTAGATAAATACTCTTTAAAGTCTTTTTAAAACTAAAAGTGATAGTATAATGAATGATTAGTGTTCAAAGAAATTTCTTCTCATTTTGCTTGCCAAACCTGAAGCTGGTTGATCGCGATGGTAGCTAGGTGAAAGTTTCCTTTCTTGTGTTTGTACATTGAGAATACCTCAAATGAGAGAATGAGTGGAAGGCAGAAAATTACTGCCTTTTGCCCTCACCTTTCCATGGGACCCAGGTGGGAGGAAGAGACAGGCAATTAAGTTTGGATTCACATTTTTCATTTTTGTGCGTTCATTGCAGTAGGAGATGATCTAAAGATTTACAGTAGTGAGTGTAAGCACAGCCTTGCTCCTAAGTTACTACTTGCTAATTAATTGTGAATACAATGTTCTGATTTGAGGTTATTTGAAGAAGAATGAATACAACCGAGCAGGAAAGTCTCAAAAAGGTGACTGAACGGACATGTTTGGAGATGTTTAGGAGTTCTGTGAAAAGTAATCTAAATTTGGAAGGTTGAATGAGACAGGCTTGAAATATTCTGTAGTAAACCACAGGATTACACCTAGTTCCTTCTTCTGGCCTTTGCAAAACAACACACAGAGATGTTACACAATTCTAAGTGGAATGCATTAGTTTGAAATGTGTGTTTAGAGATGGCTATTTAGTAGATCCTTGGCATATTAATTTTGTCTTCTGTTATTTTATAACTTATTATTTATATTAAAAATATATACTGTATACATAAAAATTATGTATATATGTCAGTGGATTATGAACTTGGCAAAATGGAGACAGATGAAAATGTTTCAGTACTCATGCTTAAATCCCCTGATACCTCCTGAGGGGATCTGCATATGGATTTTTAACAGCATACTTTTTCATCCATCCTATAATACTTCTTTTTCTCCAGGAGAAGTTTTCAGACCTCTTCAATTCCAAAATTATAAACTTGTCAGTTGTCATGTAGCAACAAATTTTATGAAAATTTTTAAAATCATGAAAAATCATGTTCTAAAATTTCTTACTCATCTTCCTAAGTTACATTTTAAGTACTGTCCCTGGTCAACACATGAAACTGAGACTTAATAGTTTGTTAACATTGTTTTGAATACTTGGGAGTAAATTTGAGGATGTAAATTTTTGTCATTTAAAGAAATACCTCCATTTTGTGATCATTTTTAAGTGTTGTTGCTGGTTTTATACTTCAAGTAATTGACTCTCTTTTATTCGGTAAAGCCTTGCAGTGAGAGAATTTCTTTGTCTGGATGATCCTCCGGGTCCTTTTGACAGTCTAGAAGAGAGCAGGGTAAGTGCTAAGTAGTAGGATAGAAACAGAATGCAAAAGGCAGGTGTTGTTAGAATATTGTAAGATCTGTGTAATGATATGGAATGAAACACTTCTGTTTCTGTTCTTTCACAAAAATCACAAAAGGATTTGTTTCTAGAATGGGCATAGTCTGATAATTGGTGCACACTGATTCATCTTTGACTGCTGCACTTCATCCCTGTCTCAAAATGTATCTTCTTTTTTGCCTTTTATGAGCCATGGATGAAGTTTGTTTTTTAAAGCAACTACTTATATAAGGCAACTACTTAATATAAGGAGAGATTTTATAAGTTTACAATCAGCATATTGTTACAATGCTTATACCTTAGACTTCCAGTCTTGCAGGGAAATGTTTCTTGCTATAAAATCACAGAATCATAGGATGATAGAATGGTTTGGGTTGGAAGGAACCTTAAAGGTCATTTACTTCCAACACCCATGTCATGGGAAGGGATGCCTTCTCATGTAATGAATGTACTTAAAGGATTAATTCTCACCACCAAAAATAGTGTTCTTGCAGAAAACTAAGTAGTGTTGTAAACCAGCGTCCTTTCAACATGCATATGAGTACACTGAACAAATAATACTGTGTGCTGCAGCCTACTTTATTAGAAGTAAGTTTCATTGTCATGCAGAGCTGTATCAGGGCTGTCTAGAGCAGATAATCTTAGTTTTCTTGCTTTATAGAAAAACTTTGTTTTAGAATTGTGCATACATTGTTATGCTTGCAGAAATTCTGAATGTTAAATGATGCTCCTTCAACTAAATTTATATTTACCAGTTTATTTTGCATGTATGTAGGAGTGCCTTGGCTCTTGTGTGCGTGTGAAAGATTTGGTATGTTTTTTGTGTCACCAGCTCATATTTGATTTCTGTACAATTGCTTTGCATCATTGCTATTTAAGCTGATCAAAATTTTTAAAAATTACTGTAATTATTTGTTCAGATAATTAAAAAAATTTAAGTGCCTTCTTCATTGAAATTTCAGTCATGCATACTGTGGTGAAATCTGTGTTATTCTTCCACTGGAATTTAATCAAACCATTAAAATAGCTGTGCTGTTGTGGTTTTAGCTATTGCCCATTTCTGTAAAGTTGTTGAGACAGCTGTCGTAAAATTCTCCAAGAGATACCCCACCTTATTATAGAGTGATTGAGATTGGAAAGGACTTCCTTGAGATCATCTATTCCAACCCTCCTGGCTCAAGTGAGGTCAGCTACTGCAGGTTGCTCAGGACCATGTCCAGTCAGCTTTTTAATGTTCTACAGAGGAGACTTCACAGCCTCTCTCTCCAGCCTGCTCCAGTGGCTGGCCACCAGCACAGTGAAAAGGTGCAACCTCTCAGGTCCCATGGACATTAGTACGTCCAATTTGTTTAAGTGTTCCCTGACCTGGTCTTCCCCTACTGCAGGTAAGTTTTGTCTTGCCCTTCATTCTGGATGCAGGGAAGGAATTACTCAAGGCTGATCTTTCCAATCAAGACAACAAGTCCAAGGTTTTGCATCTTCCTTCCTTGATTCTGTACTTGTTTCTTTTCACATGCCTTGCTAGATTCAACTCCAGGTTGTCCTTCACTTCCATAATCCTGTCCCTGTAAGATTAGACAGCAGCCTTATGTTTCTCCTGTGTCACCTCTCCATGCTTTCACCCCTAGTAGAATTTTGTTTTATGTCTGAGCTCAGGAGATCCTCGCTCATCCACACAGGCCTCCTGCAACCTTTGCTTGACTTTCTGCTTGTTGAGCTGTACTTACTGACCCTGCAGGTGATCCTTAAATACCGAATAGCTCTCCTAGACGGCTCTTTCCTCCAAGGTGGTTTCCCATGGATTCTTTCTTCCAAGCAGGTTTTAGAAGAGATTGAATCTGCTCAACCTGAAATCTATGGTTGTGGTCATGGTTTTTGTCTTGATTCTGATTGCTAGGAGCCTAAAGTTCTACATGCTAAAAGCATCCATATCCATCCCTTGCTGTTTGTTGCTTTTTTTTTTTTCTTTCCCTGAACTGCCTTGTACAGGAAAAGCACCGAGGTTCATGTACTTACTCCTGGAGTTCATTTTTAAACTTATCTGAAAACTTACTCTGTTTTGCCTTTCTATTACCATCCAAAGCATTGCAGAAAAAAATCTTCTGTTTTCCTGATAATGCAAAATACGGATATCTTCTATTTGGTTTATGTCTATTCTGATATTCCAAGGACTTGCCAAAACACATTTATCTTTTTTGGGGGAGGGATACAAGTACCTGCTCCATTAGAAGCTGATTAGGCCTAGAAATCTAATCACAGAAAAGTAGGCAAAATATTCACTAAATCTTTTTTTTGGTCATACTGGTAGTTGTTTCCACAGATCTTTTCCCTGCCATCTCTGTTTCATATCCACTAAAGAAGGAAGCAAAGCTGTCTCCCGGCTGTCCTTTCAGAATTACAGGGAAAATTATTCCGGCCTGGGTATTAAAATTGTTCCAGACTCCAGGTGTCCAGTTGTCTAAAGAGCAAGATAGCTCATTACACACTGTTCCCTTTCTCACCTTTGGTTCACTTTTCTGCTTCAGAATATATTTTTTTCTCCTTACCTTTTTACAACTTCTGTATTCCTAGTGCTTTTTGCCTACATTCTTGGACTTGTTTGTCAAGCTAAGAGACTAAACATTTTAGAAGCTTCGTAGCTAGGGATCAGTGTGCCCCAGACCCGAAGGTCCTCTCCAGAACACATACAGGCTCAGCAAGGTGCATCTCGATGCATATGACCTGGACATGTGCAGCTAAAGATCCTTAAAATAAATACCAAGGTAAAATCCCTTTTCCCCTTCTAACCATGTATGACTCTTGATTTTAAGACCAGGAAAAGGCATCAGTTGGAACCCTGGGTTTAGAGAATTTAGGTTTCTGGGATATGTGTAACAATATGGAGGATTTTGGGTGTGGATTAGCTCTTCTTTTCTCCTTCTTCACAAATCTGGGTGTTCTGGTATTGGGTCATCAAAAAACCCGCAGTGCACATCATGAATAGTTATTGGATTATAAGTAAAAACAAATTAATTGGCATTCCATAATTGGGTGATTTGGACCTTAAAAGACCTTGGAAGTTAGAACTCGGGGCCATTTTCCACCTTGTTAACTAAGAGGCACATCCCGTGCAGCTGTGCTATAGATCAGAAAATAATCAACATCTAAGTGCAAAGATAAACTCCCTGTCTCCTGCATTTTAATTCGAACTCTGAGTAAAAGAACTCACAAAACAGAGGCAAAGAAGAAAAGAAACGAGAACAGAGAAAATTAATACAGATTGAAATAATAAACTTAATTACATTCTTAAGGAAATAATGTCCAATTCTCAGTTACGGTACCAGCAACCTTAAATATTTTTACAAAGAGCAGTAAAATTTACTTAATTGGCTTGGCTGACATGGGATGACTGCTTAACCAGAGTGATAGCTAAAGCAATCACTACAAATGCTGTGTGAAGAACGAATTGCATGACCCGTGCTCTTGGCTCTAGTAGACATGAATAAAGCTATGGCTTAACTCATGACTGGTCTTCAAGTGCCTGTCAACACAGATAAATTTGCTATCTGTGTCAATAAAATAAATTAAAATTCCGTGGAAAAAAATAGGATTATTGAATTGAAAATTCCTCATTTGTTTGTTTTGTATAATTACAGGAAAACTTAACATTTTGAAGATCGTGAATCTGCTTCAGTTAAAGCAAAGGATATTCTTAAAGTTCATAGCCTGTTTTAAAACTTCAGGAAAACAGTGTCTTAACAACATTGTTCTTAACCAAGCTTGTATAAAATGTTTATATTCAGCAGACTCTGAATTAGTGTTTAGTTGTAGGTAATATTAAGCCAAGAAAGCCTCCCTCATGGGGCTCTTATTTATAGAGAACATGTAAATTATTAAATCAGAATTGCACATTACTGTTGGAAGACTTGTGCTTTCCAGTAATAGATGAGCAGGCTCTGTGCCAATGCCTCTGTCACTTCCTGCATTCAGTTGCAGGATGTTGCATTAGACACAGGCTCTTCACATTAGGTTTTGAGATTGCTCACTGTCAGATCCATCAGGGGGTGTGATACATGCATGTCATGCTCAGCAGAGGAGCACAGCATATTTGTTATGGCTGAGTAGTTAGTGTTCACAGCATCCCATTAAACTTCTTCAAAATACTTTTGAACTGGTCCTCTGATTGTCATGATTTCGTATTTATAGCAGGTGTTTGGTACAGAACTGTACAGCTTTGTCTTTATCCTGAGTAAGGAAAGAACATGTACTTAATCCAAATATTCCTTGCATCATGGGAATATATAGGTATTTTGAAACTGACTTTCAAGTCATGTGGAAACAAAACTTTATGACGAGAAAAGGGAGCAGGGAGTTCAGTTTATGATCGATATAGGCAAAAAGGTTCAAAATCAGGGACTACTTTTCTAAAGTCTCTCTTGTTGTGAGACAAAAACGATGTGATTAAAGTATTTGCATTGCAGTTCAGCATAAATTCATCATTCAAAGCAAAGCAGCATTATTTTATTAAGATAAGAATCTAGTTTAAAATTTGCATAGCTTTTTATAGTAATCAATCTGAAGAAAAGCAGCTATAACACTGTTACAGGTTGATATTTCTAAGAGAAAAATCAATAAAGGTAGTCCACTGAAGTTAAATTCAAGATGCTCTTAAATTTGTCTTTCAGGCTTTCTGTGAAACTCTGGAGGAAACAAATTATCGCTTACAGAAAGAACTGCTTGAAAAACAAAGGGAGGTTGAATCACTGAAGAAATTATTAACTGAAAAGCAACTTCATATTGATGCTGTTGAAAGAAGAATTAGGTATGTAGAAATTTTAAGGGTTTCAGTTTATCTCCATTAAAGCATTTTCTCTGTCTAGTCACAAGCACCAGCTTTAGCTGTATTTTGGAAGCCATTTTCCCCACATAACCACATAGAAAGCAATATTTTCAGTAAGCTCTATCTCATATGCTGGCTAAAAGCTATTCAGTAAAAATGACTGAGAAACTTGTCCTAACTTTTCCCTCTAAAGTAACTGTGATTGTTTCCTAATCCTTTAAGTCCTGTAAAGATAGAGCAAGATTCTGTTCTGCTTTTGAAATATGGAAAATGTGAAATGCGCTGCTAGAGATGAGTGGAAAAATTGCTTTTAGTTATAAAATTCTGTCTGTACTCAAAGCTTTGACAGAGCATAGGGATCAAGCAGGTATGTGTCTGTAATAATGTCTTTACCTTTATTCTGAATTGCTTGGAATGAGATGCTGCAGGTACAATTTAAATAGCATGAGAGACCGTCCACTTAAACCCAAGGGAAAAATGGTGCCTGTCTACTAGATTTTGTAGCAGAAGCTGAGGAATTGATGTTGTGCTATCCAGTGTCTCATTAGAGCTGCTGAGTCAGTATTGCAGCATTTCCTTAGCAAAAGAGTAAATTCCTATGGTCCCATTAGAACTTCACAGAATTACAGAACTATTTAGGAACCTTGAAGATCATACACTTTCTGCTGGACCAGGTAGCTCAAGGCCCCATCCAACCTGGTCTTGAACACTTCCAGGGATGGGGCATCCACAACTTCTCCAGGCAACCTGTTCCAGTGTCTCCCACCCTCACAGTAAAGAATTTCTTCCTAATAGGAGATCAGCTGAAAAAACATCCCCTCTGTGTGTGTCGGACCAGGGGCAGTGAAGAAATTAAAAAAAGAAAATTAAAATAAATTCTATTTTAATACCGCATAGGGTTGCTGAGTCCAGCATATCCAGGTTGACTAACAAATCACACCTTACAATGTTCTAGTGAGCTACCTTTGGAAAAGGATTTAAATGGAATTATTGTGGCTGTCTGAAAATTCTTATCAGAATACCATATTCAGTTTGTTGCTTACTCCTGAAGGCAAATAATTACATTTGGAAGATGCTTGCCCTGTTTGATGAGAAAGTTATTACATGCTGCTGGCTTAAACAGTGCAATAGTTGGGAAAAGTTAAATAACTTGAATTTGGCTAAAACATCATGATAGGAAATTCTGTGTGACTGAAAATAAAAAGGCAGGAATAGCAAAAAGTGATTCTATTTTTTAGTGTGTTCCCTAAGGATAGGTGATGTTTTTTAAATACACAAACACACTGCTAGGTTCCCAGACATATAAAATTATTAAAAGTCAGCCAAGTAGTTTTGATGGAAAATAACTTCTGTGACTTCTAGCTGTAAAAATTACCAAGTAAACTTATGATCTTGTTTGAGAACTTCAGCTTGTCTGATAGGAAATTAACCCAAAAGAAATGTGTCTGTCTTTGGCCTTGTTGAAGTAGAATTTTTATTTGATGGCCCAACAAGAATTAAGCATCTTATACCCACACACTCCAAAGGCCAGGTACCTGCAGTGGATGTGAGGTAGGAGGGGACGGTTGGACGAGTCCTGAGACTTGTAGGCCTTTACGTATTGCTGGATTTGGCTCAAACATAGGCCGGTAGTCACATTACAGAATACTGCTAAGGCTTTACCTAAAATGCAGGCATTAAAATAAAACAATAAAAACAGTAGTTAGAGCAATTTTAAAAGGGGAAGAAATACAGTAGTATCACTTCAAACACAAAATGGATCACAAGCTCTTGTTTCCAGTTCAAGTCCCAGCTTTCAGTGCTAAATTGATGTATGTTTTCCACATAGAGAAATGGTTTGGAAAAAAGGATTTCTTTGCTCTTTCTTCATGACCGTATTCCCATTTGTAGCCAAGCTAGCTGGACCATTATCTTGTGTTGCCATTAAGAAAAAAATTATCTTTATCACTAATGAGAAAATGCAATGCGCTGAAACTTAGTTTGTGGTTTTGTAAAGTTACAGAGAAACTTGAGAAACTATTGGAGAAATCTTTTTATCATCCTGTCTGTCTTCCTTCTGACTGTGTTTTGGTTATAATCCTTCTGCCATTTAGGCAAGAAATGTGTGGCTTAGTCTGATTGTAATTTTTTGCCTGAAGTCAAACACACTCCTCTGAGACTTGAATTTTGTAAAGGTACTAAATTGTCATGCAACCAGAGAATGATAAAATGGCCTGGGTTGGAAGGGACCTGAAAGATGATCTAATTCCAAACCTCTTGCCATGAACAAGGACACCTTCCACTAGACCAGGTTGCTCAGAGCTCCATCCAACCTGCTGGCCTTGAGCACTACGAGGGATGGGGCATCCACAACTTCTCTGGGCAGCCTGTTCTAGTGCCTCAGCACTGTCAAAATAAAGATTTTTTTTTTTTCCCTAATATTCTATCTAAACTTACCCTCTTTCAGTCTGAAGCCATTCCTGGTTGGGGGAACAGTCCTGTCACTACAGGCTCTTGTAAAAAATCTCTCTGCATCTTTCTTTTAGGTTCCCTTCAGGGGTACTGGAAGGCTGCAATAAGGTCACCCCAAAGCCTTCTGTTTTCCAGGCTGAACAATCCCAATTCTCCAAGCCTTTCCTCATAGGAGAGGTGCTCCATCCCTACAATCATCTTGGTGGCCCAGAGATTGAGAGGACTGAATTTAGTTGAGGAATAAGCAGCTGGGGCAAATAAACTGTTTAAATAGCTGCCCAGTACAAGCCCTGCCATCTCTGTACTAATAAAAGAAATGGGGCATGCAGGAGTGAGACTGAAAGGTGACTTTCAGTCCTTTTGCAGAAATTGCCAAGGTTAAAATGAAATAAACAGTTCTTCAGTGACAAATGTTTGCTGTATGGATTGGTGGTACTCTGTTCTTATCTGTTGTAGGGATTTATCTTTAGGAAAAATGACTCGTCAAATGTCAGGAGAAGAAAGTGAGTGCAGTGGTGAGGTGGAGTCTTCTGCAGTAGAAGCAGACCAGGGTACCCTGGGTGAGGACAGCTGGTAAATACTATTATTCTACTTGTATTTTAGTTCTTCTTAAAGTATGTTTTTTGAAATGTTTGGTCTTGCATTAATTCCGCACAGCTGAGAAATTCAGCATTGTGTACTGCACCTCTCTGCTGCATAAAGGCCCTCAGGATAGATAATTTTAGATCTGGAATAAGCAATAAGTTTAAAAAGCTTTGTAAATGTTTTGTGGATTGTTTGCATAAAATAGCTATAGAAAATCATACCAGTTTCCACTTACTGATCTTGTCGTTGCAGCTCAGACAAAGAGAACCATGAGCCATGCTGGAGTGGCTCTTTGGCTGAAAATTCTGTCCCAGAAATTGAAGTTGCTGAAGTAGCCTATACCGCAGATGAGGAATAGCTGAGCAGCAGCTGTTACCTGGGAAAGGTTCATGTTTGGGATGTATCCGTGGGTAAGAGCATAGAGTAGCTGTGAAGAATTTACAGCAAAGAGCAAGAATGCACATATTGAATGTTTACATAAATCCTTACAAATTATTAATGTAAGAAATATACCCAATGCTGCTTTGATTTCAATTTTTATCTAGCCTTTATATATTTAATATATTGAAGTCTAATAAGGGCTAAAATCAGCTAAAGTTTAGATAGTGTGCATACACAATTTGGCTGACTTTCCTAGCAGAATGACAAAAGTTTCACATCAAATTATGGAACACATCTAATTCATATGTCATATATTGCCATTGTTGTGACACAGTTGATGTGTTCATCTGTTTGGTATTTGTGTTTTCATATTCTTATAGCCATAAAATAATGCTTGCTGAAATAGAAATGGACTCGTCTGTGTTTAGGAATGGAGAACGTGTTGGTTTTAAATTCTAAAGCTGAAGAAAGTTTCTCTGGAAATTTTAACGCAATGCAATAGGAAAACTTCCAGTACCAAGAGAAAAGTACTTACAAAATGGGATCATAGTTGGACATTGTAAAATGGTCATTTTTGCTGAAAGAACTAATCTGAGACCCCCAAAACACTGTGTATCTTCATCCCAAGATAGCATGCTGTAATACTTTTTGTTCAGTAATGCTGCTTTGAAAATCTGGGATACCTTTGTTATATACCCATGTAACAATAAAATCTGTAAGTTTGCCTTTTATTCAGAACACTACCTCTTACCACCTTGCTAATGCATTCATGTTTGTTTAAAAATATCCAGATTATATGGAGGCTGTTGAAAGACTTGTAAAGAAGCCATATTTTTTCCTGCACAGTTCATAACTAGATTGAATCTAGTTGCAGTGTATTTTTGTTTCAATATATTGTACACATGGGGATGTTGGTACCTATGTTGTATAGCCTATTTTTCAAAATGTATTAAAACAGGAGATGCACTTTATAATTAAGACTCCATTGTGCCAAGTTCAGTTGGCTAATTGGTTGAGAAATGGGAGTTGCAGGGAGAGGATTGTGTAGTGCCTTTTTGTATTTTACTTGTTCATTACTGCAGAATTTTGTTACAGTGCTCTGGCTCAGTTCTGTGGAATCTTTGATACAGCATGTTTCTGTTCTTCACTTATTTACTGAAAGTGCCTTCTTTTATTATGCTTTTCCAATTGGAAGAATGCTGTTTTGTTTTAATATTTTTTTTTTTTTGCCCTATACCACCCACATCGTTGTTTAATGTTGTCAAGATGCAGTGTCTTTGTGCTGGAGTTTTCAAAGGGAGCTTTGTACTTCAGGGTGTGCATAAAATGACCTTTATGCAGAACTGTATAAACCTTCCTGGTGAAATAAAACTATGGACAAAACACCTGTCTTCTTTTTTGCATTGTAGAAAAAAACATTTAATGTCTTGTCTAGTAGAAGGATAAAATACTGCTAGAATGAACCATTTCTTACCTCAGAGATTTACTCAGTCTTTGGTCTGAGTCCTATTTGTACCAAAAATTGTCTGCATGAAAATGAATGAGAATGCTGTGACACCAGAAACCTTATTGTACTTTTGTTGAAGGTGAAAGTAAAAAAATGAACTGATTTTTTTTTTTTTTTTAAATATCCTACATAAGTCCTCATAGATGCTGGGTGAACTCAATAAAGTTTTGGCACGTTATTGAAAATACATGAAATCTTGTGTCAGGTGTCACTTGCATATTTGAAAAGCTCAAACTTTGTCTATTATATTGTTAGGTTTACAACTATAAACATTTTAAAAATATTGAGAAGGTGCTTGGGTCATACATGCCAGGGATTTCCAAAGTACAGCAGGTAAATCTGCAAATCTAGACACTACAGAAAGCATTAATATAATTTACAGTTTAGTCATGGGAGGGCAAAAGAATTAAAACTTCAAGATTTAAAAGGTATTTTGTTAACCCAAAGTATTCAGTATCATATGAATAGACATTTTTGTTTAGGGAGACTTTGTTTTTAACTAACTGAGCTGGTAAAAGTGAATTTGTTCAGCAGCAGTGTGGTATCACTTCAGCTATGTAACTGGTTAATGAATGGTTATCTCCCCTAAAGGACATGCAGAATTTGAGGTGGACAGCCCATCGTGGCCTTGAACATCGATCAAGGTATTCCAAGTCAATCCCATACTGAATTTTTTTCTGGTGCACTTGCATGCATTCTGGCACTATTTTCCTTGTATTTCCTTCTTTTTTCACTCACTGCTGCACTTCTAGTACAGAAGAAGCCAAGTTTCCAGTATTTAATTTTTAAGAATTGACAGTGAGTGGAGTTCTGTGCCCTGCCAAAAGTGCAGAGGAATATTCAAGCTGGAATTGTAGCAGAGTGAGCTAGTTACAAGAATTGCAACCTGTAACACGTTGTTCTGTTCTGTTGTAGGTGATTGTCTTAATAGTTCAGCCACTGATTTATAACAGGGCTTTCCACTTAGATTTTAGTACATAGTGATAGTTTAATCTTACTGGGGGTTTGCTTGTCTTTAATACTACATCTTTTAATCCTGCAGGATTTTTTATCCTCCAGAACACTTCCAGTCTGCCCACGCCACTTCTCTGCTTTTGATTTGTGTACTGTTAAATCAGTGAAAATGCTGACTAGTATTGAATCAAGAATGAGTCCCTGTAAACTCCCACTCCATACCCTTCCCACTGGGACAACCATTAGTTGGGTGTAGAACACACAACATGAGCTGTGAGTACAAAAGTCTCAATTGAACCGGCTCAAGGAGGGGAGGAAATGAATTCTCCAAACTGCACCTGACCGTGGTAGGAGAGAGTAGCCTCCATGGTGCACTTCCCAGTGGGCTGTTGTGCTCTGCTCTTCGTGTTAAGCATCTTTGTTGTCAGGGGAAGGGGTTGGGGTCTTACAGCTGAAGTGAAAAAGGACCAGGAAAACTCCTGTTCTAGATGGTATGTCTGCCCCAGATTGTTTTTACTCTCTGCATCTCATTAGAACACTAAGTAATTTGATTTTTTTTCTGTACAGTTTCTATTCCTTTTTTGAAGTGTGGCTACGAAGGAGCAGCAATTCTACTAGAAAAAATTTCATTTTCAGTAGAGCATTCTATAGGAAATTTCATGTGGTTTGTTGGAGGAGTTTTTCCTCTGTCTATGGCAGGCTCTGATACATATTGGGGGACAGGGGTGGAGTTCAAAAAAGTTACATTCTGAAGTTGCTGCTGCAGTCAGTTTTTTTAGAAATGTCAGATAACACAAATAGATAGACCATGGTCACAAATCACCAAGGAAGGGAAGAATCCTATAGGAAATACTCTATGGAATGCCAGGTCTTAGGGGTCTTTCTTCCTATTGTTTCTTTCTGTATTTCAATTAAGTCTTTGTGTGAGAAATCAGAACATTCCAATTACTAGACAAGTCCAACACTCCAAACTAGATACATATTTTTCCTATAAAATACAGGACTTGCTTTAGGGGAGGCTTGGGTAACTGGACTGTATCCTCACATCCATGTTTGAATCTGATAATGAATCTAAGAACTGAGAATGCAGCCATCTCCAAAAGATGTCTCTTCTAAGAGTTTATACTCTGGCTGAGCAGTCAATGTACTGACCAATGGAGTTGGTTGTTCTACATTTTTATGATCTTCAACACATTGTTAGTGCATAGGATCTTAACCTCCTAGAGCAAAGATGAGAGAAAAGATAGAAGGGAAAGAGGGGATTGCCTTGTCCTTAGTTTACACTTGAGCATTTTTCCCCTTTGAAAATAAAAATTTGTTCACTCATTTGTTGACCAGAACTGCTTCTCCCCCACTAAATGTTAGTTTCTGTGTTGTGAGTGGTTCAGGTTTTGTGTTAATTGTAATCCATTCAGGAACACCTTCTCCACCTTCAACCATAGCACTGGCATTTCTTTGCCAGCCTCACTGAGCTACCTTTATCCCAGTCTTGTTTCAAAGGACAACCTTTTGTGTTCTGTCCTCCTCAGGCTGTGCATTGCAAAGAAAACACAGAGCCCAGGGCTTTTGTTCAGATCTGCCAAGATGTTACTTACCTTTTGTTTCTGATGCAACTATGCGGATTCGGAAGAGTGGAAAAATAGGGAAAATGCAGTCCTTTATGCTAAACAATCAAAGATTAATGTATCTTTTTGTTGTAATAGATAATAAATGAAAAACTTATGCCATGCTCAGACTAATAGTGACTGTTGGTCAGTTTACAGATTATTCTCCAGCTGGATAGCCTGAGTGTTACACTGGAATACAAAATGTTTCTCTTGCAGTTTCTCCTTAGGTTGATGAGTTCAGAACCATTCTGGTGGTTGTTCTAGAGTCAGGAAAAGGCTGTCATGAGACCTATCTGAGCATAACCCCATGTCATATACAAAGCATCTTTTTTCTTCTGGTGGGGATATTTAAAAGCCCCAAACCGCAGGTTTATCCAGCATCATCAAAATAAAGTGATACTAGGATTGAGGAATCCTGTTTTACAAGGGTCAGGCAGAGTTAACACTGATGCTGCCCAGAGCACAGGATGTGCACAAGCAGGATGTTTCCAAGACAAGCATTTTTCACTGTCGTGTAACAGGAAGGCTGAAGGAGCTCTGTAATTGGCTGAGTTCTCAAATGTAATTCTGCTTAGCTGGGTAAGTCAGAAAGCCTGATGTGTAGGCTATTCTTACTTAAGAGAATGAGAATTTTTTTACATGAAGTCTGTCTGCAACAGAACAGCACCTGACACAGAAATTAAAATTCAGGAAAGCTAGTGATGTTCTAACAACTGGTGAGGCTTTGCTTTGTCCTTTTATACCTTCAACCTCTACCCAACATTGAGAAAAGTAGTCTCCAATGCATTTCTCTTGTGTATGACCCAGATCCTCACTGTTTTCCTGCCCCTGTTTGTATGACTTGGGCCTTTTCTGTCTCATTAAGGATATCAGAGCATCCAGCCCAGGCTAGAATTCTGGTATGGCTTGCAAAGACTGCAAACTGCAAAGCAGGGCAGCCTGGCTCTGGGGAAAGAGGAGGCATGGACGTGGGAGTGTTGAACTTGCATTATTAATTTCAGTCCTCAGAAGTCACTGCTAGCCAGAGCTGAACCCTTTGGCTTTGGGAGACAGGGACATCTGTCAGAGAAGAGATCACTCCCCACAGTGCAGAAACCCTCAGCATGGGTCTGCCTTCTAGCAGAGGCTGGGGCTCATCTGATTAAAGCACGGGCCTAATAAATGGGATTCTGGGATCAGCTCTCAGCAGTGGCCAAGTGTCACCTGTTTCAAGGGAAGTTCTCAGGTTCTGTACCTTAAGCCTTTGCTAAGCCTTCAAAAGCAGTGCTCCAACCTGTGTTTTCCTGGTTTTCAACACGATCTTCATGGAGACCTTTCCCCTTTTTAGCCCTTTTAAGCTCTTCATGGAGACCCTAAAGGCTTGCTGATTCATACTCGGGACTTCTTTGACTTGAGGATCACCAGAGTGCTCTCCAAATAAAGTTTGTCCCCACTTTGTATCTGAGAGACAGGTATTGTATTTCCCTCTGCTGTGCAAATAAGGAACCTGAGGAAGAAAGCAATTACATGATTCACCCTAATTGCGCAGTAAGTTGGTGCAGTCCTAGTGTTACTGCTGATCCCTGTGACTTGTCAGCAGGTTAAAATTAGATGATTTGCTGATCCAGTGAGACTTTTGCCTGTACAATACAGGAACTCTGTCTTGGGATATCTCAACTGGATTTCAAGTAGGTTTATATATCCTTGCTTATAAATTATTCGCTGCTTCTGGATTTATAATATTCCTTTCAAATTGAACACACAAGGATGCTTGCATGTGGTGGAGAAACAAGCCTCTGTCTTTTCAATCCCATGTGGATTAATGCTTTTCATCTAGAAGAAACCACAGCTGCCAGAGCTGTGAGGATGACTATGAAATGCTGCTTGGTCGGTTGTTTGGCAGTTAATGTGGGTTTGTCAGGCATTGCTCATCTGGCAAGCACCTACTGGGAGAATGCTGCACACTGAGCTTTCAAAATCTCATTATTGCTTTGCATGTCTGAAAGATAGATAGATAAATAGATAGATAGATAGATAGATAGATAGATAGATGGATGGAGCTTAGGAAGTTATTGACATGTGGCAAACTACAGGATCTCTCCTCCCGAATTTCCTGTGGCTCTTTTCTAGGCATTTCTGGTAACCAGGTTATGGGGTGGAGTGTTTGTGGTGTGATGGGGTCTCCATTTCCCCCTCATTCTGCAGGATAAATCCACCTGTTACAGGGATGAGCAGAGGCAACAGGCAAGAGCTCTACCTGATTATGGGAGCTGCTTTGTACATTTAGAAAAAGTCTTGCCCTGAGTTTATTTTTTTGTGTGTGGATGTGCAGGATCAATTTAGAAATCTTGCAGCATAGCTTGTAGGATAATTGTAAACCTAACAAAAACACCAGGAGCTTCCTCTTAGATTTGAATTTGGCAAGGGCATAATAACTTGCATTGGAAAAAGAAGATGAGAAAACTGTCTCACTCTATGTAATCTTTTACAAAAAAATGAGTAAGAGTCAGTGAGATATTTGTGTGCCTATAGAGACATTGCTCCTGCTTAGGTGTACAAAAGCAGCCCAAAAAATGAGTTTCTTGTAAAGATAACTAAGTCAGATCTGACTTAGTTGTTCCTACCTAAACAGGCAGTTAAAAAATGTTAAGAATGCAGCAAAATTAATGTGCAAAGTAATATATTAAGAAAGAGCATTAAACAATCAAAAATTCAGCTCAGCTTTGCTGTTAACATGAGGAACAGAACATGTGCAAATAATTACTTTTATCTATTTTTGCTGTCGGCATGCTGTAGTTCACTACTGGCATCCCCTGTGAGACAAGGTTCAGATCTGAATCTAGAAAACCACGCAAAGATCAACATCTTTCACTTTTCAAATGACGTGACACCAGACTCATGATTATCCAAAGGTTACAGGATAAGATTTCTTCTCTCAACAAAGAGGCTTCTATGTTCTGCTCTGGTGAAGCAGCTGTTGACTCAGATTTCACTTTATTCAGACACAATATGTGCTCTAGACAGATTCTCAGGCTACATAAATTAATGTCTCAACTAGTTATCATTTTCCCCCATCATTTTTTTTCTCCTATTGTCTTTATAAAATAAAATCCTTTGTGTTCAACCACAAGTGTCTGCTACAATACAGATACTATTTGTTCTCAGGTTAGTGCCGTTACAAACCTTTTCCAGAACTTGGTTCACAGAGGGGGATTTATTTTCCCTAGCTCAGTAAACTGAATTGACTAAAATATTTTGCTGACAGCTTGAAAAGCATTGGGAGCTGAAGGTTTTAACCTGAAAAGTGCAAGGTAGTGTCTCCAACCTACGTTTATCTATAAACTTCTGCATTACAGCCATAAGAAGGTGTCAGTTCAGATGAACTTCCTGTGCCAAATAAACCCACTCCTTGGTAAACTTGCCTTTTAAGATCCAAATCCTCAATAAATCAAAGTGATTAATTTTACACATGACATCAGCAGGCTCAAAACCAGCAGCTGCAATACCTCCCTAAAGGCATATCCCATATGCTCCCACCTAACCCAAAGTAGTGCTGACATCACCTCACAATGACAGACATGCTTTGAACCCTCACAGGGTCTGGGACAGACTTGACCGAGAAATCCCTCTCGCAGTTCAGTGTCCTCAGTGTGTTCCAATGACATCCAGCTTGCAGCTGGTCACTGCAAGGCACAAATCACTGAACCAGTATTAAATATCTTGAAAATGAGTACTTTTAACTGAAAGCTTTGAGATTGGTCTTAGCTCTTTGCCCTGGCCTGAGTGTGTAGAGAGGGGGCTGGTGAAGTGCTGCATGAAGATCTGCTTCTGAGCTCCTCCATCAGTCCAGAGCAGGGAACAAAGCTGGGTGCCAAGGCAGCCAGAGGAGAAGGGAAGAAAAGAGACAGAAGCCAGAGAAGCAGCTGAGAATGTGGGTTAGTATTTAAAAGAGCATTTTAGCTCTCACCAAGTGGAGATTTGTGGGAGGAGTAGGAAGAGTGGGAGGGTTTCCCCCCTGGTTTCTGAGCAGCAGTTCAAGGCAGGCCTTTTCCTCCAGCATGAGCAGGAAGACTGAAATAGGTCCTGTGAGAAAGCTGAAGCCTTTCCAGCCTGCTGGAGTTTCTTGCTGTATGCTGAACCCAGAGCTCCTCCTGGAGGTCTGCAGAGCCCCAGCCCTGCTGCTGATGGAGCTCACCACTGCTGCTGGGCAGCAAAGCAGCCGCACCAGGCACTCCAACACCCCATATACACATAGGTTACGTACAACAGGTAGGTATAGGGTAACACAACAACCCTGCACATGCTTATACATCTGCAGTCCCAGCTGAGTAAAAAGTAAAGCTAAGATATCTGGATATGTTTATAAATTAAATGTATCTGAACACATTACTCCCAAAGTGCATGTTTAATTTTTTGAGAAAAGGGTGCTAAACTCAGGGTAGAGTTGGGGTGTCCATGTAAATCCTGCCCCACAAGACTCACGTGGTGAAAGCTGATGTCACAGCAATGGGAATGGGAGGTACTGATGCTCATCACCTCCGTGGGAGCAGACCACCAGCTCAGGCAACTGGCCTACCACCTATTTTATGAAATTTAGCTCAAATCACAGATCCTCAACTTGCCTTTCAATCCTAGGAGAATTGGATGCCTGCCCTTTGAGAAAGCCAGCTGAGGGGTACCTACACTGCCCTGCTGTCCTAAAAACAGCCTGGGTAGCAGTGGCCACTGAGACAGCACAGGCTGTAAGGGGCTAGGTGAGGGTCAAGCCCAAACTCCCCAAGATGGCATTTGCCCAAAGTCTGTCTTGGTAAAGAGGAATATGACAATCAACTGTAGTAAACAGAAACGAGGGAATTATCAGAAAACTTCTAGTTGCAGGGGGAAAAGTCAGCTAAGCAGACATACAAGAAAAACACGTAAACACAAGTGTAGTATTGCAGGAGAGGGGAGCAGGGCAGCAGAGGGGCGGGTGTGACCCTGCCAGACACAGCCATCTTAGGTACACAAGGTTGTTCAGAAATTTCTAGGCACAGTTAGCATTTCATAACTATATCATCTAGTTTTATCTGCAGATATTGCAGATATTGATCCTAAGTAGGTCAGTGGTGACCAGGTAATTACATCCTGGTAACAAAACAACAAACCACTTAAACTATGATCAAAGTCACATCAACCAGCTGTATTTTTTCCTACAATATACACCTGACTGAACAGTGCTATGAAGGTGAGTCTTTCCACAGTCTCTGCAATGGGGATAGATGTGAGAAAATATGACAGCTACATGAGATTATACTACTTGTAATTCTTACAATGTTCAAGCTAATCCCTGGTGCTAAATAATTTTTGAGACTAAAATTTCCTCCATATGTTTCTAAAAAAAAAGTGACATAATTAAAATAATATAAACTCTACATCATGAGACGGTGAGATTTTCTAAATATTTCCCCCACACACTCATCCTATTCTTCCACCACCCACAGTTGCAGACACAGCCAGCAGTGCTTGTACCACAGCAGTTCCCTGGCATTTTGTGACAAAGCCCTTAGGATTTACAAAGAGGAAACGAGAAGCTGTCCAAGCAATTGAAACCCTTCCACACCAGATAATGAATGGTGGTCCTAAATCACTGCTCCAGCATTTCATACATACATGTAAATATATGTGTGTGTACACAAAAGGTGAGACACTGTACACACAAACAGACTTTAAAGAGATTCTAGTAAGACGAATGAACAAATGCATTTTGTATTTGTCTCACTTCTTCCTTGCCTATCATATTTTTTTCTTTTTCATTTTTAAAAGACCTGATCATTCTTCCTTTCAAATGCAGCCTGGAAAGTGAAAAACACATATTTCTGAAACGATGAGATCTTTGCGTCAGAGGGGAGGGAGGAGAGGCAGGTATTTTGGATATATTAAAATAGAAGAATTTCTTGCAGCACAATGGTTAAGCGTGAAGGAATGCAGCCCAAACACCACAGCTTACACTGGGGTGGGGTTTTTTATTGGTTGTTTTTTTAAACCAAATCAACTTCAAAGAATTCTTGAATTCTAGCTTGCTGCTGAAAGATTAATACATCAAAAATGTTTCAAAATATTCTCACATCCTTTAAAAGAGCACTATATCCTAATGACAGTGTAAAGAGGATACTTACAATTTAGCCTGATAGGAAAAGAAATTTAATAAAATCATGTAACACAAACATGACACTAAAATATTTATTTACAGTGTGTATATATATATACATATATGATTTTTTTTTACTTTTTGTTAATATATTTTCCTCTTTTTAAAGTAATCCAGGTTAAAAATATCTAAGCCTGTTAGGAGAAAAAAAAAAAACAACCCAATCTCAGAATAAATAAGCAACAAGAAAGGAAGTCAGTTATAGTACACCATCTGCTGCCACAGTCCTGTAAAATATGTTCCAGTTAATAGGGTACATTGACAATAACACGTTGACACGATTCACTTTCGACTGCTTACACACTAAACAAATACCATCTTGGCATGAAGAGAGACATATGTTCAAAAAAGAAAGAGCCATTTGTCCCACTTATCTGAATTTACACAGGAAAGAGCCACTCCCTCAGCTGAATTAAGAATTAAATCCCTACAACCCCATTGCCTTTGAAGAAAACTGGCGTCCCAAAAAAATATGGCAACAAACACTCCAGTTATAGAAGTCCATGGTGTCTTTTGGTTTCTGTCATTACATCACTATAGTGCTTCTGAGTACAACTTCACCAACCACACGTCCTGGCCTGTGAACTGGTACATGAGTCTGTCCTTCAGGATCACCAGCCACTATACACAAGCTTTCAGAGCAGCTCACCTGAATATCCAGTTTCATTTCTTCATCTACCAAAAATTTTGTTTTTAAAGTGCTTGGTCTGAGATTAATAAGCTGAAGACACCCAAAGTTTCTTTAGGATCAACACTTGGCCAAAACATTGCTGAAGGCCAGCAGTCAAACGCTGGTTTGCAAAGGAGATCTTCTATAGGTTTTTTTTCTCTCTTCTGAGGGGTGTTCACAGGGAAAGTTCTTACACAAAAACAGCAGGCCCATATTTTCCAAAGCAGACTGAAAGTCACTTTAGTTTCAAAATGGGAGCTTAGAGACCTATTAGGTTGTAGAGCACTTCAAATATGCCAAGTGCTACATAAGAGCCAAACATGGTTAAACTACTAATTTGACCAAGAACAGAGGCTAGAAGCCAGCTTTTCCAAGCTAACTATGGCACTATGTTGGCAAAGAAATGCTATTTAGAAGTGCCAGAAGTGTCCACAAGCACACTGCCAGCCTTGCACAGTCACACAACCAGTGTGTGCTAACACATTCTGTACCCGATTCAGAGACCTGCATGAACTGCACACCTGGAACATAGGATTCAAGCCAGAAAGATTAACAAATAGATTCAAAATAACTTAGAATATTTGCTATTTTACTAAATATTCCTGCTTTCAGCTAGCATCTCATGCTGAATTTCAGCAAGCATTAAAACCAAGTAGCATTTTGTTAGTATTTGGTTTCCTACTCCTTGAGAGTTCAAAATGTATTTTTAAATTTAAGGCAGTTCTTTCTTTCTTTTTTCTGTTTTATTTTGTATTTAAAACAAAAAATAAATAATTCCAGACTTTCTCTACTCTCAGCAAAAAGGGAAAATTTTCTTGATACCTCCAAATTTTAGGACAGAATTAACACACCTAGTTTTTTTTCCAGAAAGAAAATTATCCTAAGTAAAGTAGCAAGACTCGATTCACCTCTCATACAGATACAAACCAAAACCAATTCCTCCACAGAGAATGAAAGTTCTGAAAAAGTCCATCTCTCCACAGGGGTTATACATTTTAGGTTTCATGCATGGGGCTCAACTTGAAAGGTTCTGAGCAGGCCACGTCTAGAAACACATACTTAGTGATGCTTGACCTAAAATCCACTAAGCTGAAGGCTATTGTAGGCTGTTGAAGCTGAACACACAGCAAATCACAGGCTAAAGCCTGCAGGAGAAGGGGCCAGTCTTCTGTTGCTGAAGATCCACAGAAACGAAGTTTAGCATTATTCCCCAGGTGGTTTGGTCATCATTAAATTTAAAGTCATTTGAAAACAAGAAACCTAGATTAAGGACTCTGCTTCCTACACTCCTAGGAACTCCACAGTGTTTTACTATCTCCTTGTGATTGACAGCAGGCTACTAGCATAGAGCTTAAGACTTATTAAATAAACTTCGTTAGTACAAAGCAGCCTATTTAATTTTTGGGTTGTATTTGAACAGCGATTTCTCCATACATGTAGTAGTTTAGCACTCAAGAGTGGCATTTTCTCCTTAGGCTAAAAGGCTGTTAGTTGGACAGTAACACACCAACTTTACAAGTAACCCAGAATCGGCTTTTAACCAGGGTTTAAAAAGGCACTGCAAATGCAACACACTGGTATTATTTCTATTCACAAACTGAGTAAGAGAAAAGAACCAAAGCTCAGAAATTGAAACTATTTTGAAATGGTATAATTCAAAATGTGTTGCTAATTTCCTTTGAGGATGAGTATTATCATACAAAGTAAAGACTCACCCTAAAAAAACAAGATAGAGGAGAACAAAGGAAGGTCAAATCTCTTCTGAATTTTTGACAGGGTTAATGAAAATGAGTATTGTTTGTCAAGAATCTGTAAGAACTTAGACATTTCACTTTCCTTTATCACTGTAATTCTGTAACCAAGTCAGAAATAGTCCAAAATAAAATTCAAGTTGACCTATAGAAGTCCATGGGACATTTTGGCCAGTTAAAACAAATAACATATCCCACTTCAAAAACCCTACAGTAGAGTTTCTTCTTAATATCTAGGACAACATAAGTTGCTCCAGGTAGACTGTTTGAATCTTCATGCCCAAATGAATATTTATTAGCTCTTGTACTCAGAGAACTTGCAAGTCAGGACATGTATTAAGCTGTTTTGCTAATATTAAATAGTCTGAACCAAATAACCCTCTAGTTATAGGACCCTGATGACTTCCTTAACTTTCTCATTTCAAAAATTAATCCAGCTTTGAGCACAAGTGAGGCACACAGGTTTTACAAACCAACAGATATGGTAAGATAGTACCTAATAAAAACTGATACTAATAATAAAACAAATCTCTTGACAAGGCTGAAAAAAAATTAATGCCTGAAGGTTTAGGCAACTACTTAATTCTTTTGTTTGCTGGTTTTTAAACTAGCTTTGTAATATGGCAGTAACACCAGTCTTAGCAAGATTTGCCATAAAAAACCCCAGCCTGTATGAAATACAACCACACTAAATGAGTGCTTTTATAAAACAGCATTACAGCTCTTTACATCTGCACTATAATGTTTGGTGTTATAAAAAGACCATGCTCTTATGAAGCCCAGGCAGCCAGCTTCTTCATTTCATCTTCATCCTCTGCTCTCTTCCTGGTCGATGCTGCAGATAAAGAGACAATAACCATCAATTAATGTAACAGTCAGAACCATTCTATCTGTTAGCATGAGGACTTGCATAGTCTTCAGTTTGAAGATCTCAGACCAATTTACTGAGTAGCAAGCTGAACATGGGTAATGCAGGAATGAAGCTCATAAGAGATGTGACTATTTTGCCCCATCATTATTTCCCACAGAACCCTAAAGTTCACAATATAGGTCTGATGCAATTCCTACTGAAAGACTCACACAGAAAAAACATTTGATATCTAAGAGTTTTCACAGCTGGAAAGGGGCCACAAGAATGCTGTCAGTTCTCGCACCACCATGTAAATGGGCAAAAGTGACCTACCCTGGCCAGCTGCACATCCTGCTACCTTTCCAAATAGTGCTGAGAGGTTCTGTACATGCAAGCCCAGTCTCTGAATGAACTCACCCCATTTTAATGGGTGGTGTCATTTATTAAAACGGAGAAAGAAGTTCCTGAACTTACTTTGCTCAGGTGATGCCAGTTAACTGCTGCGTTCACAGCAGCAGCAATTCCCAGCTCTGTATCAGGTCCCACACACATTTTGTCCCTTTGTACGCAAATCTCCTCACACTCATCATCTGCCTTCACTGCACGAAAACCTCACCCAAATTGTCTTCATTTGCTGATCTGCAAACTAGACGCCCAACAGCCCCGGCTGAACCTCAGGCTGCCTCCTCCGTCTGTGGGCTGTGCACATCAGGACTGGCATCTCTCCAAGCACCAGTGGAACGCTGTTACTGGGTGCAACACCCACGTGTGCCCCTTTACAGCCGGCTCCCCCCAGAGGCAGCTGCAGGGCCAGGAGCCGCCATCCTGAGGGGACTGCAACTACCACCTTCAGGGACTAAAGGTGGGAGAAGTACATGGAGACCACAGATTCAGTCCCTATTCTGCAAGTGTCACTGCTTCACTGTGTGACTGGGGAAGGTCACTATGCCTTGCTCCACTGCAGTTTCCTCATCTTCAAAATCAGGAGGGCAACATGCATCTCCAATTAGAAGCATTATATCGACTGTTCTGACTTTGCTGTTGCTGTGTAACAGTAAGCAGCAAGTTTCAGAAAACATAAGCCAGTTTCTCAGTGCCTTGAACTATATAATTGTAACCAGCTCATCTTGCCTGAAGCAGCCATACAGACAGATGAAGTAGAAAATTAAAATAGTGAGAAACACATGGAGGTGGTCTGGGTTTAATAAAAATGTCAACTGGCACAGCTGGATCTGGAAGACAATGTATGAACAAATCCTAAATGGCCAGACTGAATTTTCACTAAATCCCTTTTTTTTTTACTAGCTGTTTTGCAGTTGACTTCAGTAGATGAGGCCACAGTCTCAGTCTGAACATTTTAAACTGCTTCTCAGGATTTAAGCGCCATCTGCCAAAACACATATAACAGTATTTGTGTCAAGCTGGTCTAGGTAACCTGTTCTGCAGCAGAAACCATAAACAACCTGTGTCACGTGTGCTGTCCTTACCATCAAGTATTTATATTCTTTTACTAATGTCAGTACACAGTAAGTCTTTCAACTGACGGTGGAAAGTGTAGTAGAAGTTAACTGCCTCTAGCTTAATTTAAAATGAACAGGGCAGAACTACAGAAAAATAAAACTACAGCTTAATACCAGGAATAAGCCTATTCAGTAGAAAGACAGCAAAGGAATGAAAATATGTCTTTAAATATGTACTTCCTGCTGCCTCCTTCATTTTTAATTAAAATACCAGTGGAAAATATCAAACCACTACCCTGCAAAGCTGGATCTTTATGACCTAAACATTTTGAATCTAGGTCAGACTCTAATTGAAAGAGACTAAGGATTTAATTGCCAAAAACAACAAAAAAAAAGGCAGAAAGGATCATTCCTTAATAATCTTACTAC
Organism: Corvus brachyrhynchos; assembly: GCF_000691975.1. NCBI lineage: Eukaryota > Metazoa > Chordata > Aves > Passeriformes > Corvidae > Corvus > Corvus brachyrhynchos. Next base: position 266,949 of record NW_008239535.1, read on the forward strand.
ATTTCAGTAGGAGATTCATCAGTATATATGCAAGGTCAAGTTCCACAAGTTTGTCTCCCCAAATCTACAGAGAATTTGGTCCTAAAGGCTTTCATAGAGCAAAATGGAATTCTACTCTGCTTTTTCTGTTAAGCAGATACAAAAATAGGAAAAGGAATTTATAACATTTTAAAAGTTAAAAAAGAGCTAAATGGAGATCTGAAACCCTGTCTTCCTCTCCCCTCTCTCACAGCATGGCTTAATCATGAGAAATGTAAAATGGCAAGCAGGCATTTTACCAGGGCGAGAAGGCAGCGATGTGGACGGAACACTTGGCAACCTGACATCTCTCATTCCCTTGTTCAGTTCTTCTTGCTCCAGTTCTTCTAATTCTGCCATCAACTCATCCTAAATTCAAGGGAAACATTATTTACAAATATAGATAGTGATCACACACAAGGACACATTTAACCACCATGAAGCAAAGTACTACTGAAAAAACAGTTTACACCTGAAAGGATATATCAGGAAACAGCATATTAAAAGTGTAATTTTTACAAAGTATGGACAATAACAGTAAATCTTAATTGAACATCGAAAATAAGACAGTGGAAGTTAGAAACAGGAATAAAATTAGAAACAAAACTAACAGCAGTACAATACACGTCAAAAAGGCAAATACGGGAGTAAAAAGCCTCTCTGCTGTCCTCAGGTTTGTTCCAAATCTAGAGCCTGTACTTTTCAATGGATTCTAACTTTAATGTGCCATTTCTCCCATTTTAAAAGGCAAACACCTTCCACTGGTTATAAGGCAGACTGTCATTAAACATTATGCTTCAGCATAATTTATCACACAAATCCAGGATTACATGTGATTTCAAAGCAGCACTGGAATCAAAACTGTCCTCCTGGGTCCTGCTATCCACTCTTGAAGCACGCAGCACTCGTGGGCTTTAAGGTGCAGAGGCTGATTTGGACAGATGATCTAATCCACTCATACAATGCTAAAAATAAAAAGGCTGCACACTTTTTAAAAAATCAAGGAACCATTCCTTGGCTGATGTTTCCCAAAGAAAGGAAGCCAAATGTTACATATTTGTAGAGAAATGGGCATTTGCCACATAGGTAAAATGGTTTTAAAGAAACAATGGGCAAAAACAACTGGAGAGGGCTGGGGGAAGTGTCAGAAAAGCAGTAAAGTAGGAGCTACTAGGTATTGAAATGGGCTTTGCCTACACATTTAGACTTTGTTTATCACCAATGTAGAAGTTAAAATCATAGGTGCATAGCCACCACAGAACTTGATACCTAGATTTACTTGGTTTTATAACTTAAGGCAAACATGCACTGTGCCAACCCAGGGAGAAAGAACCCTTATATTTCTGTGCCTGTCCGGGGCAGGAGAAATCACATGCTTCCATGGTCTCCTTACACCCATGGCACACATGTGAAGAAAAAATACATCCAAGAGCGTGGAAAAAATATCCTTCAAAAAAAAAAATATATCATCCTTCAACACAAACCACCTTATATCCCAGCAATTATGTCATTGATTCTAGCACTCTTAAGCTGCAGTAGCCTGCAAACCAGGTTTACCAGTTACTACCCAAGTACTGTCAGTATTAGGCTCCTATGCAAATGCCCCAAGTGACAGTGGCTTATTTCCCAAACAGGAACAATGCACATCAGCTTCCACTAGTATCTCTTAGGAACTTCCAGGTCAACCTACAACATGCTTACTAAGCCTAGACTCCAAAAAAGTTAAGCACTGATGAAAAGTAAGACACTGTACAGCTGTTTGGGATGGACAGTATGTTTTTCAATTGTTTGAAGCTCAGGCCAAATCCCATTCCTTGTGCCAGTAATGACTAAATGTTTCTTGGAAAGTCTGTTTACATTCAAAGTAGAAATACAGGAAAGCAGGTAATGGGAACAAAATACAAAGAATCATTCTTACTTTCAATGAATTAGAACTGTTGAATGGAACTTCCTCTACCTCCCAATCAAGCAAATATGTGCGATACAGCATTTATATTTTTCTTTGTTGTCCATTTGGGCACATAGGAACCAATTAGTTGGGAATAGAGTGAATGGTTTGAGTATTCAGGCCATTCTTCAAATGATCCTTAGTGCTTTGTCATTTTGAAACGAAATTGAAAAACAAAACCAAACTGGTTGTGATACTGAGCTTGATACTCATCTCTGCATTCCACAGATTACAAGAATTTGAGTATCCTTGACCTTTGAGTCCTCAGCCATGACAGGATCAGAAATAAATAATATCCTGCTTAGATATACAAAATCAAATCTGGGGGCACTGGATGAAAACTACTGCAACAAATTTTGAGAAGGTCCTAAATGCCTTGTGGGGATTTCAAAAGAAAAGAGCTCTAGAATGACACCTTATTACCTCCAACAGGTATTACTTTTACCAAATGGATCTGCTTCTGGGGTCTGGGCAACAGGGAAAGGACCTGCATCTCCAAGCACCACAACCAACCTTAAAAAATGGTCCAAATATTCAGAATTATGAACAGCAGCCTGTCCATGACCCAGGGACATGCACTTAGTCAAACAGATGTCTATTTGGAGCAACAAAAAAATTATATGTTTCAGTGTCCACTTGGAGTAGTACAAATTACACGTTTTAGTGACCTCATTCTTCCGTGGCTCAAATGAGAAAAATAACTACAGGAGTGTAGTAAAAAATGCTTTTCTTAAAATGTATACAGAAATAAAAATAATTTTTATATTTTTACATCTGTAGATTTCTATTTAGTACATTATGTATTTTATATATTAATAGTTTTATTTAATTTTTATATTCATATTAAAAATTATACAATTGTCCTAGATAGGGTAAGCTGGAACCAAGGAATTTCATATCCACACTTTTTGAGAAACAAACCACTGCACAGCAAAATAACTATGGAGTTAAAACTTACAGGCCTGAAGTACTAACCTCGTCAAACTCATCACCAAAGGTGGCTCGGTTTGAGATAGCATCTGAAATTTCCTGGGCAACATCTTGCTGTTCAGTGATATCTTGCATCAAATCATCAATTTTGTTCAAATCCCTGGCAAGGTGACATGGAAACATTTTTTTAAAGATATATCATTCAAATCCTACAGAACAGACTCACTTGAACAGACCCTAATTTATTTTTATGCCCATGACTCTGTAAACAGCAGAATTCACAGGGAATAATTTTCCTCACCTACACCCAGTCCAGCTACTTCCACGTTGGGATTATAACAAAAGTCAAACTGCAGCAGAGTGTGTCTCTCCCTCTCTGTGCTCCTCATACCTCTGTCAGACAGTCACAGCCCATGGGCAGACCCCCAAAGTCAGCATCTTTACAGGGCTTTCGGTACTCAGGGGTTTAAAGAAAGATGGGGATAAACATTTACATGGCTTGTTGTGAAGGACAGAAGGTAATAGCTTTAAAATAAAAGAGGGTCAATTTAGTTTTGATACAAGGAAGAAGTTTTTTACGATGAGGTTGGTGAAGCATCAGCACAGGTTGCCCAGAAATGGTGGATGCCCCACCACCAGAAACATCCAAGGTCAGATTGGATGTACTCTGAGCAACCTGATCTAGTTGAAGATATTCCTATTCACTGCAGGGTGTTTGGACAAGATTATCTCTAAAAGTCCCTTTGAACCCAAACTATTTTATGATTTTATAGATCTTTTTTGATGTTAAGCTTTCACCAGAACTGGGGGGAACATAACAGAATTGTACCCCATTTAAAGGTTTCCCCTTATTGTTAACTTCATTATTGTTTCAGTTCCTGTTTACTTCTCCCAGAACAACCCTTGTGATTTAACTCTTGTTTGTTCAGGCAGAAAAACACCCCTTGAAACAATATAGGACATATGACAAAAAAGAAGGTAATTCTTTTTTATGCGGGGCAGCGGGAGGAGGGGGTGTCAGGTCTAATTAGTACTTTGAATCTCACAGTCCAGCTTATGGATTCTGAGGAAAAGAGTCCACCTAGTTTCTATGGCTAGATTTTCTTCTAGGCAAACCAGGGACAGAGGCCACTCTCCACTGCCAAGACAGACTTAAGAAAACAGATCTCACTAGTTAAGTGAACTTTCTTCTAGATTTATTGTTAGGAAAATATACTTTTCTGCCAAATAAAACACTACAGCACCAAAAGCATTCCTGACATTGGATGCCCGAACCAAAAATGAAGTCAAAACTATCTAACTTGATACAACAGTGTGTAGTGATAGAATAATTTGAAAGTGGTTAGTAAATTCAACTTGGAAACTACTAGAAAACACTTACATATTTTCATGTACTTTTTTCATAGCTTGTGCAGCATAACCCATATTCTTGAGTACTTCTGTGTTGGTGTGGGAATTTTCCAATGCCTCTCTCTGGAACTCAATGGTCGAAAGTGTCCCGTCAATTTGATTCAACTGTTTCTCATATCTCTTTTTTCTCTTCAGAGCTTGTAAGGCAGCTGGAATAGGAAGAGGCAAAGTGCACTGTGTATTTTCATAGCAAATGCAAGGACAAGTAGCTCAGCACCAAGCTGACCTGTAGAATTTATAATTCTCACCCTCCTACCTTACTAGGGAGACAAACTTTGACCACACCAGATCAGCAGCCTGTTAATCACCAACATGCTGTTCCATGAACATGCTGGGAAGCCTCTTTTAGATTAACTCCTTTTAGTGCCACAAGGAAAAGCAGCTTCTTCCTCCACTGTGGGAGATCTTGAACTCCATCCTGTGCACAGAGGCAAAGCAGGGAAGATGGGAAGGAAAAAGAAAAACATCAGAGAGTAGTCAGAAAGCAGAAACAGAAGAAAGAAGAAAAGAAGAAGCTGCAAGATGTAAGTAAAACCTAAGGAAGACAGTGTATGAAGATCTGTCATGATAACCACAATTCCACCAATAGTGCTTTCTAAGCTTTGTCTCAGCAGCAGTAACTGTGAAGTGCAATGGAGAGACCAAATGGCCCAGCTAGACAGAAGCGTTAGATCAGAGCAGGATTTTAATTTCTCCAGCTTTTAGCTCACCTATTTCTTACAATCACTTAGGAATGTGATCTTTAAACCTTAGAATTTGAAAACATAAAGAACTTTGTAGACACGGGCACAGTGAAATCCAGCTACACTCCATTATCTTTGTAAATTGTCAAGATTAGTCTTTTATATTCACTAAGATATGACCAGCGTACTTTGCCCAGAGTAAATCATTACCAGAATAAATGCACGTGTCAAGCAGGAGGAGAAAAGGACTTTCTCTTGGCCACAGGGTGTGGGAACACACACAATTTTGCCACAAGCATTTCCTGATGACAGTCCTTTCCAAACTACACATGTGCCAGGCGAAAAAAACCCACCAAATAAACCAAGAGAGTGAGTTAACCCACTGTTTGGTTTCTTTCAATGCTATTAACACCCCCATCCCTTCCCTTGTCTCCTACACTTAATTTTTTAAACAGATTCAGAGCTTGCAAGCCCCAGCAGCCCTGAAGCCCCCCAAAATCCACCAACAGGAGCAGCTACTGTTGCCATTTTGTTCAAATAATTGCCCCTGTGCAATAACACTGAACCTTGACACTGGGGTACACAAATTTTCAAATTAATTATGATCCCCCCAAGGAGGGCACGTAGATTTATGGTGTGTAACAACACACTAAAAAAATTAATGTTTTGTTGACAAATGCTTGAATCAATGATCAATGATCAAAATTGCTCATCATGAGCTGCACAAGGAGAGGCATTCACACAGGCTTAGAGGCCTTCCACCACCAGCAGTAAAATATTTCAGGACAGCAAGCCACAATCCCAACAGATTAATCACGGTATTCAAATCCAAGAATTTCCCAGGTTTTGGGGGATGGTTCAAAGATCATGCATATTCTGAAGAAGATGCACAAACATCAGATAATGTCATGCACACAGCAAATGTAAGCATTGTAAAATTCTCACTGGCAATTCTAAAATACATAATTTTGATCTACTCCCAAACAATCTTTACCTACTTATTATTTTCCTACTTATTTATGCTTCTTATTGGTAGAGTTAGGACACCAGCCACTTCCTTTCTTAGCTGCCATTGGATCAAATTTGATCCTGGATTCCTAGGTTAGGAAGCTAGAGATTCCAGACAAATGTAACAGTCTGAAACAGTGCATAACACCAGCTGTGCTAGAGAGGACTCTGAGGCCTTGTGGACTGAGGAGCACTAATGAGCTGATGCAGAAAGGCTTCAGCTGGAGCAAGAATCTACCATGGGGCAGTCTTTCTAGTCAGTGTTATTCAGAAATGGGACTCTGCAATGGTGCTGTTATTATTAGCTGCTCACAGGGAAAATGAATTTCCTCAGTTACACACAGAGCAGCTGTTTTCGAAATCCTGAAGATCATTTAATTAAACCACACCCAAATCAAGAAAACACAGGAGAAGCTAAACTCTCTATGACTTCACCTATTCATAAACAGCTTTTCCTAACTATTGTGGTGCAACATATTATCTTCCTTCTCTTTAGTTTTACCCATGACTAGCAGAACTTCATAGAAAATTAATTCATACTCCTTCCTTATCAACTAAAGCATTATAAATTCTCACACCATGCTATATGATTTTCCTGATTTGTATTAAATTAATGCCCTTTATTGCAGAGTATGTTGCTATAGTAGCTCCTATAGCTATGAGAATTTCCTTGTTATTTGAAATCTATTTTTCTGTGTTTCACAGAGCATCAAGAACTTTTGGTGCTTTTCTACTGCATATTACAAGCATTTTAAAATTTTTGTGCAACTCTTACAGGATTGAAATGCTTCTGCTTTATAATGCTCCCACATTCTAATTACCAAATGGGAGAAGAACATTATCTATTAAAATATAATGAAATTGAGCAGAAAACACAACTCACTTCACTGATGGTCTAAGAATGGCACTGAAAAATGGTGTTCCCCATTCCAAAGATTTCAAAGTAGGAACACAGACTGGGGAGGATGAGTTTGAGCAGAGGTAGAGTCTGAGGAAACATGAGAAACTAACCCCAATTCATTCAGGAAGAGGTGGAGGGCTTCTCCATGAAAAAAACAAACAAAAGCAGTCTCATACACTTTTTCCGCTGTGCTCCAAAGAAGCCAATTCAACTCCTGAATTTTATAATGGTCAGCAGTTGGCTGGGCTTTAGCACATTTCCTCTACTCCCAAGTCCAGTAAGCAGGATACAGCTCATAGATTAGGAACCACTGCTTTTAATATGAGTTTTTATTTTATAGTCAAGGTGTCTGGAACAACAGATGTCAGTTTAAGTTTGCATATTAATGAACTACTTTTATTAGCATACAGAAGGGCACTTTTCCATTGTAACTACAATGCTGACACTTTATTAAGGAAGCAGAAATGGCCAGCTGGGCAATTGGAATCCTGGCCACACTGAATATGCAGATTTCAAAAGGACAAACAGAAGTAATGACATAGGAAGAGTTGAGGCACCCTTCTCATGGTTCCATCACAGATCAGATTGAAAGGAAACAGTGCAGTAATACCCCCTTTACCTGTCAAGCCCACCACCAACACCCATCAATACAGAAAGTATCAACAATCTCATCTTCTGAAGCAGAAATAAAAAGATTGTCTAATAATCCTTAT
>NW_008239535.1:274578-278317 GCF_000691975.1 Corvus brachyrhynchos
GAAAATACTGGATCTCATTCTTGGATACAGTTCACAAACCTCCACCTCAGGCCTGCAAGGGATTGATGGACTGCAGATTCTGATCTCCCTCACTCCAGGGACAACTGAAGACAATGCTGCTGAGGCCATAAAAATCATAGGACCCTAATTAGGCTCATTATCAGCATCCATATTCCATAAAGCCTTGTGGAGGAAGCCATATGCAGTTACAACTGAGAAGCTAAATCAAGAACAACAATGAGCTGGACCAGTTACAAGCATTCCAGTTCATGGCAAGACACTGGAAATGTGCTCACTAAAGTCAGAGAACAATCACTGTAACTCACAGAGCAGAGACCCACTAAGGGCTTTCCTTTATGTCCCTGCCAGAAACCCTCACTCCCAACCTGTCCCACAGCCTGCCGTAGGCATGACTGTCCTATCCCTCATAACACACAACTACCACATCGTTGTTTGGCTTCAACAGCCTGCTGGTTACACCTAACTCATTGAAAAGGAATGCTACACGGCTACATAAGCCCAGCCCAACCGTAACACACAATGTCTTTAGTAGCATCTACTTGTTAAACCCTCCCTGTTATTCCAACTTTCTTCATAGGTTTTGTCCTCAGTAATACTATGTGGTTCTTTATAGTTAAGATTTAATCCTATTCTGGATGACTTATCTTAACTTTATTCCTTTTATTAAGTTTTTGGGGTTTTTTAGGATCTGTGAAAGACACCGGGATGAAACAACACACATTCACGTATATGTTCTTTTCAAAATTACAGGCCTGATTCAGAAAACACATTTCCTTTTAAACAAAGTTCTCAAAAATTCAGTATCGCTTCCTGTTCTTTAAATTTTCCTCTATGTCCTTCAAAATAATGGAGAAGAAAGGCCAATTTGTAGATGGAGTTGGCAGCTATGCACTGGCTGAAACTGAGATACCCCCTAAAAGTACAGCAAGAGATAGAAAAAAGAGAGATATTAGAAGTCAGAGCTAACTGTGAAAAAAATATTGCTTCTCATGACATAACCTCTGCAGGAGGAACCTCAGCAAACAAAAAAACCTGAAGTGGTCTAGCTACAATCAGATATTAATGGGGAATGCTGGAAATGTATCAGCTCAAAAGTATAGCTAATTTCAGATTAGGTACAGGAACTGCAGAGATATTTCATAAAGGAAAAGCCAGGAGTATTTCAGTGATGTTTCACATCTATCGCACAAATGATGCATCACAGCTTTTAATTCAAGTTAAGCCTACTGACGTCCCACGAAACACATTCAAGAGTCATATGAAGTCATGAGAAATTGCTGGTGCTTGAATCTGCTCCCTCTTGTGTTGGTGTGACTCAGACTCATGCACCTAAAAATCATGTGTGATCATGCTAATTTGGTGCATTTTCTATCCCTACATACATCTTGCTCCAGTTGCAGACAGCCCCATTTTAGTTTCCATAGGCTCCTACATAGATGCAATTAAGAAAAAAAAAACCAAAACATTAAAAATTACCAGTGATGTCCCTCTGAAACATTCACTTCAACAAGGCAATGGAGATTTAAAACCTTTATTCTCTCATTCGTATGTTTACATAACATTACAATAGATGCCGGTTCACACAGATTTTCTCTGAGCTATACAGTACCATACACCAGCTAATATGCTGTCATATGTAAATCAACAGTAATTAAACTGTAAAGCAATTGACATATCAAATTAAGACATATTATCGGGGATGTAAGTTCACTGATTATCCTGCTAAATTTAAGCACTTTGGCACAGCAAGGTTATATTTTAAAAAAAACATAGTTTATATTGTTTCTCCTCTGGCTGTACTTAGACTATCCCATTTTGGTTTAAGAACAATTTTTGGCATGAATAAAAACTGCCACACGGCACTTTTTGCCCTACTCTTGCCTCTTTACTGTCCTTAACTGTTGGTCCCTGAGCAAATGACAAAATAAAAGGCGTTATTTTTAACCACGATCAGCTCAACAATCCAGTTTGCAATATGACTCCATGAACAATTTCACAGATAAAAAGCTAGGGCAATTGCATATTGAGTACTGCAGTGGAAACAACGATCTGGGAGAAAACGTTCACATATCAAATGCTGCATGCCTGAAGCAAAAAGCCAACACACACCTAAAACCACCATCAACCAGCTGAGTTAAAGGAGAAGCAGATCCACCTTTTCCCAACAAGTTCTCATTCCTGTTTGTGCACCACCTTCTCCTTCGCAGGTGGACGAGCACTCATGCAGCTAGCAGGTAAACTGGATAAGTGGAACTTAAACTATCCTGGGTAAAAAAAATAACCCAGACAAAGAAAACCACAATATTTTACAACATCCATCTTTCTGAAACACACCCTTCAGGGAGCTCTGCTAAGGGAAAGGAAGGGAGCAGCACAAGGGCAGGAGCGAGGCAGGAAATGCTTCTTCTCTCTGCAAATGTGCCAGTTTATAGTCTGGGTTTGGAATGAAATTCCAGAACAGCGTGTCTGGATTTAACCAGGAATTGCTACAGTCACAGGAACCAGCCTGTTTTCTTGCACCAGCCCCGCAGCTCAGGCTTTTGCACAATGAATTCAGCCCCAGGAGCTACCTGGTCACTTTGTCCCATAGCAAATTAGCTTCCAGCTGGATCACCTTTCTGAACTAGCTCACTGTAACAGCACGGTGCCAGTACCTCGACAAGGAACCAAGAGACACTCCAGCTGAAGCCAGGGGAGTAGAAAAGGCAGGACTGGGACAACACTGACAGCTCCCATGCTCTCGAGCAGCTGGCTCAGTTGTGCTGCTGAATTGACTTTACTTCCCCTGACCATGCCTTCAAATCTGTCCCATCTTGACCCATGATTTTAAATCCCTTCTAACTAAAAGTTAGTTTAGTTAAACTGCCTTTTGCTAATAATTATTAAATGCTGAAGTATTACAAATACATTAGAGGGCTAACCAAAACACCTCTAACACACACAGCTCCTCACAAGTTTGAAGTAACATGGCATTATTTTTTAAATTATTGAGTAACAGAAAGAGCAGGCAAAAGACCTACTTTCTTGTTACATCACAAATCTTTAATTCAAAATGTTCTTCTTCTGTTTTGAAGCATTTGAATTAAAATACAGCTCAGAGTAGACAAATAGGCCTTCACGTGACTTTAGGAAGTAATTAACTTGTTTCTCAGAGGTCTGTATATCCCCAAGACACTGACTACCATCACTTGCTTCCCAGGAATGACAACATCAGTATACACAGGAGCCAGACGTTCTGACCCCTTAGCATCCTCTCCTTCGTAGCTAACAGCGTCCCAGACCAGTCACTAATGCTCTAAGCTATCATTCTTTTTTTGGTTGCACATATACTTCTTACATGATTTGGATGAATCATTGCATCACTTTGTTCCTCAGTTGTCAGCAATAGGGATAATGTGCATTTATTCATGAATATACAGGAGATCCTCACATCCCTCATCCCCTTTGCCACCTGCCCAGCCAATGCTGAGCCCCCAAACAGCGATTCCCTCCCCTCGTTGAGCAGCAGTACTTTGCTCTCTGTGTATACAGCCAATACCTGCATCGACTGTGGTGCAAAGCACGAACAGAACAATCACACAGGAAACCACAGACACTAAATTTTGTGAGGAATAACAAATTCCCATCCCGCTATATGAATCCACAGTTCATTAAACACTAACAGATGCCAAAGACCCAAAACCACCATCCCGCCTCGCGTGTGGTGATACTTGCTCGG
>NW_008239535.1:278801-279615 GCF_000691975.1 Corvus brachyrhynchos
CGCTGCCTAGGCGGCTGCCGAGTTTGTGCTTCCCCCTTTCTTTTTTCCCATGTCATAGAAACGCAGAATGCACAGTGGGTTATCCGGCCCAACCCCCCTGCTCAAGCAGGGTCATCCTAGAGCACATGGCACAGGATTGCATCCGGGCGGCTCAGTATCTCCAGAGAGGGAGAATCCACAACTTCTCTGGGCAATCTGTTCCAGTGTGTGGTCACTCACACAATAAAAAAGTTCTTTCTCATATTCAGGTGGAAATTCCTGTTGTGTCAGTTTCTGCCTGTTGCCTCGTCCTATTGCTTGGCATCACTGAGAAGCGCCTGGCCCCAGCCTCTTAGCACCCTCCCCTAAGATGCTTATAGACATTGGTGAAGTCCCCTCTCAGTTGCTTCTTCTCAGGGCTGAAGAGGCTCAACTCTCCGTCTTTCCGCCGAAGGGAGATGCTCAGTCCCTCGATCAATTTTGTAGCGCTCTGCTGGATCCGCTCCACGAGCTCGATGTCTTTGGTACTGAGGAGGCCAGAATTGGAGACATGCTGCATAAAGGTGTTTTGGGAGGGCATCACACTTGGGCACAGGCGTGCACGTGGGTGAAGGCTGGGAAAATAACCCTGAATTCTGAAGGAATGTGGCTTTTTACAAAAGTGGTGGGTGCGCCGCTAAGGAAACCTGAGTGACACCAACAGGTTACAGGGTGCACGAAATGCTTCGAGAAGCCGGTCTACCTCCGCTCTGCCTCCGAGAACAGGCATCGAGGGACGATGCAAATAGCGACACAAATAAGACACAAAACGTGCCTTTTTTTCCCCCCCGGGACA
>NW_008239535.1:279843-290224 GCF_000691975.1 Corvus brachyrhynchos
GGCCGGGGGCGGTGCGGGGGTTGTGAGGGATGCCCCCTCGCTCGGGGAGTCCTCTGTGCCGCTGCAGCCTTGCACGGTCCATTGCCAGCGCCTGTCGCCCCGGTTGTGTGCCTGGGTGGTTAATAGCCCGCTTGCCCCTTCCTCACACTTGCTTGCCTTCACTGATCTCGGAAAGTGTTACTGGAGATGTAACCTCTCAGAAAGAAGCAGCAGAACCGCCTGTAGCGAAAGCTTTCTGTTGGGACCACTCAGAGATGAAGGGATCGTGATGATCGTGACCTGAGCTCCGTGGTGGTCTGTTAACATAAAATCTGAAGGATGGAGAAGTGGAGTAATGGGCTGGACCTGGCATTTGCTGTCATTGGTGATGTGGTGGAGTTCGGCAGACAGTGAAGTGATTTTATCTGTGAGAATTTATGTAGTAGGCAGGGGATGCATACAGAGGTTTAGGAAATGTGTGCAATTTAAGTCACCCAAGGACAGTATGTACGATATGATGTGAAGAAGGGGCAGGATCATCATGACTTTCCAGTGGAGGAGATGCTCTCCTTTCCTAAGAGCCAGCATCTCCTCCAGTTGGTAACCCATAAAATAAAATGTAAATTGTCCAGTGTCAGTAAATAGGGTTCTGAGTGGTCTTGCAATAAATTCAGTTTTTAACATAACTAGTAACTTTGATGGATAGCCAAATGTTCCAGTGTCATAGCTTGATATTGAAAAAAAAAAAGTGAATTTAAAGCCTAAATCCAACTTCTGGAATGTATATAAGTATAATTTACCTGCTCGTATGTTTTTCTGTAATACTAATTAGGGGAGTTAACAAAAGCCACTTCTAGCTAAAGTGTAGATGCAGTTGCTAAGTATTCTTATAAAGATATCTACTCAGTGATGTTGGTAAGCAAAAGTTAATTATGTGAAAATTAAGCTAGAAACTATTAGCAAAACAACAACCATGTTGTCTTAACTAAAAACAAATCTCTTTGTTTCAGATTTTCTTCCCTTTGTATGTGATGGCTGTTCAGGTGTCCTTTGGTAAGTTCATAGAATCGCGGAGTATCTCAAGCTGAAAGAGTCCCACAAGGATCAACATGTCCAACTCCCTACTCCTCAGGACTAAAACTAAAGCCTATGACTAAGTGTCATTCAGACAATCCTTGAACTCCAACAGGCTTGGTGCCAGTTCCTTGGGTAGCCCGTTACAGTGCCCAACCACCCTCTCTGAGAAGAACCTTTTCCTAATGTTCAACCTGAAGTTCCCGTGACATAGCTTCTTTCCATTTCCTCACATTGTATGCTGGTCACCAGGATTTCCTCATCCCAGGTGAAGAATCCTGCACTTGCTCTTGTTTAATTTCATACAGTTGGTGACTGCCCAGCTCTCTAGTCTATCCAGAATCTCTCTGTATGACTTCTCCACACTCAGGGGAGTTCACAGCTTTTCGTGGTTTAGTATGGTTGGCAACCCTAACAGGTATCCAGATCATTTATAAAGATATTAAAGAGCACTGGCACTAAATTGAGCCCTGGGGAACTCCACTGGCCACCAGCCTGAAGCAATCACATTAACTGTGACTCTCTGAGCACAAACCATCACCATTGCTCACCCATCATACTATGGACTTGTCTACCTGTGTGCTGGACATTTTGTCCAGAAGGACACTCTGAGAGACAGTGTCAAAAGCTTTGCTAAAATGCAAAACGCATCTGCTGGTTTCCCAATGTCAACTAAATGGGTGACCTTGTCATAAAAGGAGGTGGCTGGTTATGTTTTCTTCTAGAAAAATTTTTGAAGTTTCTTGCAAGCTTGAAATCAGGGCCTTCACTTTGATTTACACTTCAGATTAGTAGAGGGCAGCTGAGAGACACTCAAAGAGATTGGGGGCAGATTTCACTTCTAACATATCAAGAGCCTTCAAGGGATTTCTGCCGTTATGGAAGGTGATTGAAAATTTGTTAAAACAGACAAACTCTGGTTTGCATAGAACTGAACTCTTAAGCATGGTAATGTCTTCACTCTCTTGAAATGGTTTGTTTACCTTGAGGCATAAGTTCTAAAAGCTAAATGTTTTACGTACTGAGAAAGAATATGATCTATCCATTCAAGAATTGAAATAGGATAGAAAAAACTTGGGAGAAGATTCATTATCTAATTGAAGTTTTTCCATGATAAAACTTGTCAGATTACCCTTTAAACACTTAAATGTTTTTACATGCAGGTTTTTTTTCCTGGAATGTTGGTAACAGTGTGATATTTTCCTTCTTTTTCCACAAAGCCTTCAGCACAGGAGCCGGGATGCTCATGGGTGTTCTGAGGTAATCTAATAATATGTGACAGCCTTAAATTAAAATGCCATGTGACTTAGCTGTGTGTTTTCAGACTAGACAAATGCATATGGCATATAAGTATGAATTATTTAACTGAGAATATGACAAGCTTTAAAAAGTGAATCTACACTTTTTCTGTCTCTTAGAAGTAAATAGACTTTGAGTACAATGATGATTCTTTTTCTACCTCTGAGCTAAACATAACCAGGGTAAAAGTAGGAGAGAATAGCTGGACCAGGTTTGCCCATAGAATGGAGAGCTAGCACATATTTTTTAGAAAGCTGGGATGGTTATTTATATCTTAGTATGTGTTTATTTACACAAAATATTTTGTATTTATTCCTAGGTGAATATAAGAAACAATTCTGTGAAACCTGATCAGCACAGATCTTACCCGTGCTCATACAAGGACTGCAATGGAAAAGAGCTTTTGCCGGTGTTATGTCCTTACTGTGAAAAACATTTTTGCCTCAGGTGAGTGAAACAGAGTGTTTAAACATCAATATTCATTCATTAATGTATGGAACAGGCAATACAAGTTTTATGTTGTTGTTTACAGACATCGTCATCAATCGGACCATGAATGTGAGAAGCTGGACACACCAAAACCTCGAATGGCTGCCACCCAGCAGCTTGTTCAGCATATTATAGGCAAGTACAGAGGGATAGATTTTTCTTTTTCTTGTATTTTCTTCAGAATGCTGTTTGAGCTTCTGACCTCCTTTGAGGAGTCAGGTTTGACCAAATAAGAAGAAAGGATGAGGGTTCCTTTGTTAAATAGCCCTAAACTTACATGTCAGCATTTAATACTGTTCATCTAAACTGAGACAAAACAAAAACAACAGTATGAAGAGAATCTCAAAAGAGTATATAGGGCACAGGTTTCTTTCAGAATTATTGTCTTGGTGTCATTCTACAAATATTATAATATAATGAATTTTACCTAGCCATTATTATTTACATGTTCATTCATGTGCAAATAATGCAGTTGTGTCAAATGTGCATGTCAGTCTGTTGGGATCAGACCTACACAATCAAGATGGCCAGAAAACTCTGATTCTACAATGTAATGTTTTGCAGATTTAAAGAAGCTTGAGGATGGGAAAGAGAATAAACAGCACTGCCCAGCTGGACAGTGGGGTTATGTGTAGAAAGGAGGACCTGAAACTGTTGCCATATGAATGCTGTGATGGCCACAGGTGTAGAAACTAAAGAATTTGTATCTATTTGGCTTTTGCAGCCTGTGTTTACCTGGTGATAGTGTTCATCTACCTTTCAATGTAAAGGAATTCTGCTAGAACTGTAAAAATTCTGATACGTGACCTTGGGAGGATATGAATAGACATGAAAAGGGATGGCACTCTTGGAGATACAATGAGACCCAACAGATTAAGTGGGTCTATGTCATACAATATGCACAGGAAACAGTCAGAATGATCACACTAACAGGAATAATATTGTTCTCAGATTCTAAAAAAAGTGACGAAGCAAAAAGCAAAAAACGTAAAGGAGCAAAAAACAGTGAGACAGCAGCAAAAGTGGCATTAATGAAACTGAAAATGCATGCATGTGGGGACAAGTCCTTGCCTCAGGTCAGTGATGTTTGTTTTCAATAATTGAATTCTCAAAGGAAATGGAAAGTTTTCTAAATTGCTTGATCATCTAATTCCCTCAGCTTGGTATTGGATTTAATTTTTCAAGACCACACTCACTTAAATGTATATTTCAGCCTGGTACCCAAAAGTAATCTCACTGGTCTTATGTCTGTTATAAGATGTCTGTGTGGGGTTCAGAGCAGTCGAGTCAAATTCTATTATTTTATAGCAGAAATATATTTGCCTGCCACATGGCTGTCACATAGCACTGCAGGGACAGACGGGGTCTATTGGGGATCCTTGGCAGAATGATGACAGCATTAAGTTGTATTAAAGCTTATTATTTTAGCAGAATTTGATGATCAGCAGAGCATAGAATTTTATTATTAGACTAGAACAGAATTTTTAGAATCACTGTAGCACAATTTTGAAGTAGTGCAGCACAGAATTTTATAGCACGTCTTAGCTTGTGCTTCCTTATCACATGGACGCTCTGCAGATTGTGTCATATCTTAATACTTGGCTTGCAATATCAACATTTCAGATAATCTAGCCCTGAAACATGTAATTGCTTGGTTTTCCCACCCAGATTGAATTCATATGTTGGGGCACTGTAGTGGACAATGCAGTCTTTTCATTAGAATGTGCCTTAAAAGTTTGATAATTTGGAGGGTTGAGGGATGACTGTGCCAACTAAGATTGGTACCAAGATGTTTCAGGTGCAGGTTCAGCTACTCACCCAGAATCATCATCTGAAGATTGAGGGTGTTGTATATACAATACCATTTGTATGTGTAAAAAACCCATTAGAGAAATGATTTTCATAAACTGAATGACGCAATTATTATCCCATTCATGAAATAGGGAGGAAGGAGGTACAGATGAGGGTCAGTACAATACAGTAGGTGTTGTGATCATCTTTTCACAGCTGAGTGTTCTACAAAGGTAAAGTGGTGATTCCTTGGGCACACTCCAGGTCTGTTCAGGCCAAAGAATCTGTCCAAGTTCCATTCATTATCTGAAATGGTAAGAAATTACTCATTCTTGGGAATTATCCAAAGCTTAGTGAAAGTTAAATGGAGCCCCCATTTAGAAACTGTTTTCCATGTGCCCTTTACTTAGGGAAGTATAAAATACTTACAGGTATTTTAAACTTCATAGGGTAGTTAATAAGAATATTGTCACCCTGAGAAAAGAGAATATTGTCACCCTGAGAAAAGAGAAGGGTTGACAGTGGGGGTTTGTTAGACATTTTACTGGTTGGAGAGCAGGAAAATGAGCTTGTTCCACTGGGCATCTGGTGGGTATCTGCTGGTTACTTTAAACATCAAACAATTTTAAGTAGGGCTTTACCCTATTTTCCTTATGGAAACTTTGCCCTAGAGCTCATTTTAGTGGACCAGTCCACTTTGTGACTGCACCATTACTTTGAGGTTTGTAGGACAGGTGGAACACCCAGGCAACTCCATGATCTTCACACCATTCCTGGATTTCTTTTTTTAATGAATGCCGTTGTCAGACTACACAGTAGAGGGCATGGGAGTGTCAGCAAACCACTGATTAAATCCTGCCAGAGTGGTAAGACCATCAGCTTTACCACAAGCAAAAGCTTTCCCTAAGCCTTCCTTATTTTATTTCCAGTAAGGGTATAACGCCACCCCTTGGGTGTTCAAGGGAGAAGTCCAACATAATTAATTTGCCAAGTGGACCAGGGGGCTTACTTCCTGCCCAGAATCCATTTGGTCCCCAGAAAAGGTGACCTCCTGTCTGGGGCCCTGGCATTGTTTCTTCATCGATAGTTTTAATAGCCCAGTTGGTGTTCCCCTGACTCCAGCAGAGAATATCCATATTGAATGTATTTAGGTTTCCTGGTTGCATTTGCTCGTTTTGGGGGATGGGGGGAGGCAAAAGGGAGTTCCAGTTTTACCTTAACAATTGAATAAGAAACTACTGTTCAGTTTACTCCAATTGCTAATATTTTCTGATGTTTCAGAGGGATAGCTCCAGGACATGATTCTCTTTTCTTCTGTGTGAAGAACACTCAAATTTAGAGGAAAATGCACAGGTTGAAATTCAGAGTCAGTTTTATGAACATGGTTGAGGTCGTTCCATATGTTCCTAGGGAACACATAAATAAATCCTTTAAAAAGACTTCTGTCTTGTTTGATAGTGTCTGGCTTTGACTCAGCAAGGATGATCATAAATGATGAATACATAGTAGTCATGCTTGCTATGTTTTACCCCAATCCCATTCAGAATCTCTCCCTCATAGATTACTCTTGACATTCCTTAAAAAAATCTTTCAGTCTAGTAGAAATATTGTTTAGTACATAAAATGAGGATACAGTACAGGATAAAGAATTAGCTGGTCATGATCTAAATGTTGGTTTGTGAAGCAGGCATTTCTAATACAGTGAACTGCTCTGTTTTAACTGCTTTCGCCTTCCAATTTGAGACACTATACTGCTGCCAAAAACAAATACTGCTTATTCAAACTCGCCTTTTCCTCACGAGGGCAGATACTTTTTCATGTCTGTCTGTATATAACTGTGCTCTGGGACTGGTGGGAAAAGATGTTCTCTCCACCTTCAAGAACTTACTGTCCATCATATATGTGCCTGCAGCTGGAGAGGACTGGATTTGATGATCTTGGTCATTTATGTTTTGCAGTAAAATTGTCCTGATGGAATAAAACAAATTTCAGTTGGTAATTTTGGGGGTTTTTACTGAAAATCTTAAAAAAAAAGTTTTAAGTTTTACTTAAAAAAAACTTTCTAGATGTATGTGACTGGAATGATGTGTTTCTTCTGTGGATAAATTTTTGTGTTTATTTTTCATGTCTTTCTAGACAGAAAGAATTTACTTTCAAGTATTTTTACCAAAAGCGAACAAAGAGAAAAGCAAACCCATGTTTTTTTGCAGTAAGTGGAGTATTGGCAAAGTAGTAGATTTTGCAGCTTCCTTAGCAAGCCTTAAAAATGACAACAACAAATCAACATCCCAGGTAAGTCAGCAATAACAAGCATTTTCTAGGTTGTTGTATTTAGCTTTTAGATTTCTTTACCCTTTTGTCCCTCTCCCACCCCACTTCTTTCATCTTGGATAGGGAAATCTTGATGTTAATTTCTGTGCTATTTTTCTTACAGAAGCTGAGGTTATGCCATACTGCCTCTGGAGAAGCTTTGCCATTTGAACACACACTGGAAACATGGCTATCTGATAAAGACTATCCACTGTACAATGGAGGGAATATAATTCTGGAGTATCTTGATAACGATGTTCTGTTTATAGAAGATCCAGAGTCCTACTTTATTACTCAATAAATTTTCACAAACAAAAAAATCCAATATTTTTTAGAAGCATGGTATTCAAGCAAGTCCAGTTTTCTTTTGAAATCACTGGTATGCCAGAATCTATCTTCCATTGTAAAGACACAATTCCCATCAATTTCTCATTTGCTTGACTGACAGAAGACCTATGTCCTGAAAGGAAAATTATAGTAGCTAATATTACAGATACTCACATTCTAGAATAAATTCTTGCTCTATTGAGCTGTATAATATCAAGAATGTTTTCTTAAATTTGGTATTTATTTTTTGTGTAAGTGGTGGGGACAGTACGTCTCAATAAAATAATGAAAATGTAAACTTGCAGTATGACAGTTTTCTGAAGGAAAGAAACATATTGCACTATTGCAGCATCTTTTCTACATGTACAAGAACACGTTTCATTGCATTTGGAAACCAGCACTGTCCATACACCAGGTCCACACTTTCTTCTTGTAATAGTTTAATGACATTTAGAAGGAAAGCTTTATGAAGCAAAAGTAAATTGACTCAGGTGTCTTCCTGTTTGTAAATCTCATTGTGTGATTAGTGGGGGATAAAAGATCTCAGTAAGCCTGTCACTTATTTTGCTTTACAGTACTCTTTACTGTAGTTTTAACATGACTTAGGTATGGATAAATTACTTTACTGGATGTGGTGTGGATGCCACAAAAAAGAAGGTGTTTCCTGGTTTCCATGAAGGAAAGGGCTTTCAGTGGCTGGATATTTTGGAAATCTTTGTCTCTGGGCAGCAGAAAGGATAGGAGCATTTTTCTGCATTCCCCTGCCTGTCTCTCCAGTTGTTATCTTGCTTTCCAGTACAAAAGGAACAGTTCCCTTTTCTCTTGTTGTTTATTTTCCTTCCTTTCCTCTGCAACTGTCTATTCATCTTTCTTTTTTTCTTAGGCTGCTGTCAGACAGAATATGCTGTAAGAGGCCAACCAGCATTGTGGAACCAGTGCGTTGGGAAGAGCCCTAAACAGAACTTGTTCCCCACACTGTTGCTACAAAAGCAAGTGAAAAATGCTGTTGTGCAACAGGGTCTTTTTCTTTTTTTTTTTTTTAGCAGAAAATCCCCATTCTCTACTTATACCTTTCCTCATGCCCCTGATTTTTCTGCCCTAGTAGTTCAGGCAAAATAATTGAAATAACGCTTTTTTGTGAATAGAGAGAAGATAGACTTGGGATGCAGGAAGTTAATCTTTGGGGAGACCTCAAAGGTTTTACCAGGGTGGTTGCTTTCATCAATCGCCAGTAATGGGTAAGGGCTATCAGCCTGTAACTGACAGTACAAACATGGCAAGTTACAGTTGATAGTACTCCAAAAAGTTTTCACTATTATCTTATTCCAGGAATGTGTCTAAGATGGTACACAGAAGCTCATTCCACGTAGTTTTCAGAAACTGAGAAGCAAAACCAAATTAAGCTAGTCTGACAGATAAATAGTAGAGGAGAGGTGAAAACTCCACCCTAATCAATGATGCTAGGAACAAAAGCAGAAACTTTCTCTGACCTTTAGTATCTTGCCTAGGCTAGAATTGCTCTCATTTCACCTGTTTAGATTCAAACATATCTTTACTTAGCATTTTTTGTTGTTTTTTTCTAAAACTTATTATCCTAGCACATTTTCATAGGGAAATGCATTTGAACAACTGCATTTGAAAAAAAACCCAAAACACTTTGGAGGAGTCATTTGGCATTTGAAACCACTGATAATTTTACAAGCCTGTGTTTATAAGGTGCTGAACTGTTTCACTTCAAAGTTAATAAATAAAACTTTAACTTCTAGGAGATGTAAAGAAAATGTATGTGAAGTTATGCAAGTGAGAAGAGGAATTTATCAAATACTTCCTGATTTGATAATAAACAATGTTTTCTCCCAAACTACAAAAATAGGTGAATATCAAGCATTTTGGTTGTTCTAGCTGTAATTTTAGAGAATGCACAAGGTCAAGGCTTCACATTTTATGAGATGCTGTGGTAGCGGCTCCCGGCCTTGTTCCAGTTCAAACATTGCTACAAAGTTGCCTGGCATGTTTGTAAGATAGGCAAAAGTTTGGAAAGGGCTGTATTAACACCAAAAGTGCAATTCTGCGTGGATACGTGACCTGTTAGATCGGCTGGGCAATGCTTTAGTAAACCAGAATACATCACACTAAGAAAGCAGGCAGTAATCTCTCATACTTTTATTTTCAGCATTTTCTGTTTCGGTGTCTGTTTTAGAAAAGTATGCACGCTGGGGTGTGATCAGTCTGGTTTGCAGACTTCTTATCAATAAGTCATGTCTGTTCATTCAGTTTATCAGGTGACACATAAAAATACACCTTGCAGCTTAGCTTTCCTCCTAGTAGCCTCATATGTAAAATACAAAATTTCATTTCAGCCAGAATAGAAATTGTGGTTTGGATTAGGAAGCAGAATTTGAAATCTCCTGTAAAACCCTTGCTGTAATGTTAAGTATACAATCAATGATGTCAAAAAAGCCATTTCTCATAACACTCATGCAGTCCTATATAAGTTGTACTGGGGCGTGTTCAGGTGCTTGCCTCAACAAAACCGAATCTGAGCCAAAGTGCCTCTTTGAACGGGCTGTATGCTTTTTGTACAACCTTGCAAAGAACGACTTGCAAAATAATCAGTAAAACCACAACTTATCGTCTCTGTAGTTCTTTAATGACTGTAAATACTTTAAAAAGCAGGCTTATTCCTGTTTATGAGAAGGGAAGGAGGAAATGTGGAATTGCACAGTGACTTGTCCCACACAGCAGGGTCGGTGAGAGTGGAAACTGTATCTTCTGGAGTGGGAAGGACAAAACTAACCCCCTTCGGCCCAGCTGTGCGTTGGGTTGGCATTAGGGCAATGGGATAGACTGCTTCTTTTGGTGTTGTAGACGTTTTATGATTATTTTAAGCATAAAGCAAATTGCAACCCTTGCCCTGTTTACCCAGATCACCATTTTACATTGAACAGTAAGTTACATCAGTTGCAATTTGTGAGGACAAGACAAGCCCTCAGTGTTTTGCCTTTGCTTGATGACAGACAATAGGCTCAAAAGACCACAGGAAAAAATGAAACTGGTATCTGTCAGGCTTGGAAGGTTTTTCTTCTCTGTATGATTTTAATTAATACTTAAA
>NW_008239535.1:290290-290573 GCF_000691975.1 Corvus brachyrhynchos
CACTGACACAGGTTTTCCAAAGACGATGTGGATGCCCCACCCCTGGAAGTGAACAAGGCCCGGTTAGATGGGGCTCTGAGCAACCTGATCTAGTGGAAGGTGGCCCTGGCCACGGCAGAGGGGTTGCTTTTATGATCCTTAAAGTTCCTTCCAACCCCAACCACCCTTTCAATTCTATGATAAACTTCAATCGCGTGCTCCATGGGAGAGCATTTACGGTATCTCCGCCCTGCCACGTCCAATTATTAACAAGAACTCGACATCAAAGTCTAATTTCAACACT
>NW_008239535.1:290723-313040 GCF_000691975.1 Corvus brachyrhynchos
CGCAGCCCCGCGGCGGGGCGTGCGCTCAGCACCCATTTGAACAGTACTTAAAAATAAACCAGGTGAAGCAAGAAACTTCGAGTTTGTAAAAAAAAAAAAAAAAAGAAAACAAAGAAGACGTAACAATTTTTTGCATTAATCTCTCCTTTTGCTAGGTTCTTTATCTCGGGAAAGATGGCAGATCCCTGGCAAGAATGTATGGATTATGCAGTTGGTTTAGCAAGGAAAGCTGGGGAGGTATGTATAAGCTCTTTATAAATAATAACGTTATTTATTGAGTTTAATATGTACATAGCTTTTTGAAGGAGGTTGATGTTGGAATCTCTTCCTAAGAGTGTTTTGTCAAAAACCTAAATGGGCAGAATAGTTTGTGATGGTCAAGTGCAAGATTAGATTGTCTTTTATGTTTGCAATTTGGTTAGCTTAAGAAAACAGCTTTGTGCTTTTCCTTGGCCTGGAGTTAAAGTCCTTAAAGACTAAGGAGTAACTTTGGTTCCTTGAGTTTGATTTAAAAAATAAAACTCAGAATTGTGGTAGACAAAGAGCATCACCCTTAAACAACTCCTGTCTACCTTATTATTTTACCGCCTGAAAGTCGGTGGCATTCTTTCTTGTGAACGCTTCAATCAGCTTTATACAGTGGCTTGTTGATGGCACACAATACCATATTGTGTTCTCTCCGTCCTTGGAAGTGTCCAAAGCCAGGTTGGATGGAGCTCTAAGTCTGGTCCATGAAAGGTGTCCCTGCCCATGGCAGGAAGGTTGGAACTAGGTGGTTTTTAAGGCTCCCTCCAACCCAAACCACTCTATGATTGTTTCTCTTCATTAACTGCTTTGCTTCTGTAAATAAAAACCATCCCTTACAGCGATGACATTTTGCCATTTGAGATCTAAGACGGCTTAGAACAAGAAAAAGTTTGTACATCTTGGCAAAGCCTCAGCCGGAGTGGTTACCAAACGTTCAGTTCTACTTAGTAGTTCTACTTGGTACATTTGAAGGCTGTGGCAGCCAGACAAGATGACACATGTACTAATTCTGTCCCCTGGAGCTGCAAAATCTGTGCAACATTGTCTCTGCAACAACCTCATTAACGTCTTCCCTCAGAAAAACTTTCTGAGTTATAGTAAAATAATTCTGTGGGCTATGAGGCATGGATTCCTGCTTAAGCTGGTACTGATAGTTTTAAGATCATAAATGCTGGGTCTGGCTAAAAATAGCTGATTTGAGCTCAGTGTCAGGTGTTTTCTTCAACTTTGGTATTTAAATTTGTAAATTTAAAACTTGTCCTAACAAAATGGACCCCAGTTTCATCTACCTGGAGATCTTCCTGTAGTACTTAGATTTAAAGCCATGTAAAACTTTGTAGTGAGTAGGGACTAGAGATGCAAGTCTCAGCTCCTGCAGTTAAATCCATGTCACTGCTTGTGTTTGTGTTTTGTATATGCAGTATAGAAAATGGCTGTAAAAATGTTGCTCAGATTTTTTTGGAAAACTAGTATTTTCCATATTGTTAACAGTGAAAGATTTTTTTTGTTTTTGTTTTAACAGATAATCCGTGGAGCACTCAAAGAAGAAATATCTGTTATGACTAAAAGTTCACCTGTAGATCTAGTGACAGAAACTGATCAAAAAGTAGAAAACTTCATTATTTCTTTGATAAAAGAAAAGTATCCTTCTCACAGGTATGGCTGTTTACCAGTATGCTTTTGACAGAAAAAAAATGGAAAATTTATGATTTTGCTTGGTAAAATTTTAGTACAACTGGCATGCTGGAAAATTGCAGCATTCTCCTTTACCTTCAGTAAATTAAGTATTTTAGAGTACTAGCAGGTTGAAGTTTTGCACAGGGCTGTAGCAACAAAACAAGGTGTCCCCAGGTTACTGACATGAGACAAAACTTAGACTGAACTTCACTTGCTGTTGAGCCAACTGAAAGAAACTTCTTGGTTATTGCTTTGGAAAATCAGAGGTGTCCCCAGGAGACCTGGAACCCAGATTTCTTGTCTGCTTTTGAAACTAGTGTGCCTTTGCTGTCTATGTGGGATGGGTCCTGTGGAACCGAGTGCCTTTGGCAAATCTCATACAGTTTGACAACATAAAACATCCTTAAAAGAAGACAGGATCTTCCTGTTCTGCATAACACAAAGGCTGTCATACAAAATACTGCTTTCTTAATTGCTCTTCCCTTTTTTTCCTCTTCCCCTGCCTCTCTCCATATCCCTATCCTCCACTCCCTGAAAAATGTATTCGTGAAGGGTGATCTATATGTATTTTGCTTACATGGGTCTGTCTTTAGCATTTTGACACAATGGCTCAAGTTTAATACAGTTTCCTTAAAGTCAGTTTGCTGTTTTTTTCTTGCATTTTCTTGGAGATTTTGTTACTGTAGCTGTATATGTGGAATATAAGAAATCTGTGTAGAACTGGAGCAACGGAGGTGGTGCAAAAGTTCAGTAACCAAATTAGTGTAATCATACAGACTTGTGGAATGACCTTGAAATAACAGTTTCTGTGACACTGATAAGCATTTTTGAATATTTTAGCTTCTTTTTATTTTAGGTAACCAGTGTTACATTAGACATAATGGTGCTGAACTTCTTTTCCTAGTGAATTACTCATCAGCTATATTCAGTCTCATCTTTCTGAAGGTCTGCTGCTTTTTGGAAACATGCTGTTTCTTTCTGATTAGTCATCTTCACTTCTGTAGTTAATCATAAAACTCTAATCAGTATTAAAGGGACCTCGTTTGTTACCTCTCAGTAGTTCTCATTTTTTATGTTTGTGGAGGAAAGCACAAACATGTGTTTGCTGCAAACTTTTCATAGGTTGAGTAATGTGTGATAAATTGTGACAACCTGCAAAAGGCCTTGAAGAGAATTCCACCCACTTAGACTCATTCTAATAATTTTGCAGTCCAAAACAAATGCTTTCATGAGCAGCAAAAATTGTGAATTTTGGAGTGCTATAGCACTGTGTCTTCTGTGTCTCTGGGGTTTAATACTGTGGCTGAGCATGCAGTCACCCATCTTCTTCAGAAACTGGTTTGAATTTCCATTCCATTACTATATTACTGTTTTTTCATGCTTGTAAAACTAAAATTTTGAGATTAACAACTTTATCGTATTTGGGTTTAAATCAGTCTTCAAATTTAACAGTTGCTGCAGTGTTCTAACCAGATACATAAGACCACAAAGGCTTTTTTCACTGAAAACACAAGCTAAAAAATAATGTTGTGTAGCACAAGTAAGCTGAAAGGTGTAAATAGCTATAGGTATTTTGAACAAAATTTGATGATGCTGTTACTGGAAAAAAATTATGAAAACGTCAATGTTCTGAATGCTAAATTCTGGTATTATTTCTATATTGAAACATAAAATTCTTTTTGCCACATATTGTGCTTATCCTTGACATCATAAATACTGATGCAAGCTTGGTCAGATATGGTTGGTGCTTTCTGGATAAATAATGTTTTTCTCAGTTTTTTATGTATCGCTGGTGGTACTCCAAGCTTCATCTCACTTTTAAGAATTTCAGTGTCAAGGACAGTGTTGTAATTAATACATTTTTAACAATTTCTTTCTGTCTTTTAAATGTGTTTCTACTGTAGCTTTATTGGAGAGGAATCTGTTGCAGCTGGAGAGGGCAGCATTCTGACAGATAACCCCACGTGGATTATAGACCCAATTGATGGAACTACCAACTTTGTACACAGGTCCACCTTTCATTTCTTTTGTTAGCAACCTCAACTGATAATCCTTTTTCTTTCTCCAGTTCCCTGAAAGTAAGGTTGTTTTTAATTTTTAAATTGCTTTGAAAGAGATACTATGAACTTGTTAATGGTTACAAATTGCTACTTACTGAGAGCCACTGGGCAGTTTTTGTAAGCATTTTAATATTCCTGTGAGTATTTTAATAGTCTTGGTCTGTTACCTACATCAGTTGTTCCATAAGAGGCCTGTATTATATAGCAGGGGTCAGCAGCCTTTGGCATGGATTCCAAAGATAGATGGGCAGATTGCAACCGGAGCAGGACTCAGAGTAAGAAGTTGCAGCATCTTCAGAGAGGGAATAACAGCTTCAGGTGCTGATTTCTAAGAAATTTCAAATCCGTTGAGATCTAGGAGCCCCAGCTAAAGAAGAAAGCAAGATATTGCCAGTAATTATCAATGGTATTTTGCACCAAGATGAGGAGGGGACTTTCAGTGTAATGCTGACAGCCTATTCCTTATGTCTTTTAAATGTGATAGATTTTGGCCCCAGTGAGCTTTTCTGAGTCTGCTTGATTTCAGTTTTGAAATGACTGCTGCTGTGTGCACAATGGCTTTTAAACAGCTTCTGAATCCTGCTAAATAACATGTTCAGAAACTTACAAGAAAAGAACCCATTCTACTGAATCTGCAGGCTTAAAAGTTGGTATTTTTTGCCGAAGGAACAAAAGCAAATGTCTGGGAATTGAAAAAAAATTAACTGGTTGATTGTTTCAAACTTAGACTGGGATGCAATCCACCATGTCTTACATAGTCCCACTGTCTTCACTCTTCCTCCATTCTTCAGTATCTGTCTTGGTCATGGCTTTGGTGGAAAACGGGGCGGGGGCAGAGGTAACTTGGTTCTTCTTATGAGACCAGCTTGTTCCTTCTGAGAAAGGTTAGTAGCATAGAGGCTTGTTTGCATTCTTTGGCTGTAAAAAACAGTCCCTAAGCTAGGAACAGCTGTAACAGGAATAACAGCCCCTTGTGCATAGAAAAGTTTGTGTTTCAAATGGTAATAAGTGTTATTGGCTCTATTTTCAGCTAAACTGTGCAAATTCCAGAAACCTATGTTGTATATAGTCCAAGTTTGTTTTTGAAATATACATTACATTTAACTGAACACTGTCTTTATTAAGAGTAAGCATGGTAATGAAAGAAATTTAGTATCTCACTATAAATTAGTGAAATGTTTTGTTTTGTAGGTTTCCATTTGTGGCAGTTTCAATTGGCTTTGTTGTAAACAAAAAGGTATACTTTTTATTACTTAATATCTAATCAAACCCAAATTAATTGCTTGTTTCTAGTTACAACTAAGTTCTATAATCTCCTATTTTACAGTAAATAGGAACACAGGGAAAAAAACCTCAAGGTATTTTTTCTTGCAGATAGAGTTTGGAATTGTGTATAGTTGTGTAGAAGACAAGATGTATACTGCCAGAAAAGGAAAAGGTGCATTTTGCAATGGTCAGAAACTTCAAGTATCGGGCCAAGAAGGTAAGCTGAGCTGAGTAGCTTCTTTCTGGTAATTACCACATTGCAAATCAGACAGCAGAAATTACATACCTGGATATATTGGTATTTCTTAGCTCATAGTTTCGTTTTGCAAGACTTTCTTTGGCCATGGGCCAAAAGAAACACCTTTTATGTTCTCTTTGATGCATATGATGTCATCTGTGCAAAATCAGGACTTGGCAATTGAAGATTTTATTCCCCATGTGTGTATTGTTGTTTTGTTAGTTTGTTTGTTTTTAATTCCCTATATGTCTGCAGTCTGTTTGAGATTGTTCTTTAGAGTGTAACAAATCTGCCAAACAATTCAACTTCTCCCAGGTGTGACCTGTAGGTTTAAGTCAGTAGCACTCCTCTATGCTTACAACCCTACATCAAGTAAAGTCTGTGCTTCAAATGGGATCTTTAAGTATCTCAAGACTTTTATTTTTTCTAGCAATAGAATTTTATTTACTACTGTCATTGATTAATGTATATGCGCAGTTGGAGCAGATAGTGCTTCTTTCATTGTATTTTATTTTTTCCTGCCATTTTCCAAGTAATAAGATAATAAGATTTTTATATGTTTGATATATGTAATATTTTATTAAGATACCTCACTTTTATTCAGCCTTGTAAGAAAGCAATGAGGTAAACTCTGCTAGTCCCTGTGGCCATTTAAGTTGTGCTGTTGGAAGAGTGAGGTTTTGTTTCTTTTCCAGACATTACAAAATCCCTTTTAGTAACAGAATTGGGGTCAAATCGTGATCCAGAGGCTATAAAAATAATTCTTTCTAATATGGAAAGACTTCTCAGTATTCCTATTCATGGGTAAGACACTTTATATTTTCTATATGTATTTATATGTACTGACAATGGTTAATATTGTAAATACGATAATTTATAGAAAGCTTTGGTTGCATTATATTTGACACCTTAAATGTGAAATATGGTTTAAATGTTTCTGTCTAGTAGCTTCCACAGAGAAACTGTGTTTAGCTTTTTCAAGCTGAGATGTATAGAAGAGAACCCTAACAGTCAGTATTGAGAAGCAAAGCATGTTTGGGCTTGTAGGACTGCAAAGTGTTATATTTACTAGTTAAAAAAATTATGTGCAATTTTGTGCGCTTTTTTTCCCTAGAAACACACAAGGAATAAAACTGGATGAACAGAAGCTATATTGCATTTCTTAGTTTCCTTTCCTTGTAGTAATGAAAATTGTTCTTGTTTTTTTTAATATATATATATGTCTCAGAAGACAAAAGTAGATCTCCTTTTCCTCTTTCAAAACCATACAACTTTGTCTGAGTAGTTTAAATTGTCCATAAACTGCTCTTATTTTGGTTGCATTCCCTGCTTCCTCTACTCTAGATAAACCAAAGTATAATTTCCACAAAATATTTTGTATAAAGTTGGTTTCAGCAGACAGTTTTTTGTTTCTCAACCATATTCATGTTTCTGTTCTAACAAGTATTATGCTGAGATTCTCAGGATTCTTGTTTTGACACTTGACATGCTTAACATGTAGATTTTTTCTACTTCCAAAAAGTCTTCCGATGCTGCTAAAGAATATATATGTTAGGATGAAAGTAGGAAACACATTTTAGGAGTGTCGTGAGTTCATCTTGGGCATTTTATTTGTAAACAATAATTTGAGACTGGAGTTGATTTAAGTTGCATCTTGCAGTAGTTTAGCTGCTATCAGTTACAATTTAATGTACAGTTTACTGTTAGTTGAAATAACTGCAGCATTTACACAAGTCACACTTACTGGCTAAGTGCATTGACATTTCCAAAAGAAACTGGAATCTGTGACACAAGGATTTGGTGAAGTTAACCAGACCAAATTTATGCTGTGTAATTTATTTTTTGTGATTACTGTTAGAGGGTTTGGCAAGTCAGAGATGTTTACTGAGCATCACCAGAGAAACTGACAAAAACAGTTTTTCAGCGCTGGAAAGTATACACTCTGCTTGAATTCTTGTATTCAAAGAGAAAAATAGACTATCTGTTAGTGTTTCATGGGAAATTATCTTCCACAATATGTTGTGGTTTAAGAAATTATTTAAGATGTATTTAAACCAAAATTGATTAACAGAATTTGTAAATGTAATTTCTGAAAATTTGCTGTATTTTGAAAACTCTTCAAGCTACTTAAGCAACACTTCCTGCCCATTTTTTTATGTTTCTCTGCAGCATTTCGTCATCCTTTCTCCAGTTCATCAGGACATTTCTGTGTTCTCTGTGCAGTGTACACAGACACTGTAACTTCTTTGCAAACTCTTCTCAGTTAAAACAACATTTGTATCTCCTTTAGCATTAGAGCTGTTGGTACAGCAGCTGTGAACATGTGCCTTGTGGCAACAGGTGGAGCTGATGCCTATTATGAAATGGGGATTCACTGCTGGGATATGGCAGGAGCTGGAATCATTATTACTGAAGCTGGTGGAGTCCTGCTGGATGTAACAGGTAAATACACGGGCCTGCATAATACTCTTTACCCTTTTAAATGACTAACGGAGCAAAATGTAGCTGAAATGAGAAGCCAAGAAGTTCTTTTCAGTCCTCTTTCCAGCAACCACTACTGAACAGTTCCCAACCCATCAATAGATGAAGAACAGGTTAATTTTATGTTCTTAAGCAACAAGACAACCTTTACTGCCTTGGCTGGACTCCTGGAAAAGTGAAAAAAGACAGTAAATGTACACCGAAGAGAATTTAAATGCAGCTCATACGAGATACCTGTTGTGTTAAATGCATTTTTGTCCAGCAAAACTTGGTCCTAAATTGTAATGTATAATTTACACTCAGTTTTTTCAGTGCTTATTTTCATACCAGCTTTTAATTTTCTCCATATATAAAACTGGCTGCTTTGTTTCCTTTGCTTTCTAGGTGGACCGTTTGATTTGATGTCTCGAAGAATAATTGCAGCAAGCAGTCAAGCTATCGGAGAGAGAATAGCGAAAGCACTTCAAGTAATTCCTCTGAGAAGAGATGATGCAACCAACTGAACACCAAAGCTGGACCTTAAATGTTTTTTTCTAATGTTGTCTCATATTCCCACATGGTGGTTGTTCTACACCTTGAATAGATGGTAGTCTTTCAGTACTGGTGTGGCTGCTAAGTAGAGCTTTGAGATTGAACAATATTGTAAGTAAGCTGTAACTGTTGAGTATTTTATTTAACATCACAATTAGATAAAAATCTAGAAAAAGAAGCAAATATATGCAACTAGTATTTTCAAGTTTTATACTACACTGGAACACATAGCAAGAGACTCTTTGATGTATAGATCAATAAAGATCTCTAGTTCTGTTAGTGACAAAACCAAAAACTGCTGTCCTAACACCACATCATCACAGCTGATCCTGAACCCAAAAAGATGAAGGCATTACTGTTTATCCTGTCTTTCTCTGTCTGGTTTCCAGTGGTATCCATTTCCATACCTCATTGCAGTTTTTGTAAAGGTAGTTCACACATTTCCAAACTTGTTAGTTGCTCATAGTTTTGGCTACAGTTTAAAGCTTTTAGTACTTAGGTATCATTGGTTTTGTAGCCATCCTACCTTTCTGATGGTAGATAGACACAGTCTCTTCTTTAGCCTCATATGTGGCCAGTACACTTGCAAACCCATTACAATTTCAAAAGTAATAGTTATTGTGCCAGAAAATACGTGCATCTTCCAGAATTAAGGTCTGAGCACGCCTAGCACCAAATGTACTTACTTGAAATTAAGATGCAGTATGATTTTCATTTTGTTAATTTTGGTTGAGTTTCTTCATGGATGAGTGTGTTTTGAAGTCTAAGGAATCATTAAATCCAAGAGAGTTTTCAGTACTTCTGCTGGCAAAAAAATAAGCCCATAGTCCATATTTTTTACATAATTTTCTGTAAGTTACAAAAGCAGTGACCAACCAGGAGCAGGTTTCCATTGTGTTTTACAGAATGTACACAGAAGAAGATACATATGTAAACCTAAAGGGTTTATAAATTAAGAAATATTAGTGATTTAATTCTAGGTGTCAGTTTTTGTAAACTTTGAAAATTATACTGGTTCTCTGCATTTTTGTATTTAAGATTGTTAAAAGCATCAGTGCACTGTTCAAATAATTAATGCACTTTAAAAAAAAGATGTCACTCAGATCAGTTTTTAGACTGATTTTTTTTTTTGTGTTGAAAAGAAAGTTGTCTCATTGGTTGTTTAGTCAAGACACAGCAATGGAAAGTATGATTTTTTGTACTGCTGTCCCACTATTTTTATTTTGAAAAACAGTATACTGAAGTTTCAACAGATTGCATATTATAAATGTCAGGGGTTTTTATCAGTTGATTTCTGCAGATTTTTCAGAAATACTTAATTTTAAGATGTATCTAATGCCAGATGATTAATGTTAATGAGGTCAGCCTGCTATTTTAAAGGTCCTCCCAAAAAGCCAGACTTACAGTTATTTTACTTTTTAAATTCGTGTTGACAAGGATGGAAAACTTGAGCATTTCAGTGTAACTTTGTTGCTGTAAACAATGTGTGTGGGATCATGGTTATTTTTGAATGTCTTCTGTACCATTTCTGTGGCTAGTGTATAACAAAATCTGCATAACTTTATTTGTGAAATGGAGATATGTCTAAAAAGTACTTAAGATGAGAGAACATGTTAGAAATAAATAACTTTAGCAGCAGTGTGGCTTCAGCTGTGCTTCCTTTCTTAGCGTTCATCAGGCTGCAGTGCTGTGACCCATCAGGCTGGATCTGTGGGCCTCAAACTCTCTGAGTTGAACACTTTTTCTTCTTCACCCCTGATGTCCATAGATGAAAAACTGTTGTGCCTTTGTACGTGGGATTATGTATGCACCTGCAGTTGGGTTTTGGAGCAAATATTTCCCCTTGTTCCAATGAGATCATGGTTCATTAATCATTTCCAACCTCAGACTCAAACATTATGGGTTATCTTGCCTGTCATTTGTGTTGGAGGTCTGTCAGCTGGTTGAAGCATGTAGCTTTCTCATTGTTAGCTTTCCTTATGATGTTATCTGAGGAAAAATTTTTATTAATTTCTTATCTTGGCTTTCTTCACTCTGTTTATGTTGGAGATTAGTGTAAATTTTTTTTGCTCACTCTCTAAATGGCAGTTTTTATCAACTGCTTTCTTTTTAGTTTCAGCCACCTTTTGAGGAGGATCAGAAATCCTAGTTTGCCATTTTGCTAAGCATTTATCTTCTCGGGTACCTCTTTAATATGTGGCCACTTCTTTTGTCATGTGAAAGGACACTGAAATGTAATTACTAAGTTTAGACATTTTGCTTCTGTTCTAGCCTGTGATTTTGACCAGCTTTTCTAATGAAACAAGTCAAGATTTCTGTGTATGCAAAATGCTTTTGAGAGCATATATGAGGTAGTCCCTGAATGTTCAAAACTACAAAAAGTATGGTTTTGTTGCTTTAAAAGATGGAGGGGCAGAATTAATCCTCTTAAATTATTTTTTAAAAAATCTAAGATAAAATTATGTATTTACGAGATAGCTTTTGCTGGGCAATGAGACAATTGGAAAGAAAGGCCAGTTACCACAGACTGAACAGACAAACTGTCAGATTAAAGTCATGAATATTCCTCATGAAGGTATCAACAGGCCAGTACACAGGAAACTTTCTTGCACAGCTTTTCAGTGAACAACCCGGGACTTCAGCTGGCAAATGCCACTGTGGTTTGAACCTCAGCTCTGAGTGAAGAACACTTAAAACTTACAGGTGCAAGAAGATCGAGTGGACAGAGTCAGCAACTGGAGCAAGTGAAAAAATAAAAAAAATACTGCTGGAAATTAAAGGACTACATGAGCAAATTTAACCAGTCCTTTTGCCTTTAGTTTGAGAATTTAAATGGCCAACAATGTCACTATATAGTTACTGTAGAGCCTGCTGCTCGTCTTAACAAAGGTCTTCGAAGTAGGGGACTGATTTTTAGCCTGACACTAGAACAATTAGTACTACACAATAGTAATGGTGACTTCTACCACTGATGTGTATGCAGGAGGGGAGGTATCCTTAGCCTGCTGTCCTGGCTACCACCCATCACTGGCCATCTCCATTTACTGATTTGCTGATAATTTGCGATTGTTTCCTGTGATGACCTGCAGAGCTTTGCTCTAGCTGCACAGCAGAGTATTCCAGTAGATTCAATCCTGCAGAGCTTTTCCCAGCATGAAATATTGCCAAAGTCACAAAAGGCTTCAGGATCTTGTCCAGCCCTCTTAAATAGCCCCGTAGAAAATCCCTCCTCTGCATCCCCTTCCCTTATGGAATATGGACTATCCCTCATAATATCTGTGACCTAAAGCTGTGGTTTAATTTTACTTAGTCTAATGTCAGTGTGAACTGGGCATTTTGACTAGAACAAAATGTCATCCTGCGGCCTTGGTAATGAAGCATTTTAAATAAGGAACAAACATCTCTTTCTTTTCACAAGCTTCTTTCTATCCTCTCAAAGCCAGCAGCTAATTCAGTTCTATTAATTACCTGTGAGGGAGGTAATTGCTTCCTTCACAAATCTGATCCTGTTGCTAAAGTGCTGACAGGCAGCTCTCCAACAGTACATTAGTTTTGGATCTACAGCAGCTGGCACGGCTGCCTTTATTTGCACAAACTCCAAGCATCACAAGGATGTCAATGATGTGACACCTCGAGTGTCAGCCAGATCTCCTGGATGGCAAAATCCATTCCATCTCTGAATTACTGCTTGTCCAGCACCAAGAACAACAGTGAATGTAGTCTGTCACATCGCTCTCCAGTGTGTACAATCTTCACACAAAGATCTGCAGCTTCTTAAAGATAGCAGGAGCTTCTGACATGTCCTCTGTGCCCACTATCTGCTGTCTGCCTGCTAGAACAACAGGGCAAAGAAAATCTGACACACTTCAAAGCCGTGTGCAGCTTTTGGAACAAACAAATCGGAGGCCTGTGCTCAGCCAAGAGCATATTATGGCACTGTATGAGAGCTACAAACTCCCGCCTGTTTGAGGAGGAGAATGGATTAAAGAATGGAATGCTCTTTCCCAAAGCAAAGCAGAACTAATTTTCAAGCACAATTCAAGTTATTAAGACGCTAAAAAATAATGGCAACTGTACATCCTGTTCCAGAAGCTTATAGCCTCTCTTGGTGACTGGTACATTGACTGCATACACTGTGTCATACATACTCTTGCACAATCCCGGGGATGACTTTTACACTGAGGTGATTGGGAACTGGGCCCTCTGTACTCCCCTTAAAGTGGAACGAAAAGAGGAAGAAAATGCAATAGCAATGGTTGTGCCACAGCAATAGGTAAGCCAACCTCCCCTTTTCATGCGGTGGAAGATTAAAGTTTACATTTTGTTATGTCTCTCCTTAGCTCAGCAGAGACTACGTTTACAACCATGTGAAGCACTTAATTTAGAAGTGGTTGTACTGCAAATATTGATAAATAATTTCATAGGCGCTCTTCCTCAGCTTTCTGGGTTACATCTTCCTCTGCTGCTGTGCCGGGAGAGGTGGTTCCGTGCAGTTTTATCCGGCCCGTGGACGCAGGCGGTGGGCGGTCTTGGGGAAGATGCGCAAACCCCCGAAGAGCCGCGCCCCTCACCGCTCCCGGCACAACACTAGATGGCAGCCGGAGTCAGGGAAACACGGGGAGGCCCGGAGTTCCCTTGCTTTAGCGAGCATTCCTTTTTCCACGCCTCACTTCCATCCTGCTCTGCTCCCTGTAGTTTTTATTGGATACAATAACTGAGAACTATTTAGAAGAATTATTCCAAAATTTTTTGAGGACTTTGGCTCTGTTTTTCTGTGACTTGAGAAGGAGTGTGAAATAGGACTTGTGCCAGCAGAATTAATATTCCCTCCTTTTCAGTGTTGAAGACCGGTATGTATCACAAACGATCACAAATCTAAACTCTAAAATAAGATAAATGCCATAAAAATCCTTAGATTATACTGCATTTAAGGCTACAGTAATTTCCCCTGTGTTTTTTGCTGTCATTAATTAGGACATGCCTTTTTAAAAGCCTTTCTTTTAAGCCTACAAGATAATCTTCTGGGCACGCATGTATTAATCCATATGCAGATACAGCCCTGGGACAACAAACCCAGACACAAAAAAGGAGGTCTTAATGATTTTTGAGATGCAGTTGTTATGTTTTCCAAAGAGAACACAAGCTCAATATGTTGCCTCCAAATGTGTTGTGATGATGTAAAGGAACTATAGTAGCTGTGTCTGTATTTTCCCTGTACAATAGTATATTGAAACTATATTTTTCAGGATCTGCTCAAGCATGGATAGGGAACTCATCCCCTCATTTCAAGGTTTCACAGGTCTCTGTGCCACATCCTGTAAAAAGTTTATGAGTATTTATGACCTTGCCTACAAAGGCAGTGGCCTAGAGGTTAAGTGCCAATGCATTACTGACGAAAGGCTCACTCTTTATCTCAGTGTGGCTGTTGAGAGGCATTGTCTCCCAGGAAAGGACTTTTCTCAGGAAAAGACTTTCCTGCCCTCCCTGTAACACATCTGGAGATGCCCTGCCAGAGCACACCTGCCAGAACCTAAGGACGCTGCCAAGTACCTTTGCACAGGCTGTTGGGGGGGCCCCAAGATACTCTGCTTCCTAAAAGCAAGTAGTGAAAGGAGAGGTGTGTCCTGTACTGTCTGCAATGCCCTTTAGTACAGGTCAAAGTGAATTAAAATAAGTTACTCTAGTGAGGATCAGTATGGTATATCTCCTTTCTACTATGACTTCTCTATGGTGTTGCAAGACAGCTACATTGTCCTTCCTTCCTCAGTTGCAAATTTCCCTTTGGACAAGAGAAAAGCTCCTAAAGCTGTTTCTGGCTGTGGGTGTCTTGGCTGAGGACAAATAGCAGTGGAAAGAGGGTCCCAGCTGAGATGTGTTGACCTGGGGATTGCTGTGGTGTGGGATCTTGGAGAAGGTAGGAGAGGGACTTGGCCAGAACAGGCCAACAGCAGCAGGGACAGGAGATCCTAGTTTGGTACCGAGTTATATTAGTACCGGCAGGGAATGTTTCTAGTTTTAGAAATGTCATTCTTTTCCAGCTGTCATGACAAACAGGTATGATGACATCTATAGAGGTATTTAGAAAGCCTCTGTAGGGATTTTCAATTTTCTATAGTTTTTCCAGAATTAAAATAAGTAAGTTCAGGTGTAAAAGTTCATCAGGATGACTTTATTTATTATTAATGGCATAACCCTCAACTTTACTGGATGTTTGCATTGGCCTTTTGTAGGCAAACAATCACCTCACTACTGAAAACTAAAAATAATAAAAACACCCTTTATTTCTGCTTCATTATACTTGAAATTGTGGTTACAGTTCTCAACAGTCCTCCAGCAAAACACATTTAAAAGAGAGTAATGGTTAATGTTATTAGAAATTCCTGTTTCAATATTTATTTAGTTGTAATTAGCAATGTGTTAGCTGTGTAAAAGTAAATTGTACCCCACTTCATCTGTGCACCTTGTTCAGCTCACTGTGTTGAAATGGAATTCATAATGACAAACTGTCATAGCAGGGGGAGGTTAAAAGCTTTGCTTCTGTAGGTACTTAGATGTTAATAGCAGTTCCCACTGAAAGGAAGTGGAAACCTGGACCTAATGGTTCCCATCAACAGTCATTTGTGTGGCTGGCACGGAAAAACACTGCTATTCAGTCAGATGAATCAATTAGTAGAGAAAATATGTTTTCCACCAGTACACGTTCCAGTTTAGTTAATTTCTCCTATCTTTTATTTTTATTTTTAAATATCATGGGAAATTAATAATTAATAGACTCTGTCAGAGGGATTTCTTTCTGCCTCTTGTACCTGCCAACTGTTAAGCCTAATACTTGAGATTTTAGGAAATGCCACCCAACTGTATACTCTAGTTAGTTCCTCCAATTCTGCAGACTCTGTTACTAGTGTTTGTTTCTTCTTCCCAAAGTTTTCATTGCAATCTTCAGTGCATCTCAGCGGAAGTCAAGTGGATTATATCTGCTTTCTAATCCAGAATAGAGAGTTGATTGCCTAGGGTTTTTTTAAAATTTATTTAAATGAAAGAATTATGGACAAAATATTCAAAGGTTGGGAAGCAGAGAGAGAAATCACAACCCCATTCTCTCTCTCAGATAAACATTCTTCACTGGAGTTTTTTGGGATAGGATACCCTCCTCTCTTCCATTTCAGAATGACACAACTTCAAGAAGTGGAAAAAAAAATACCCCCAAAAACCCACAAAAGTATCTCTTGATTTACTTGATTTACTTGACAGAGCACTAAATGAAGTTACTTCCAACTCCACACACAGCTCTGCTCCAGAAGGGTCTGTACCTACAGAGAGCCCTGTGGATCTGATGTAATCCATAGTAAAGCTTTTAGAGTGAGCTTCCTGGAAAGCAGATATTTGCATCTCTTTAAAAAATTTTATTTTAGTGGAACATCTATGAAAATAATTTAAAAGTCACTTTTTCCAAAAATATTTAAAGCTATTTAATTGGCTTGACTTTCACAAGAAAAGGCACCATCTGCATAGAAGATGGAATTGAAGATAAGAAAGCAGGAAAAACTCAATTACGGTTTAACCTATAAAGAGACTAATGATTTTCTGAAAGTGGCATCAGTTACAATAAAAACCCCCAAATCAAATTACAGCTATTGAGATAACATAGACAGCAAATCAAATAAAAGAAAACAGATTTTTCTGCTCTGTTCATCTTTACCTGAGCATGCTCATTAAAAATTTGTTTCATTTGAAGGCTTTTTTTCTCCCCAGTTCCTTCATATCTTCCAACATATGCATGATGACACATGGAGGCAGTGTCTCAGATGTGTGACTCTTCCATTATGGTCTGTGAAAATTTATCCCTAGCATTTCCAAACGCAGCACAGGAACTGTAAATCCACTCCCACCTGGTCTGTTGCAATATCTTCTATCAATGACTTCAGAGACAGCATGAACTTAATGAACTCAGGTGGCAACACCATTGACAGGATGCATTTAGTTTTGGAAAGGGCATGTAAAGGGGGGCTGGGAGGCTGACTTATGGTGACAGAGATCTTGCAAGCTAATGATAGAGAGGACAATTTGCAATAGCTTTCCACTAGAAGGAAGATACTTGGGTAAACAGAAGATTCGTGCAACAAAATTTCTTGGTTTGGTTTAATTTTGGCTCTCAGTTCACTTGCTTTTTAAAGCAAACACATTCACAGCAGGTACGTAGGTGGGCCTGAAGAGACCTACAGCAGGTACTTCGTCACGTTAAACCAGATTGTAGTTGATTCAATTTGAACTAATTAGGTGACTAAAGGCAGAGGAGGAAAGATGGGCAAGGTAGTTCTATGTGTAACTCTGCTGATTTCATGCTGCCATATTCAGGAGACACAGAAATGACTCCAGATAGCACGAGGAGAAAATTCAATGCATCTATATCATACATATTTATTACCTAGTCAATATCCACATACATAAAGGAAAAAAAACACATTTGGAAAAGTTAAATTTCCTGTACAAATTCATGTATGATAAAGTTTAAATTTTTAAACTTTAACTTGATAAATACTAATTTAACTATTACCCATCAATTTGCTTTTTTCATGGCTAGGCTAGGAGACCTTGTGCCAATTATTTTCTACTCATGACCACCAAAATGCTTTAAATCCCTGAGCCTCCACTTTTAGCAGTGACAAACCAACACCATGCCAGAGAAGAGGAGGTGGTTCTGGTAAACAGTCCCTTTTCCCCAGCTTCTGTCCCAGAGTGGACAAGTGTTCAGATCACCTGCTGCTTCTGGCCTTGCGAGTAGCTCAGTGCTCAGCAGCTGAACCCTGCAACACCACAGATCTGAATGAAAAGAGCAGCCTCTTCTCAAACATCTTCAGTGGGTGACAAGCCATTTGATTAATGCAGCTGTATTTTCCCTTTCTTGAACCTCCTATGTGATCCTATCTGTAGTGGGATGTTACTGATTTTTACAGCTTCATGCACATCCAGCAAAACATTTTGCCACGTCCTTACCTGTAAGTTCACTTGTATTCCCAAAGGCACCATGGAGCATGCTTAGGGAAACTAAGCACGTGCCTGGGAATATGTCACAACCTGATGGGCTACCTGGCTTGTGGGTGGGTGGGGATCACGGCTGTGGTTTGTAGGACTCCATAATACATAAAGACATGGAGGCTTTTATCCTCTAAACTTCTCTACCTTATTGCAGGTTAGCACAAATAGCACAAAAATCAATAATAGCAAGTTGATATGATTAATAAAGTGAATATATACACATATACATATATACATGAATATATACATATATCAAGCTATTAAAAATGATGATAAGAAATCAATAGCAATATCACTCATTAGTATGGCAGATAATATTACCAGAAGCCAATTGTGTAGCAGCAACAAAGGGGGTATATGTTATTACAGACTATTACAAATATAATTAGTGAAGAAACTTTTCAACAATGTAGCAGCAGACACACTTCAAATAGATTATTTCTATGGGTATATGATACTGGCCAGTATCAAGTGAATTATACAGATTTCAGAAGGGGCCAAACAATCCCAAAGGAGAGGACAAACTGACCCTGGAGGGGTACCCAACCATCCCAGAGGTGGTAGGACAATCCCCCAAAACTGTGCCCAAAGGAAGTCCAGTAAAATTATTACACAGGGTTCTCACTTTGGAGATGATCTGTGTCACCGAGCCTGGAGTCAGCCAGATATCCCTGGTGAGCATCCAAGTGCTCGCTGAAAGTTTGTGTGGGATTTAACCTGTTTGGGAAAGAAAAAAAAAAGTGAAGCACAGAAAGTACTCAGAGACAGTAGCTTCACTTTGGTTGAAAATGCCTTTTAGATCGTAGAGGCATGAGGGGGTGTAGGACATCGCTACTTCAAGCAGCCAATAGATGCTGTGAGTTTCCATTTTTTCACATGTAACAACCAACTGATGATGGTGTTTGCTGTTCCTTTAAAAAGAACCATTTAAAAAGAGCCTTTAGAACCATTTTATTTTCCCAGAGTGTTTCCACTTTTTCAGACAATAAGTTGCTGTTACAGCTTCTTATTTTGGGGTCTATCACTAGTGTCTCAGGATGTCTCTGGTTTCCAGGTACCCAGCTGTACTTCAAAGATATCAGGTGCATTTCTCAAGCATGTTTCTCTTTCCCAAGCCCAGTTCCCTGTAGCACAGTTCCAGGCTGGCAGGATTTACTCTGTCAGTATTTTTCAGCAGAACATTTTCTTTTGCTCAGCAATTTTCATCCTGCCACTTTCATGGCTATGTTCCTATCAGGACATGCAATGACTTGAGGGTGTTGCTGGAGCAGAGCCTTCCATCCCAGCAGGCAGCAGTGCACATGCTGAGTCTAAGGAGGCAACACTGACATTTCTTTTTAATAACTGGATCTGCTGAAGCTCTCTTTTGTTATGTTCACTCATTGGAATTATTTTCTCTGTGTTGCTACTGCTTCTCTTGATAAATGCCTGCGTTTCTATATAACTCTTTTTCTCCCACAACAAACCCTTTTTTATGTTCTCTGCCATCAATATTCATTCTTTAATTAACATCACCAGAGACTAATAGTTGTCTCAGCTATGCCACAGCAAAGCAAGAAGCTTTAACATGAACCACAACAGCAATGCTGAAATTTAATTACGATTACAACTGCCAGAAACAAAGATAAAATATACAGATGAATAGTGATCTTCACATACATCACTGATATTTGATGTGATAGAGGCTTTGATTCTCAAAGCAGTGCAAGTGCATGACTCCATGAATTAATGAGAGGGTTCATCCCTTTCTAGAGTTAGGAAAAAAAAAATTTTATTGCATTTGCAGTCAATTGTTTTTCTTTGAATGCTTCTAATCACAGCAAAAAGGAGGAGAGAGAAGAGTCAGTCAGCTACAATTGTTCATCCCTGACAGATGTAGTGGCTTCAGTCTGAAAGAGGGTAGATTTAGATTAGCTATAAGGAAGACACTCTGTACTGTGAGGGTGGTGAGGCACTGGGACAGGTTGTCCAGAGAAGTTGTGCATGCCCCATCTCTGGAAATGTTCAAGGCCAGGTTGGACAGGACTTTGAGGACCCTGGTCTAGAGGAAGGTGTCCCTGCCTGACGCAATCTGCGCCTTAATTGTGTCTCCCTTGATGGGGGAGACTTTTTAGAGTCTTTGCCAGGAGTCAGAGATGAATGGGACTTTTAGCCTTCTCTTTCTTCTGCAGTAGTTTATTAAGTCTTATCTAAAAAGTACGAGGCACTGACATGACCGAGACATAGCATGAAGCAGAGAATGCAGGAAAAAGCTGAATTATCAAGATTACACAGCCTTTTTAAAGGTAAATCACCCAATGAAAACTTAAAACGCAAGGCATTTTCACTTTTCTACCAATGTCTAATAAATCATCTAGTCACGCAGGCAGGAACTGCAGAATTCTTTATCCAATCATCCCAAACTACTTCTACTGCAGAATATGGAGTAGATGAAGAAGAAGAAGAAGGTCTGGAGAACAACAACAATCCTCCATTTTGATGGTTTTTGATTTTATCTACTTACTATATTAATAAACCCAAAAGCTCCAAATTTTTCACCCTGTGACAATCTTACATAGTATTCTAGTTCACACCAGTGTAGATTCTAATTCTTCCCAGAGGGTAGGCAATTTTCTCCATGGACGAAGGTCAAAAACAGTGTTGTCCAGGGGGGTAGAACCCTTCAAAGCAGACAGAGAAGTATTCTTGGTATTCTGGGTTCCCACACCTGCCCATGACAGGGGTGTTGGAACCAGATGGTCTTCAAGGTCCCTGACAATCTAAACCATTCCATGATTTATGTTTGTTTAAACTGTTATTACAGACCTCCAGTGACAGAGACTCTGCAGTTGTTCCCTTCTCTTTGTGACAAAGTTATAAATGTTTCTACTAATGTCTAAAATGAATCTTTCTAAAACTTAAGCTCATTACTTCTTGTTGTGTTCCATGTGAGCATGGAAAACAAAATTGCTCTTGTATCAAGTAGAAAGCTGAATTTAACCTAAGTGATGGCCTTGTAGAAAACCTAGTCCTTCCATTTTGACAATGAATCATGGAGAATTGCACTTTTTCTTGTGCTTTTCTTCTGGTTTCATCCTACCTGTGTCCCTTAATACCTCTGTAGGAACATTGAAAGGGAGTGTCAAAAGTCCCTGTTAAAGTCAGGACAGATGGCATATTACTCCTTCCTTAAATATTAAGCACAATTTTCCTCTTGAAGAAGAAAATGTTGAAGTGACAAAATTTGCTCTTGACATCTAGTTTGGCAAGTAACAGAATTTTTTTTCAGCACCCAGATACTTAAAATTAGTTTTTCAGTTGTTGTTAGTAAGGCCCATTATTCCCTATCTCCCCTCCAGTTCTCTCCCTCTCTCTTAAGGACAGGTGTTTTCACTAAACTTTTGCTCCCCTCCTGTATATTCTCCACTGAGGTTGCTTCAGCCTGTCTTTAAATATCTTACTGAACAATTTATCAGCCATGCTGAAACATCAAATATGTAAGAATTTTACCTTCCAAGTTATCCCTATCCCATCCTTCACCTAGGCTGAAATCTTACAGTTTTTGGACTGTTAAGTATTACAGACTTGCTCATCATTGAACTTTTTATGGAAAGAAAAGCAAAGGAAAGAACTGAATGTTTTGACCTTCTCCACATCAAGCTGTTTTGCAAGTGAAGCAAAGGCCTTCCTATTGCCTCTGGTTCTTCTATTTTCTGGTTCTTCCCTTACTAAGGCTGTTTAAAGCTGAATTTCTTGTTATTTGACATCTTCTTTTATGCCTTGGTCTTTCAGGTCCTATCTGTAGTTGCTCAAGCTCATTCTTCTTTTCCTGTAACTATGAGCATGACCTCCTTTTCATTTCTTTTTCTTCTTGAATTAGAGGGCAGCGGTGAAATGACAGGGAGGCTAGCTGCC
The DNA here is from genome assembly GCF_000691975.1 of Corvus brachyrhynchos. Classification (NCBI taxonomy): domain Eukaryota; kingdom Metazoa; phylum Chordata; class Aves; order Passeriformes; family Corvidae; genus Corvus; species Corvus brachyrhynchos. Next base: position 311,934 of record NW_008239535.1, read on the forward strand.
TCTGTGTTCTGTCTGATTGTTTCTGTATCTGTCCTTCCTATTAATCCTGTCTGGGTGACAGCCATTCTTCTTAGCTTAACCTTCCCTCTCATCAACTTCCCATGAAATTTTTGAGCTGCAATACTTGGATTTAGTCAAATCTACCTTTTTGAGGCCTGTTGTTTTGCTTTCCTAGTCTGCCTTTTTCTTCAGATCTTAATTGTAAATTGTCTTTCTTTTGTCCACATTTATGCAAGCCAATTTCAATATCAGATTCTCTCTACTGGTTGTTAAGTAATTTCCAAAATTAACTTAATGACAACAGAAATTAAAACAACAGAGATAAGAAACTCTATGAGAATTAGGCTCTAAAATACTCCTGAATGGCTGAATTAGAAATGTGCATCCTTAATTAGTTCAGCACACCTAGCAATACCACAGTCTGAAACTCCCTGGGGAAAAGTTTGTAGTAAACTACTATAATTAGATAAAATTTCTTTGATGATGAGTAGAAAGAAGGTTACATTAATTAATTGGTGCCCTGATTTCTAAAATGCGGGATAGCAGTTTTAAAAGCAGTCAACTTCCCTTAACACATTAGTGGTATTATAAGGCTAAGTTTCATTCACTAGGACATGAAAAGTTTTCAGATTTATACTTTTCTTGCATGTTCTTAGGAAGACAATTTAAATTTAACTCCAGTTGTTTGCAGTAAATTTAAGTCCAGTTGTTTAACCCTCAAGATCTGTGTTCGTTAGTACCTCACCGTGAAGGAAGGGGGGGTTTCTGCCATGATGTCCATTCTGCAACTCCATTTCTGGGCCCATTGGGATGGCTGTGTGCAGCTCAGCCCCTGCCCTCCCCTGCAGACACTCTTCTGCCTGCCTTATGGGCAGGCCATGTCATGCTGAGATCTAAACCTTGGATCCACATGAAGCCCAATGGAAGCTGCTGTTTTCCTTCAAAATGTAGCTGAACAGAAAATATTTTAAACACTCTGCAGCAATCACCAAGAACTGGGATACAGGGTTTGTTCTTTTCTTTGTGGGAAAGGATTAAAACCACCATTGCTCATCTTCCAAAGGGTGTGTAACCAAGGGCAGGGGAGCTGCTGCTTCACCTGCTGAA
>NW_008239535.1:313091-322403 GCF_000691975.1 Corvus brachyrhynchos
TGTTCCACTGTGTGGAAAAGTTGAACGCTGAGTGAGTCATAGAAAGTAAGCATGATTCCTGAGAAAAGCAGCTGGGGTGGAGGGTGATGCTTGCTCTTTCAGCCAAAGTTTGTGTTTGCATTTTGCATGAAACAAATATTGCATAAAATATTGATGCAATCCTTGTGGCCAGACCCAAACTGACAGTTCCAAGGTTACTGTAAGAATCGAATTGCAATACTAAAAGTCACACTCTTGCTTTCCAGTGCACTTAAACCTTTTTTCATGTCAAGCAGGGCATTGCAAAAGGGGAAAACTGTGAGCGATCTGAAGACAAGGCACGTGAGTGCAAATTATGAGTGAGGACACACTAGGCAAAAGAGGACATTGAACCAAATTTTCCTCACCTCACATGAGTGCTGCACAACAGAGTGATTTATAAAAAGAGTTTGTTCCTCCTGCCAATCGGTGTTGAAGAATGGGAGTTAGCTCTTCATTTGCTGCCAAATGAGATGCCTCAGGTGAAAGCTTAGAGCTGTGAAATTGCATGGAGGGAAGCATCACTTCATGGCACTGGCTCAGCCATCGATGGCCCAGAGAGGGAGGAGCTTCAGTAAAATGTCAGAGCTCAGCACTTCCAGCCACCTAGTCTGCATAACTCCCTGTCAGGGCTGCTGCTGCCATGCTCAGATCCACGTACGTTTATACACAGGTCTCTCTGAGTTAGTGCTTTCAAGATGTATGTGTGTAGCTCTCTTATTGCAGCTGTACTAGAGATAAATAGAAATATTACCTTTCTCTGACCATACTGCTTTCTTCTCTAAAGATAAGGTCTGTCTAAATTACACATTAGGAAAATGACTGAGTATAGTTAAGAACTGGAATAAATTGCCTGAGGAAATCTGTGAAAAGCTTCATCATAGGAGACTTTTACCAAGACATAAGACAAATATCTGCCAGGAAAGTTGTAGGTAGGGTTTATCCAGTGTCTGGGTGGGAAGTAGAATGGTTGATCTGCAGAAGCTCTTTCCAGCCATAATTTTCTGTGATTCAGACACCTCTGACTGTAAGGATTGCTTCACACCATGTGTGTATAAAAGCCTATTAATCTTGATAACAGCACTATATCCAAACTTATTATGTTGTTTGCAGCTTCACACTTCATAAAACTTTATTTAGTGAAAACAGCATCTAAAACCTTTCCAGCACAAGGAAGTTAGCCCTGTGTCCAGGCAGCAGTTGCACTGGAAAAAATGAATATATCTACTAATTTCTCAACAGTCTGCTGAATTGCCAGTGTAGGCAGAGGAATGCAGGCAATAAATGTTTATAGGGAAGAGACAACATGATGCAAATCCTGGGGGTGCTCCTAGCATTTCTCCCAGGTGGTTGATTTAGTCAGGGGCTTGATCTGCCTCAACCATCACCAAGTGATCACGTGTCAGGAGCACAGGCATAGAACCAGCAGAAGCTCCTGCTTTGCTTTCTGGTGACAAAAGGAAAATGTTCTGGTCATGGAGAAAATGTTCCAAGTAGCGTTTGAGCACTTTTAACCGGCCAGGTTTAGACTGAGCATTCAGTACACTGTTCATACAGCTTCAAAGCATTACATTGTGTGTTTGCATGCTGCAACTCCCAAATCTCTCTGGTTAGGACCAAATGTCTCTGGTTAGGACCATTAATGCCTGATTTGGAAACTCATTTCTCCAAATTCTACTCATTTTCCTCACAAAGAATCTGCCTCTCTTTTTACACATAAATGGGTCATTAATTGCCTTTCCTCCTACTTGCAAGTCTGTACATGGAAGACTTTTGGAGCTCTTTATGCATGAATGTTGTTGTATTTCTGCCAGAAGGATGACTAAGAAAACAAAGCCCAAGACTGCAACTATCCTCATGATCTGGTTTTATACATCTCAGAATAAAAGTATATTTTAAACTGGACCAGCCACAGAGTCCTACTGAAGATTTTTTGCTGGTCATTACTGAAAAGTGTGCCAAGCATTGACAGCAATAAAGAAGCAGCAAATTAAAAAAGGCCATCTTACTGTGTTTGTCAGGGGAAGTCAGAAAAAGGCAACAAGAAGGCTCTGGCACCTGAAAGACTTGGACTGTGAAGAAGGAAGGTTGTTAAACAGAGATGAGAAAACTGAGGGCATATTAAGTATTACCTGAAATGTTCAGGCAGCTTCTGCAAAAAGTAAAAGAATGAACATTCAGTGACGACAGAGGAAGAAATCATAGATTTAAACTGCAGCAACAAACATTAATTCTCATAAGAAAAAAAATCTTGGAGAGAGTGGGAAATATCTACTTGCAAGTTGTCAAGAACAAGTTATACAGATAACCATCATAAATGCAGTGTTAGTGCTCATCCCTTCAAGACCAAAGACCTCTCAAGGTCCTTTCCAGCGATATGTCCTGTCTTCTATGAGGAGATACAAACAGATGCAGGTTTGGCAGGAGAAGTTAGCAACTGGAGGAAAATTCAGCAAAAACTTTAGAAGATTGTTTTCCTTTGCTTCTTTGCCTCAGGAGATCGAAAGTCCCTGGGACAGTGTCTGACTATAAAAAGCAAAGAAACATGGAAGCAAAAATCAAAACTTTTGCTTATATGGTAAGTGTAAAGACACTTAGAAGTTGGAAACAGAATCTACTTTCATTCCTCTTGGGCTTGCTCCAGAGTTGGAAGATGTATAAATATTTATAGTGACAAGTAATAGTAGGTGGCTCATCTGCAGTGGCACCAGGAGGGAATGGAGAGGTTCTCTAATCATTGGTGTGCACCACTACTACAGCAGTCAAGATTCCAACAGCTATTATGGCAGCACCATCAGGACCCTAGCTAATAATTATGGAGTTAGTTAAACCTCTAAAAAAATGGTAGAATTGAGGTCGCATACAGAAAATCCTGATCTTGAACAGGTGTGTTGCACCAAATGCAGTGACTTGGTTTTTGCCCAGATGAAAGTGGGAAAAATTGTTGTTAAGACATTCACGGAAGCAGCCAAAGGTGTCCCATTTGTCTCTGCAGGTTAGCTCATCGAGCTGTCAGATGTGAGCCACTGGGAAGAGAATGGAGCAGTTACACCACCTGGGCACTGAAGTTTATTCTTCTTTGTTGCTGTTTGCACACTCAGCAAAAAGCCTGTAGTGGATTCAACCGGCTTGTTAAAACAAGACCTGCTGATTTCTGATCTCAGGTTTTTGGACATTCTCTCTCTACTCTCAGCTACATTTGCAGCAAAAAGCAAGTGGCCCAGCCCAGGCATTTTGTAATACAACCAAACTCTCTACCTGTTATGCAATGCTGGAAAAATATAAAAAGGTGCTCCTGTAAAAAAAAAAAAAAAAAATCTCCAGGGTCATGCTGACCCGAAAAAATTTTGAAACTAATTTTACAAGTATTCTGGAACAGCTGGATTGAGCTAAAAGTGCTCATGGGTGCTCCCTGAGCACCTGGAGATATAGAACCCAAGTTGCAAAGCAGGAACCGACATACACAGAAATACAGGTACACACCTGGGCAGGATGCTGTGGTATAATCCCAGCCAGCAGCCAAGCCCCACGCAGCCACTCACTCACACCAGGGATTGGGGACAGAATCAGAATGGTAAAAGGCAGAAAACTCCTGGGTTGACATAAAGACAAAAAGAGCAAAAAGCCATACGCACGAGCAAGGCAAAACAAGGACCTAATTCACTGCTACCCATGAGCAGGCAGGTGTCCAGTCAATTCCAGGAGAGCAGGGCCCCACCATGCATAACAGTGACTTAGGAAGACAAATGACATCACTCCAAATGTACCCCCCCTTTCCTTCTTCTTCCTTCCATTTTATATTCTGAGCATGATATCATATGGTCTGGAATATCCCTTTGGTCACCTGTCCTGGCTGGGTCTCCTCCCAACCTCCTAAGTACTCCCAACTTCCTTGCCAGTGTGGCAGTATAAAAAGCAGAAAAGGCTTTGGCTCTGTGTAAGCCCTGCTCAGCAGTAACAAAAACATCTCCATATTATTAGCCCTGTGTTCAGCATAAATTTAAAACACAGCCCTATACCAGCCACTGTGAAGAAAATTAGCAGTATGCCAGCCAAAATCAGCACACAGGGTGACCAGTGTGTGTCCCAGTAGGCTCCAGGGACCCTGACTCCAGCTGCCTGGAGCACACAGTGTCTTGTCTCAGGTCTCCTTCCTTTAGAAGTCAGCAGAGATGGTAGGAACAAAGAACAGGGGGGAAAGGTAAGGTCGTAGAAGTGGCATCCACAAAAACCAGATCACGGAGATGAGAGCAACTGAGAACGGTTGGAGGCAGCTCAAAATAGGCAAGGAGTGGAAGAATCCCCACACAGCTCAGATTTACCAGACTTTTACCCAGGTCAGGGAAAAGCTCATCCATAAAGTTAAAGACCAGCTCTTTTCTTGGAGTCAGATAATTTCTTGGTCATGCCAGAAGACAGCTAACGAGGAATCTTGGATGTCCATATCTGGCGTAGTTTGAAATTGGAAACCCAGGCTAAATTACTTTCTACCCCTAATTTGGTGCACTAAGGCCTCCTCTTAAGACTGATGACCTAGTTGAAAAGCTGTAGGACATTGTGAAAACCAGCTATCTCAGTCTACCTCTGTGACCATGTTCTGCTGAGTATGAACCACATTTTGGAGGGGAAAAGGAGAGCTAAAAATTACTGGTTAAGATCGTTGGGCCTCTGCTATTTTTAGGAAAACGTTTCTTCCTAAAAATGCTGTTAAAATCTGTTGCTCCTAGCTACCACTGTTTAATTACAAGTGGGTGATACTGAGTATGATGGATGTTCAGTAGTACTAGTATGTAAGATGAAGGGAGAGATGCAGGTTTATAAGAGTCCCTTGAGTTTAGACCCTTCAATTTTCAGTGCTCTTAAAACTAACCAAGATCAGTAATTTCCGAAGTAAGTCACATCCAAATTCACTTTTATATGTGTGTGCTCTGCCTGGATCGCTCAGCCGTCACTCAATATGATGGGTGTAATTCACACTGTTCTTAGAGCCCTTTCCCTGTCCAGGTGTGTTATAATTCATCCACAGTAAGCCATACCCTTTCTTTTGTTCTTTCTCCTTGTTTCTGATAATCAGACAATAATATATTTGACAATAATATACATCTTGTTTATCAAGATAAAGTAAACCCCTTTTTTCCTGCCTAAACCATCAGTCTGACAGCATCATTTGGCCTCATAAAAATCTGCTGCCTTCTTTTTATGGCTGCAGTACAGCTATGCTAACTATATTGCTAACTGTACTAAGCTTACCTCAAGCTGAAGAATGTTTCATAAATTTTGCACTTTCTTTCTTGGTTTTGAGGATTTTTTTCTTCTCAAAACCCAGTCAGAAGCCAAAAAATTGCACTTACAACTTCTGTCTGCAGAATGTGTTTCTCACTCTCCTAGATACAGAGAAATTCAGAATACTCTGAAGACACAGACCTAAATGGATCAAAACCAAACTATATAAAGAAAATTGAGTTTATCTTAAGCTAATTTCATTTTAGAGGATGGTGAGAGAAGCAGGGAGGCAAGGGACTGGTTTTTGATTTATTTTTTTTTCTGTTTGCTGAGTGGTCTGTTACAGTTTGTCTCCAAAATGCAAAAATGCCTCCCCTTTCTGCACAAAATTAGAGAGCAGTGGGTTGGGCCCTGTAGTTTTATTTTTCTTGTAGTAACAAACAGAAGACAAAGTTTAAAGAGCCTGGGAATTGTTTTTCAAATAACCCACCCAGCTATTTGTGCATACATGCACAGTGTATGAAGGTGAGAAGCCCTTTTGAATCTATCATTATGATGATATCAGAAAAGTATTGCTTTATCACCAGTAACTCTAAGGTTTCTTGGATAATGGGTCCATAAGATTACAGGTCCTGTGGGTGTAGCTTATCTGGTCTGCTCGCCATCTTCCCATTACCAGCTCACTGCATCTGCCTCTGGATCTGGAACCTGTCCTGGGGAGACCTCATTCTGCAGCAATGCCACCAGTGATGGGTGCAGGGAGAGAGACACCATGCATGGCTCACACAAAGGGTGTGATCTGGGAAAGCCAGGAGGGGACAAAGTCTGGAGTCATGACTACCATGGCAATAATACAGGTGGCTAGTGCTTCTGGTACTGTTGGGTGCCAGAGTTGTTCAGGAAGACCACTCTGCCCACGGCTGGGAACCTGTCCAGGTCTGGGAGCTGACACCTTATTTCACTTGAATGAGCCATGTCCAGCCCTAATGCCTGGTGGGAAGCCCTTCAAACAGAAGTGAGCAACCCATCTTACCAGGATCTTGCTAGAGCCTGTAGAACTCATGGACACACTGACAAAACTGTGAGTTTTGGAGCTGCTGTCAGAGTTTGCGTGATTTTGAGCAGAGGGCCTTTTGCCTCATGGGCAGTAGCCAACAGAGCTGATATACCTGCAGTTCTGTGTACATAAAAGACTGAAAATCAAAGACAACTTTGAGAGAGCAGGTGGGCTCAGACGTTAGTCCATTTATTTTTTTTTCCTACAGATCAGGTGGTCAGTAAACACTGTTACTATCCTTACAAACCCCACCACTCTCTTACACATCTTCATGGGTTTGGGTCAGCAGAAATTTAGAGTCCTCTGATGGTATGAGACAGAGGATACTAGGTCAGACATGTGATATTAGCAAAGACATAGTCAGTCAGCCCTTCAATACCAAGCTCTGACTAGCACACTATAAATGAATAAATATATATGTAAGGAAACTCAGTGTAGCCAGTCCCCAACATTAAAAAAAAACCCAACAAACAATGGTGACCTCATATGGCTAATTTTAAATATATGTATATTAAATTGATAAATTAGGTGCTATTACTTTTCAGGTACACATCTTTAGTGGAGCTTTGGTTTTTGGGGGGTTTTTGTTTTTTGTAGTCAGCAAATCTATAAATTCAGATTTTAAAAGAAAGCCTGCCTCCCATGGGACTTGAAGGAAGCTATGAATGTTGAAAAATGCAGGTAAAACCATCAGCTGGAAATATTGATATCAGAGTAGAGATATTCTGTGTGTCCTGGGGTGTGCACATGTGCACAGATGTGCAGGTAGTGTGGAGAATAACTCCAAAACTGATGGAATCAGAAAATGGTCACATTTCCTAGGAAAAAAGTACTCTAAACAGAGCTACAAGAAAGGTCAGATCTATTATAGTGCTTTGACTGGTTTTAGATGCTTTTCAAAAGCACTTGATAATAGCTCATATTGAGAAAAATAAGGTGAATAGCAGAAAGCATCAACAGTTGTGGTATAACAGAATTTCACCTTTCCTTCTGTGAAGGCAAGAAATGCTTTGTTGTTTTACACAACATAATATATCCTGTTTTACTAGGAAGATAAATGGTATGGGACTTTTTTTCAATTTTTTTTCTTATTTTTGTTTCTTTTCTTTTTTTTTTTTTTAATTCACAGCTGGTCAATGTTAGCAGTGACAAGGCTTCCAGAGCACAGTTATGCTCACCAAAGGTGAAGCCACACAGCTACAGGCTCTTTCCATCATCAGGTCCTGTCAGAGCTTTGGCACAACTTGAATTGCTTTTCTTAGCAAGGCACCTGCTGCATTTAAAAAACAAACAAACAAACCAACCTTAATTTCTCTAGAAAGAAAATGCTGTGGCAGCAATCTGCCAGCCTTGCTGGTACAACTGAGACTTTTATCAGCCAGCCCTGCCTGCACATGTAAGGCTCCCACCAGGTACTGGAGGGTGAGTGTATTTTTCCAGATATGTTCTCAAGGGCAAACTGCACATGTCTTGTGAAGGTGTGGGAAGAGTATTTGGACTGTTATGCCCTAATGGTGATAAAACCACTGTGTAAAGAGTTGCTTCTTTAAAATAAGTTTTCACCACATCACAAAGATTTCTCCATCACTGGGTTTTGAACATCACTCAGTGTTTTTTATACACAAAGTCTATGACTCACTCATAATCCCAGTTAAGGATTTATTTTAAAACTTCAGACTCAGAGTACTCTTCAATTTCCTCAATAGGTTTCTACTGTTCCCTACATTACATGATTGTCTCGGGCAGTGTGTTGGGGAGGAGAGCCTTAGGGGAAACAGCAGGTTGTCAAATTCCTTTTAATCCTACTCAGCAGAAGTAAACTAAATCTTAGTGGCTTTCATATTTGTGAGATACCTTTATTTTTCTGAGTCTCAGTTCATTGAGAAGATCATTATTTTAATCCTGCTTTACCTGGTACTGCTTTCTCTCTTAAGTAATTGTTAGGAAAGGATTTAGTGAAAAGAAGATTAGGGAAATGGTAAGGGCACGGAGAGCTGCCCACCAGAAATAACACACTGGTAACTTGAATAATTGGCCAGCATTAGCTGCAGTGGGATGCATCTCATTGGGATTAAGCTTCAATGCACCTGAGTTTCCCAGGTCCTTTCACAGAGAGTCATGAAGCAACAGACTTTGTTGGGGTTCCTCCCCCCTGGCATGGGGTCCAGGGGGAGGGGACCCTGGGGTAGAGGCACGGGGTTTCCCTGCTCCCTGGTCAACCTCGTTCCCCATTGGTTGTTTTGTGTTCCCCTGCCTGGGAAGGACCCTGCTGGTCCCGTGATTAAGGTTCTTCAGCAGTCATCCAGCCGTGTGGCTGGAGAATAGAGATCTCTGAAAAACATCTCTCAAGAATCTGTCCCTATTTCTTTTCCACAGGCCTCGCTGTCTATGTATGTTGCAGAAATCCCCACTGCAACAAATGGTGATAATGCGTGCATAACAATTCCCTGGAGTCAGTGACTGTGAAACAATCAAGATTTTGAAGATCCCCAAAAAATTCATGAGTAAAGAAACTTTCTGGATCTCTCTTCTTGCTTTTGTTTTGCTGTTCCATAAACTATGGAGGAACTGTGGAAAAACTCTTGGCTCTCTGAGCCGCATAAGGACATTTATCTTAAACTTGAAAAGATTCTTGAACAACGATTTGTAAATTTTAGCTTAATTCAAGCTCAAAAAGAGCTGAGACACTCCCTGGCATGGCTGTTTAAAAACTTTTTCTATGTTTCTTGGGACTTGATTCTTACCAAAGACTTTTAGAAGAATGTTTGGACACAGTTAATTTCTGAGTCAAAATATATGCCGATGGAAGAATATTTTCATGAATATTATTTAATTACTGAGACTGTTGAACAGTATCAGCTGTGTCCTTGCGAAGGGAAGCCTGGTTCAGGGACCGTGTGGCCTCGGCCATGTGCGCGAGTGCTCTGCAAGCAGCAGCGAGGCAGTTCCCATGTGTGGGCAGAGCGGCGCCAGCCGTGGTGTCAGCAGCGGAGGGAGGGGGGGGGTGGGCCGCG
>NW_008239535.1:322557-328820 GCF_000691975.1 Corvus brachyrhynchos
AAGAGGTGGGGGTGGCACCAGGCAGCGGCAGCACAGCTGTGACCAGAGGAGGCAGCAGTGGCAGTGTGCAAGGAGCTGAGCGGCGCGGCCTGGCCCGGCCCACGCAGCCACGAATGTGACCCCGAGAAGTCAAGACTCCGCGGCGAGAGCGCACAGGCACAAGCAGCCCTGATGGCCCCGGCAGCACTGGCAGCACCCGCAGTTCCAACACAGGAGCGAGCGAAAGCAAAAGTGAAAGCAGGAGCACAGCAAGACAGAAAACAGCAGAAAACTCAGAAAAAGAAAAAATCATCGTAGCTCAGGTTTTAGGAATAGAAAAATGGTATAATGTCAGACAAAATTATGGTTTTATAATGAGATGTGACAACAAGGAAGACATATGCGTTCATCGTACTGCCATTATGAAGAATAACCCCCAAAAATATATCCCAAGCTTAGGAGATGGAGAAGTGATAGAGTTTAAGATTATTCAAGGAAGGAAAGGCCTGCGAGCAGCAAATGTTACCAGGCCTGATGGTGTTTCTGTAAAAGGCAGTATATATGCTGCAAATTGTAGTTATCCCAGACAATATCCCCATTATAAGCCCCCCCTACAGTCTCCCTTTCCTAATCCTACCTTTCCCTTTTATCCCATATCCTGTTATCCATTTTTCCACCCATGGATTCCCTCACAAAACCCTGCCTTTACCAATTGTTCTCCCAAAAATCCCTTTCCAATGCTGAGGGGGGGATGAAAAGGGGGGGAGAAAGAATTAGCTATTGTTGTTTAGATTTCCAACAGGTACAAATGGAAGAAACCCTTTCCTGCCTCAGTTTCCCCACAAAGCATGCTCAGAGAGTCCTGTCACCCTTCTGCCAGCTCTAAGATGTTCCAGAGAAAAAAATCTGTTTGGACATTTAGAGACTCAAGCGGGTGGCTTGTTTTCTTTTGAAACTGTTCTTGTTATCCAGTTGTTTTCAATGTTAAGTTTTAAATCTCTTTTAGTTAAAACAAAAAGGTGAATTGTTGGGGTTCCTCCCCCCTAGCATGGGGTCTGGGGGGAGAGGACCGTGGGGTAGGGGCACAGGGTTTCCCTGCTCCCTGGTCAACCTCGTTCCCCATTGGTTGTTTTGTGTTCCCCTGCCCGGGAAGGACCCTGCTGGTCCTGTGATTAAGTTTCTTCGGCAATCGTCCAGCCATGTGGCTGGAGAATAAAGATCTCTGAAAAACATCAAGAATCAGTCCCTATTTCTTTTCCACAGGCCTCGTTGTCTATACATGTTGCAGAAATCCCCACTGCAACAAGACTTTTAGCAGGAAATACTAATCTTAGGAAGCTGTAATTGCTTACGTCACTCTCTGCTGCTCACATCACTCCCTGTTGCTTTGGGCACAAGCCCTCTGTGGGTGTTCTCTTATTGCACAGTGCAGTGAGAGGAGGGCCATCCACCCTCACTTCCCACAGGCATGGGTCTAACAAAGCTTCCTAAATCTCCAGGGTGGTGGGTGGGCTATGTTCACCCACCATATTATGCCAAATTTTACACAGTGACAGATTTGGACTGTCTGAAAACTCTTCAAGACTACTCCCAAGCAAACAGTAGTTTTCAGCTGTGCTGTGTGATTATAAACGTATCTGGAATCTGAATGTAACACACAGGGTAAAAAAGGTAATGTGATAAATACAGCCATTCAGCCATAAGAAATTCCTTTGAGAAAATCTTTGCTTTCAAACCAACCTCAGTTTTTCCAATGATTACCTCAATTTCAGATCTGAAGAAAAATCTTATGAAAGTTGAACTAGCCTTGTCTTTGTCCTCAGCAATTTCAGTTGGTTTAGACTACCAAATAATAAAGAGATTAAAGATGTTGCATCCCCATGGAAATAAGCCACTCTGCAAACATGAAGGTTTTTGCCAAATTCTAAAATAATTATTTGGTTAATTTCTTTATTTTCATTTAGCAGATATTAAATATGAATTGATTTTAAAATGCTATGTGCCCACTGACCTACCTTAAGTGAAGTAATTGGAAACCCAATCATGTGATGATAATAAAAGGTCACAGAATGAGCTGCTGCTCCTAACACCAAGCAAGGACCTAAGCAATAGAAAGCACAAATGAGAATTTCAGCACATCTCTCTGCCCAGCAAACCCGTTTCTCCTTCAGTTTCTCTGTTGGGATCTTACTCAGAGGTTAAATTATTCACCTTCCCAATGGCTACTGCAAAAAAGGCAACACTAACAAGCACTGTGGTACAAAATGCATGGTATGGCCAGACAGCCTGATGGGACCTGCTGGTCTCCCAGCTCCGGCCATTGTATGCCGTAACAAAGAAGCAGGATCAAAAACATGTAGCAGAAGGCAAGGGCAGTTGTTTAGTTAATATTTAAACATACATACAGCTTTCAGCCCTTGACAACAGCATCTCCATCAATTACACAGAGAAGTCCTTGAATACTGCCTGGATAACTCCCAACTCATGTTCCTTCTCTGGATATTTGAAGCTGTTTGCAGGTTTTTCCCCAACCACTCAATTTGAGTAGAGCTCTTAATACTTGTCTTATTTTCTTTTCTGTTTGCTGCTAACGTACAGAAGTGATTTCACCATTTCTCTACTTATAGCAGAACTCTGACTCTCCTCACCTCCTTTTCAATGGCAATCGCTTCTTCTCCAGTGCCCCCAGAGATCCCACCCCTGCTTTGTTCTTTCAAAGGTTCCAGAAAAAGTCTTTTGTCATTGTACAAACAAGTTCTCAAACCCACAAATTCTCATCTTTTGAACTCTCATTTCTTCCTCTGCTCTTTTCTTCAGCATCACTGTACACTAGCCTTAAGCCATCATCTGCCACATTTTAAACCCAGGAATACTACATATCTCTCCGATATTTCCCACTCAGTCCCTCTGATATTTCCTGCCTATTGCTGATGCTCAGCTAAGGACAAGAGCACTGAACATCCTTTGCCTCTGGGAAGCCATACCAGCATCATCAGCCTCCCTGCAAAACTGCCAAGTCACCTATCTAGACTTGCGCTCTTATGCCTTTGAGAACGGAGTAGAGTAGGAAGCAGATGAAGATTGTTAATGGGAATTCAGAGTCAGCTGAATTGTTAATGGGAACAGTGAAATACTGTGGGATAAAGACTGCGATATGAAAGTGAAGGGCTTGTGGATTGGCTTATGACACACCTTTTCACATCAGTTCTGCCTAAATAGCATGTGTCATCATTCACAAGAAAATTCTGGTTTTTATGTGTCACATGGATATTCAATCAATTGCACAGATTGCAAATGAATCTCCTTTGGATCATGACAGTGAAACAGTTGCTTCTTTTTATCCTTCACCATATCCAGAAAGGTCATTGATCATCTTTTGGGAACCTGAGATTAACGTCCTTCAAGAAATTATTGTAATACATGAAAGAACTTAATAAGACATGTTTTTTATTTATATTCTTATATGTACACACACACATATATGTACACATATATAAGTATAGAATATATGTGAGTGTATATATATAATATGATCTTTAAAAATACTCTTATTGACACCATTTAAAAATAGAAATAAGAGAAATAGGGATAGGAGAGAAAGGTTGAAATAGTTTACTATCTTATTTGCAAGAATAAGGTGGCAATAACTATGAAGACGGAGAATATCTTGGAGGGAAAGAAGGAATAATAAACTCAGTAAAGGCTGGAAATGAAACTGTGGCGAGTAACCTATTTTGTGAGGTTTACACTGGCTGTGTAATCTGCTTCACTTAGAAGAGAATGTCAGCTCTCTGCTATTACATCCACTTACTAATAACCCATATGTCAGTCTTCAGTTTTGGTAAAAATTGTATGTTTATCACAGAAGCAGTGTTAAAAGGTAAGCTAAGTTTTAATATCTTAAGGATCATTTTTATTTTCCATAAGAAAAAATATGAAATTTTTTGATGGGAAACATCAAAACCCTAAACAAAAGGATGAAATTTTGCATCCAGAAAGCAACGAAACACTTTTAATGAAAATCTTTTTAAATACCAAGAACACTTTAAAAAGAGCCAACATTTGAAGGACATAGAAGATAAGAGCAGTCACACTTGTTCTTAATTTGCTAGAAATAAGTAAATTACTTGAGGTGATGCCACACCTTACACGAGGTGAGGCAGAGCAGAGTGGGACAATCCTGTGCCTTGACTGGTGGGAGATGCTGTGCCTGATGCACCCCAGGACACAGTTGGCCCACCTGGATTTTGTGATCCTTTCTCATTTCAGTATGAAATGGCATGCGTTGCTCGTGAGCTGCAGGTGAATACTGTACAGCAACAATATGTTTGCAGATTCATTTTTCATGTAAGTAGCGTCTCGGATAACAAGATTCAACCAGTTGTAGTATCACATGATCTTAATTCTTCAGGTCTCTCTAGACTCTGGAAGAGTACTGCTAGAGAAATGAGTCAATCTGCATCTCTCCTTAGTTTGCTTTCAAGCCTAATCCTCGTTGGATGTTTAAATCTTCTATTTCAGCTTGTCTGGTCATGAGCAGCTTTGGCAGTAAATGGAGCTGATGGGTAGAGTCCCTACAGCTCTAAACGTCATTATACACATGGTTTTCTTTACAGAGTCAGTACATGTGCCAAAAGCATGTATTCTTATTTGTGTTCAGCTCCCCATTTAGTGATCAGTTTTTAGCACTATTTTAGCCCACTAGGAAAGCTGAAAAGGAGAATGCACTACTGCCCTTAGCAATAATTCACATTATGAAGATGGTTTAATGTATGCTGTAGTGGGTTGAACCTGAGTTGATGGACAGTCTTTTAGGCAATGATGCTTCTCACAATTTACATATTTAAACTGCACAGAAAGGCGGGAATTGCCTTTTGTCCCGACTTGCCTGCTAGAAGGTGGAGGGGGCCTCAGAGCCTCCGGGCTCTGCCGGGCCGGGCCAGGGCCCCTACCCCTCCCCTTTTCCCAACGCCATGGCACAGACCCTGGGTCGCTGGGTGGGAACCGTCCCAGAGCCGCAGACAGCTAAACCCAGCCATGGACTGCCACACAGCTAAACCCCATCCGGCATGGCTTCCTGGGACCGGCGGGTCCTTATCCTCTCCTCTCTATGCGGAGCCGGCGGAGCCAACAGGAGCCGGCGTAGCCTTCTGTCTGCAGCCAGCACACTTTGCGCTGAACTGAAGAGGATACCATGCAGCCCGTAGCACGAAAAGAGAGAGGCTTTCTCCACTGCAAAGCCTGAACAAGGACACTCTTCAACGTTGTGGCTTCCGAGTCAGAGAGAAAGTGAGTCACGTGAGACGAAGCTGAACATGGCGATGGGAGAAAAAGACGGCAGTGCCGCGTTTTTCGCGTGTAGCTTAAAAACACTTCTTGCATGCTGTGGTAAGAAACTGTAATGTCACAAACTGTTTGTCTCTTTAATGCATTTGAAGTACATGGGGGGATGGAGAATTCACGTGTGGCCTGTGGAAATTGTGAAGAGTGCCTATGCCAGGCTACATAGAAGCATTGAAAGGCTTTTAGAGACTTGTGGAGAAGAAAGCCTTTGTGTTCATGCCAAAATAACTCATCCTTAAAAAGATTAATAACCTCATGTGATAGCCTATATTTGGCAGTGTGAAGGAACTGTGAGATTTTCATGGGAGAGATGTTTTACACCACAGCAGATTGTTTCTTTCTGGGCGGGTCTGCTGTTGGTGACAGTTTGGAAACCATGTGCAGCTGAAGAAAACCCTTTTTTCCCTTAAGCATAAGAACGAGACTTTTCAAGAACTGCAGCACTGACTAACATCCCATGTTCTGTTACCCTTTGTGTGAGTTGGGTAAAAGGAGGAAAGTGCTGGAAAGGGGGAGGGGGTTTGCTTTAATTTCTTGTTATTTCTCTTAAATTTTAATTCTATTAGTAATAAAACTCTTTCTCTGTACTGCAACTGTTTAAGTTTCGTGCCTGCTTTGCTTTCTCCTAATTCTTATCTCACAGAGGGGAAATGAGTAAGTAATGGATATTTTGAACTAAACCACTACACTTAATTGGTGTTTCTGCCCGGTTTACAAACTGAACCTGCTACATGTGCCTTTACCCGCACCTCCTGACGTGCATTCTGACCACAACTGCAGGGTCAGTGTCAAATTCAACACATTTATAGAATATCCTACAAAGCACTTCTGAGGGAGTTGTAAAAGACAGCAGTGGACTGCAGTGTTGGAAAATGTCTTTCCTACTTAGCAAATAAGAGTCACTGACTTTAATAAATGATAAATCACATTTTATCCTCAGC
>NW_008239535.1:328873-338880 GCF_000691975.1 Corvus brachyrhynchos
TTAAATATTTCAGATGCTAAGAGCTCTTCAAGACGACATGCTGTGAAATGTTTGCATTTCCTATCAGTGCCACTTTTCTATTTACAAAACCTTCAATTCCACAGGAGTTTGCTAATTTTTCTGGCAGAGAGTAGACAATTTGATTTTTTTTTTTCTTTTTTTTAATTTTATTTTTTGAGTGGTTTTATCCTCAAGGAAACCAGTCAGGCTAGCCAAACACAGCATGACAATCAGTGCTGAAAGGCATATGACCACCATCAAAACAACAAATGCCTTTAATGCAACACAGTCTTCTTCACACTGGGTAAGGAGTTCAAACAAATGACACCACGTGACTGTAAAACTGAAGTAAAAGTCAAAGGTTTCCACTAGATTGCCCATATTTCCAGAGAAGAGAAAAGACATGCAGCTTATCAGCAAGAACATTTGTAAAACCCAACTGCTTTTGGAAAAAAATACTGAAATGGAAGTAAGTATTTCATACCTAGGAGCAGACATGACCAAGGATTTCAATAAAACCATGAGGGGTATGTTTCTGCATTAGATTCATGGAAGTTAAGGTATTCATCTGGCCACACTTCTGTATTTCCTAAATCATTCAACTTCACACAGTAGTGACAGCAAGTGGGACAGATAATTTGAATTTGATTAAAAATATCTTCTGGAGACATAATGATGATGATGATGATAATGATGATGATGAAAATAACTAGACTTGTAAACAAGATACGGAGAAAATCTGTCAGGCTTTATTAATCTCAATTGCTATGGGAGTGTAAATTCTATTTTTAAGTTGTCCAGTTTCTGCTTTGAGACACAGGCTGTTGTTATGCCTTAGAGTGAAGAGCTGTATCAACATAAGAGTAACCTTTTGGTGTGTGTTTGCAGTGAAGACAAGATGACTATACTGCATTCAGCTTCCTTCTCAGTCTTTGTTTCTATATGCAACTCAAGCCATGTATGCTCCTCGCTGAGAGACACACTTTCTATCCCTCAGGCAATTTGTGCAGCTCATTCTGCATCCAGCAGTCTTTATACCATAAAAGTATCATACTCTTCTTAACACCACAAATAATCATATTAGCCCTGTTTGTCACACTGGTGTTAACACTTGGTGGTCTTTTCAAAATCCTTTACAAACATGCCATTTTCCAGTATTCCATTTTTTATGCATACTGCAGCACATTTTGTTTGTTACCAAGTCCAGCTCATGCTGTATTACCAACCCTTCATCTGTCATAATTTATCATTCTGGCAGCATTTGTGTCATTCATAGGATTTATTGGCAAGGATTTTATATCTATTTCCATTTTTAATAAAGGTATTAGATTGAGCCAGTACTGACTGCTGCCCAGCAGTTTTATGCAAAACCAGTTAAGTGATTGATCTACAGCATACGGATAGCATTCGGGCATTTCTAAGTGTTGGATAATCGCTCCTTAATTCCTCAAGACCAAAATCTGTGCAGGCAGGAGGTTTAAATTTAAGATAGTTATTCATGTTCCCTCTGTAGCCAATGGAAAGATAAATTTATTTCCACGTGCATCCTGCCGTAAAACATACCCCACTGGTATGTGGCCTGTCTCACTGCATCTTCTCTGGAGCTGGAGCTTAGTGGACTAACTTCGCTAAATTAACAATTTAACAAATTAACTGTGAAATTGCTGAAATTAAGTGATATGAACCTAAGCCTCTACGATTTGGTAGAAGAGAAATACCATCCTAAAAACCAAACTGAAATGCCACTGTAATCTCAAGCATCACTGTTGCATGAACAGGAGGCTTGTGATTACTTTTGCATTTCCTCAGAGCAATGTGGCTGTGGAAAGCAGGTCACCCAACCAGGTCCAGAAGCAGAACAACACAAAGTCCATAATCAAGAGACAAAAAGCAGAAGGGGCAGAAGCCTGTTTTCAGCCTCCATTTCAGTGAGAAAGTGGCTCAGCATGTGCCTTATCGACATGATCCATTTTCTCTGCATAGTCGGGTCACACACCAGGAACAAGATCCACTGAAGGGCAAGTTTGAGGTAAATTAACATGACGGATTCTATGAAAAGTAGATGTACACTATAAACAACAGCTCCTGATTTATAACCAAGTCTAAAATTACTGACATAATATTTTCTGGAGCTGTTGCATATCCTCTACTCTTGGGTGAAGAAAATTCAAAGGAAGCCTCAGGCAACATATCAGTCACATCAAGGTCTGAAGTAGGAGGAGAGTACTTGAGTTTCTTGGAACTGATGCTGCTTCTTAGACACTGCCTGGAATTCTGGAAAGGTCAGGGGGATTGCTGTGACTACTTTCCCCCTCTTTGACTGCCTCTACAGATGGCTGGGTGGCTGAGGGCTAGCATGCTTTCTTGTTCAGTCGTTAGACATTGTTTCTTAAGTACTGTAGCACTTGCCCAAAAATGTAGAAATGATGGGCCATATTAAACCTTCTACTTCCACCAAAGGGAGTCACAGCATATTTCTCCCAATTTGAAGGCTATTTTTCGACTCAGCAGAAGAATATGATCAACTTCTGTTAAGAAATAAAAAATTGAGGCAGTGGAGTATTAAAAACAACATTCTTCTATCTAGGAATAGTTCTTCTTTCCCAAAAGTATATAAAATTCTTACAATTAGAATTGGCAGTCTTTGCAATATAGTTATTATTCATTGTTGACTTAAATGATACATTGCTGAGATTATTTAATCTGCTGTACTTTATTAGCTCCCTGATGATTACAGGGATACAAAGCAGCAGTTAGGACCAAGATGTCATTTGGATATTAGAATTACAGTGACAAAGAGAAGACATTGAAGGTCAAGGAAACGATTTATATCTTTATACGCAGAAGATTGAATGCTGACCAGTGTTTCAAAGTATGATTGGAAAATTACACTTAGTGGTCATGTAGTTCTAATTCAAGAGAAAAACACTCATTACTAGGGACAGGGACAAGCATAATTTTATAATCCTCAACTGCTCAAGTTCAGTTAGTGCAAATGGATGAAAACCTTGAGTGCATCCAACTCTCATCATTGTTGTCATCATGTAGAATGTACCTGATCTAAGGTTTTGAAATTAAGTTACAGAGCTTCACAAAGGAGCACTCTTGTTTATTTTTACAATATATTAACACAATTGACAACGTTTTCTTCTAGCATAGCCAGTGACCTAAAAATGAGTATATTTGTACTGTGTAAGGCACTATTGGTCCTCTGTTGTGTATAAAGGAGAATCCAAGGTGACTTGCTTTGTTATAGATACCCATTTTCTAGACATCCACATTTATCCAGGACACTCTTATCCAGGATATCAGCCAAACCACACTAGTCATAAAATATGAAATTATTAAGCTTTCCTTTACTGACATTTAGGGTTAAATCCTCTATTTGACATAGTCCAAGTACAGATTGTTTTCTTGGTGGCCACAGAACAGCTGGTGAATTGCCTATACTGCAGCTCAGCAAATTACAATCTTATGACTGAATTAAAGTTATCTGCCTTTAATTATCACAGCTGAAGCTGAAGATCCAAGCCAACAACTCCTTCTGGTTTGCAGGTACATGCTCCTACTCTGATACTGGGACATGCAGAAATAGATTACTTACAGTGACGTTTATTTCTGTGTTTTGAGAAATGGATTACTTAAGAAGTCCAAATATTCTTGGAGTTCAATTTGATCGTGAGACTCTTTCATACATGCTGGTTTATTGCAGCAATATCACAGCACAGAGCTTCCAGTAAGAATGTTAGACACAAGCAAGTAGCTCGTCTTTTCCAGATGCCAGAAACTAAACACTGCTTTGAAGTAAATCACTGGATAACCCCAAAAATAATTGCATTATGAAGTGTAATATAAAATTCCTTGTGCTTTAGAAATAGCTTTTCAGGGAAGGGAAAAAAGTGTGCATGATTTGCTTGGTCCCTATAGCTGGAAACACCTTCCACCATGTACTTGCTTCACTCCTTGGTGAGGTGAACAAATCTGTGACATTTCTTTTACTCTCATGTCCCAGAAACCTAACCCAATTTTCAGGTTTTTCCTGAGAAGGGAAGTTGCTGCTTCCTAACCTATACTAAAAGAATTCTATAGAGTCAGGAAAAGAAATAAAGTTATTTGATTTTAAAGGAAATGTTATACCAAATTTGTAAAAGGCTTAATTTTTCCATTCTGTTAAGAAAAAAATTAAGAACATTCGGGAGCCTTGCCTTGCCTTTATCCACCTTCATATGTTCACTCAGTAAGGTTCCTCATTTGATAGGCATGTGAATGGAGAAAAAGAGTCACCAATACTTGAAAGAGAGATGTGAATATCTGGACCCGAGGAGAGGCAGCAAAGACAAAGGCTGCAAAATGCAAGAGCTTGAGTTTGAAGACTAGGAAGCGTAAGCAACTTTAAAAAGTATAAGCAACTTTATTGCATGAAAAGTTACTAATATACGCAGAGAGGAATAAGTAGTGCAACGATTCTCTTCTGTTTTTCCTTTTCACAAACTTGGTTGAGAAACAATTAACTCCTTTTTCATCCATCTCATTGATGTAGCTCTCTGGAGTCAGTGCCTGCCTTTCCATTCATCTTGATGGCATTAACAAGCCCTAATCTAGGAGAAAGAGAGGCACTTTCCTCTCTGAGCACTCTGGTTCCTGGCAGCACTCTGGCCCTCTTATTCACACCATAAAGCAGGTCGCAGATTATCACAGACAGACACATCTCAAGCTCAACAACTCTTCCTTCAAAAGAGAAAGTTTTTATCTGCCTGCTTTGTGGAATAGAGGAAAGAAAAGGAGAAGAGAAAGAGTCTTGTGTACTTTCTGCTCTCCAAAGAGGCTCATTATTAGTGTATCATGACAGGCAGCAGAAAGCAGGTTTTGAAGTGTGAGGGACATGCTTTCTGCAGAAGTCATGTTAGGTATTAATTTACCCCAGGTTGCCCAAACACAGACCATCCTCTTGCCTAAAAACAGATTGAAAATTTGGCCATTCAGCCACAGAGATTTGAGTCATTGTGACCTTGAATAGTACGAATTCAAACAATCCAAATAGATTTAGTTCAATCTTCAGAATTAGTGTTTTCTATCAATGTTCAACATAACTTTTCCTGTTCAAACATGTTGCTTTGAACAATACAATCAAATTTGAAGATAAAAGGAAAGGTGAGGCAGAAGGCAGATCCACTGGCCTCTGAAATGCACTGAAGAGAAATCTGGGATTGAAGTATTCAGGTTGCACTTGACATTGTCCCAGAATGAATAGGAAAATTGCCACTTCAGTATGAAGACTAAATTATGTAGTTGGCAACCGGTCTTGGTGGTTGTTGCACAAGAACACTCAGTAAGGTGTTTCCACAGATTATTTCACTCATTCAAGCAATATTCAATTTTGAGACTTCAGCTGGCTGACATCACTGCAGACTCAAGTAAGTAGAAGTCATCTTCTCTTCTTACATGTTAAGCAAACCTATAATCTGGAATTATCCTGGTGTGTGTGCTGGCAGACCTGGACTCCGTTTATCTCCAATATGACATTGAATGACCTTTTTAGAATTAAACTGTTCTTTTAGTATGCAATGGTAATAATCTTGCATTTATCTTCGTAATAGAAGTATGGTACAAGTCGAATCATAGAATCATAGAATCATTAAGGTTGGAAAAGACATGTAAGATCATCAAGACCAAGTGTTAACTCAGCACCACCATGTTCACCACTAAACCATATCCCCAAGTACCACATCCACGTTTTTCCTTGAACACTTAAGGAGAAACTAATCAAGATGGTGCTAATTATATAACTTCAAAATAATGATCTGTTAACCTAAGTATTGATATATTTAATACACTGGGTTTTGTCATATACACTAGAAAGTGACGGAATCTTACAAATTTCAACTTAAGTATGTGTGAATCCAAAGGCCGCCTCTTTTGACTTATTCAGGTTGATTATGAATGTAGGAATTTTAATCTAGATTCCACACTTGCCCAACTATGTATGAAAGATAGAGGTCCCCTCAGGATAAAACTTTCCTTACAGCCTAATTCCAATAACATTGAAGCAGGAGGGCCAGCTGGTCCTGGGGTGCATCAGGCACAGCATTGCCAGCTGGTCAAGGGAGGGGATTGTCCTGCTCTGCTCTGCACTGGGTGCAGTGGGTGGTTGAGTGCTGTGAGCAATTTTGGGCACAACAATATAAGAAAAAAACAGTATGGTATTAGACAGCATCCAAAGGAGAGGAACAAAGATGGTGAAGGGTCTGGAGGGGAAGCCAAATGAGGAGTGGCTGAGGTCACTTGGTCTGTTCAGCCTGGAGGAGATTGAGGGGAGACCTCATTGCAGTCTACAACTTCCTTGTGAAGGAACTTGTAGATTGCAATGAGGGAAGAAGGGAAGACACTGATCTCTTCTCTCTGGTGACTAGTGACAGGCAAGGAGGAAAGAGGGGAAGACACTGATCTCTTCTGTCTGGTGACTAGTGACAGGACCCGAGGGAATGGCCTGAAGCTGTGTCAGGGGAGGTTTAGGTTGGATATTAGAAAAAGGTTTTTCACCCATTGGGTGTTTGGGCACTGGAACAGGCTCCCCAGGGACGTGGTCCCAGCACCAAGCCTGACAGAGTTCAAGACAATGCTCTCAGGCACATGGTGTGACTCTTGGGGATGGTCCTGTGCAGGGCCAGGAGTTGGACTCAATGATCCTTGTGGGTACCTTCCAACTCGTGGTGTTCTGTGATTCTGTGATTCTGTGAACAGCACTTTGAAGTGCGAGTCAGGATACTGAGTTAAGCCTCTTCTGCTTTGATCCTAGAACTGGCTGCCAAACAAAAAAAATTTTTTTTAAAACAGTTGCCATAGTCAGGTTCTGGACCAGCAAATGTTCAGGAAACTTATGGGTAATTTGCTGTACCAGTTGAGAAAGCAGTCTCCAATATTTTCTGCTTCACAGAGCAGAAGTTGTTATGCAGCTAGATTAGACTGTATTAGGCACATAGTGTTTACGTAGTGCCAACCGACTTGGGTTGTTTGGTTACAGAGAGCCATGCTTGCCCAAGAATGAGCCAGTATGTTGACCTGGACTAGTCTGGATATAGTTGTAGCTAAGAACTTCCAAGCACATGACAGATGTGTACCACCACTTACCCTACGGAATCAGAGTGGTGGTGGGAGTTTTCTCAGATGTATCAGTATGGTCTGCAAGATACAGTAGCTTCAGTACTGTCCCAAATTGCACGCCTTCTGACTAGCAGCAGGTAGTGTAAGTCTGATCATTATCCTACTAGACACTTGCTGGAACTGGCAAATAAACCTCTCTGGCTTGACTCTCCAACATTGTGTTTTTCAGCCAAGTACTTCTGTTGCTAATGGGACAAAATGCTTAACACCATGTTGTCTTGAGAAATAGTTGTTAGGCAAGACAAGAAGGATATAATGCTATTTCCACTTCAGAAAATATCTATTTCTATAGGGGGTGAGATAGTAAAAATGATCTCTCATCATTTCTAAAGACAAAAAGAGTTCAGCCTAAGTAGGTATCATGGTAATCAAGGAACCAAACCATGTAATCTGCTAGGTTTGCAGCTAAAAATTCAGTCTTAGCCTGAACTTGGATTGATGGGCTGAGGCCAGTGGTATGAGGTTCAACAAAGGAAAGTGCCAGGTGCTGCACATTGGTTACAACCACCCCATGTAGCGTTATAGGCTGGGCGAAAAATGGCAGGAAAGCAGTCCAGTGGAAAAGGACCTGGGGGTGCTGGTCAATAGCAGCTGAACATGAGCCAGCTGCGCCCAGGTGGCCAAGAAGGCCAATTGTCTGTATCAGCAATAGTGTGGCCAGCAAGATCAGGGCAGTGACTGTGCCCTTGTACTGGGCAGTGGTGAGGCCACACCTCAAGTGCTGTCTTCAGTTTTGGGCCCCTCACAGCAAGGACAGTGAGATGCTGGAGCATGTCCAGAGAAGGGCAATGGAGATGGGGAAGGGCCTGGAGCATAAGTGCTATGAGGAGCAGCTGAGGGAGATGGGGGTGTTTAGGCTGCAGAAAAGGAGGCTCAGAGGTGACCTTATCACCCTCTACAAGTACCTGAAAGGAGGTTGTAACAAGATGGGAGTCAGTCTCTTCTCCCAGGCAACTGGCTACTGGACAAGTGGACATAGCCTCAATCTGCACCAGGGGAGGTTCAGCTTGGACATGAGGAAAATTTTATTCACAGAAAGGGTTGATAAACATTGGAATGGACTGCCCAGGAAGGTGGTGGAGTCACCATCCCTGGAAAAATGTTCAAGAAACAACTGGACATGGCACTTAGTGCTATGCTCTAAGTGGAGATCAAAGGTTGGACTCAATGATCTTGGAGGTCTTTTCCAACCTAAATGATTCTGTGATCAGTGATTCTGTGAGCTGTTATAGAGGCAGAGGAAGAACTGTATAACAACTATAAGTAACCAAAACAGCAGAACAAAATTTCCCTATCTCCCACGCTCTGAGAATCAGGAGATGTAGCTTCAGTAGCCACTTCATGCTGAGGAAATTCAAGCCTGCATACCCCACCTCCCACTAGCACAGTCAATGTATCAGCTTTCTTGGGCAGGGGGCTTCTTCACAGAAGACTTGGGGACTGTGTCAATGACTGGGCACAATCATGCCTTAATTGGGTGAGCAGTTTGAAGGAGCAATAAGCCAGGCACTAAATTAAAAATGACAAAAGATATTTTCAGATACTTCAATACAATTTCAGCAAGTTAGTATTGGCTTACAAGAAGCTACATTAACAAAGCTAAGGCAGAAAATACTGTTAGAACAGAGATATGTACAACCTAAAGCCATATCAGACCATAAAAGCAATTAAGTGATGTTAGCTTAAATAATTTGTCACAAGACTAAAGTGATATCAGAGAATGAGGAACCCATACCTGCAGGGGCTGAGGAAGAAACAGGATCTGTTAACAAAGAGCACGCATCATGCCATGCATCTCCAATAGAGACCTACAATTTGTCATACCTGCCAGCTGTGATGGAATCCTCCAGAGGGGAAAAAGTAGAAGGCAGAGAGCATTTTAAAGTAATTTTTAGGCTTTGGGATAGCAGATTTAAAGACTCTGTGTACCAAAAATAAGGCTTGAGTATAGTTAGGAATTTGGGAAAAAGAGCTGTAGGGACATTCCTTGCCCACATCTGCTGAAGATGGTGTTGGGAGGGATGCAGCACATAGGGTAGGAAACTCCACCTTCCCTGTGCAAGCTGCCCTGTGCTTCCAGTCCCTCCACAGCATCTTAAACAAGGATCTGGATTACTACCTTACATTAAGCAATACATTTTACAGACACTCCCTTATTGGCGATATGATGTGAGTTTTTTACATGTCGAACACAAACAACATTGACTAGTTCCTGGCAAGACAGCTGTCCAGAGCAGGAAGGGCAGGAATAATGGATTGCTTAGAAAACCTTAGCATTTCTTTCCTCAGAGATCCTTTTGATTCCCAATCCATTATATCTGGTACAAGATGAGATGAAACAAGATTGTCAGTGACAGTGAAATCCACTAGCGAGGTGGCAGTGAAGGCAGCTGCAAGAGGCCACTGGCCTAGGCAAGGTCAGTGGCTGGGTAGGAGCTGCTGGTTCCTTCTCCCTCCCTCCAGCTGGCAGCACCCAGGGGCAGCAGTCAGCTGCAGAGGATTAGAGATCGGCTGTAGAGAGCCAGAGAGCTGCCAGCCTTCACACCCACCAGCTCCTCACCACGCTGCAGGAAGAGAGCTCTGGAAGGCTTTAACTCTGAAGGGCATTTCATACTTGGATTTTTTTTACTTTCCTTTGCATAGAGCACTAGGTCTTTGGCTGTGATCCAAATGCATCTGTAAAAACAGGTAGCTTTCTGGCAAATAGAAGGAGGAGTTCACTGAAAGTTTCAGAGCAAGCTGTCAGATTGAAAGCATAGGAAGCCAGAAACTGCAGCATGCAGAAAGGAGACATACATAAACAAGGCTGCCAAACCCATATATATTTTACCCAGAGTGCAGGTTCA
>NW_008239535.1:339007-378164 GCF_000691975.1 Corvus brachyrhynchos
CAGCAGAGCTTAAATGTTTTAGTCTTGTTGAAATATTGCTCTTACACTTTGTTCTTTCTTTGCTGTCTTAGAAACAAGTGACATTCTGGAAGACCTCTTGCTTCACAAGAGAGCAGCTGTTAAGAGAAGGACAACCACTGATTGGAATAGCTTAAATTTACAAAATATTACATATTACCAATATGCACTAGTCTCTCATCCCTATTTTAAGATTTTTTCCTCAACTTGATAAAAAGTGTTTAACAAGAAACAAACAAAAGAGTGGAAGGTTTCTAAATGCAGATATGTATGGAAATAAGACCGGTGGTGTTGTATGAGCTGCAGTTACAAGGCAGAGCTGGGGTGGAGTCCGCTTGGGCAGTCCCAAACTAGATGTGACCAACAGTCTTATTGCTCTGTTCAGATGGAGGCTTCAAGAGAGGGTTTCACCTGGATGATCTGGGATAATTCAGAAGAGCATCTGGGGAAGGACTACTAAGGGATTTTCAGAATAGTATTAGCAAGTCTAGTTTTCTAGCAAGTCTTCAAATTGCTAGAAGAAACCCAAAAGTGCTTTGGGAAACATACTACTTTCTTCATTTGCAACTCTGCTGCAATACCTAACTTTAGAGTGACATTTAGGGATAAAGAAGTAAGAAAAGAAAAACACCTTTTTACTTGTGGGGTGGGAGGAAGGTAGAGGGGAAGAACTGCAATGTGCTCTGAGGTAAGTCCATGGACAAGACAAAGCAGGACTCAGAAAAAAGCCGACTTTCATCATACGCCCTCAAGAGGAGAAGCCCAAGATGCAAGACTTGTACCATACGTACAAAGAAATCTGACAGATTTGAACATAAGAAACTTTAGACAACCTTAAACTTGTTCTTTAGATCAGGGAGATCCATAGGTAGTTAGAAACATGAAGCACCTGCAGTGCCTACAATATAGCCAGCAAATCAAGATCTTCTCTCATATAAACCTTCAGAAGTCATGAAGTTCAATTTATCATTAATCCCACTATGGCAGTTGCTGAGTACGGGACATATGAGGTGGAACTCTGACATTTTGAATATTCTTATACAGAAATGTCCACATTATGTTCTGGAAATCCATCACCTGCATGCCTGCAGGAGCTAATGTACCTACATTTCTTCTCATTACATTGAAATAAAACAACAAACCCAATATGCAAATACTCCTCCTTCCTTACTTTTCTGATATTCTGACGCACCTCCCAGCCCACTCCCTGCAATTCATAGCATTCACACTGCCAAATGCCTTGCTCCAGGAATGAGGGACATACATGTTAGAGGAGAGTATGAGAAGTCCAGGTTTTCCTCAGGACTAGCAGTCATCTGGTATGAGCCACAGATGTTTGAGAGCGTATATTATTGCCATGCCATATGCTGAGAAAAGCCAGAATCTCAGCTGTCTCTTGGGAGAAGGCAAGGGTCCAGAGGCTTGCTGTTCCCTCCAGACATATCTGCATTTTTTCTTCATCTTTAAAGCAAGTTCAGAAAATGTAGTTATGCATATTTTAATTGCAAGTTAATGGAGTCAACCACTGGGTTTTGTCTGGGGCTTGATCTTACTATGCCTCAGAGTTACGAGATTTCATTTCTGTTGTTAAAAGCTTTACCACAAACTTAGCTTAGTGTTTCAGAAACACCTTTTAAATGTTTTAATTTTCATGCTCCTTCTTTCAGATATTGGAAACCTGTTTAAGGGTGTGGAGACTCACTGGTTGGGCTGAAGTTTAGGAGGAAATAAAAGAGCACAGAATCACAAAAAGAAAAAATCAGGTGCTGGGGCACACCAGCCCAAGGTCTCCAAATGTCACAGCCCAGCAGTGTGGCTGGATAGAGTGGTGCCAATACCCAAGGAAACAGCAGATATCTTGTTGCTGGCGAATCTGACTCCTTCAACAGGGACCATTTGCGATAGTACCCTCAGTTCTGAGTGAGGTCTGAAGCCACAATCACAAATGAGGGAGCATCAGTTTGGTGCTGGGGACTGAGCACAGGAGAAAGGACCTGCTGTTTCTCCTGCTCATCTCCTTTCCCAAGAGAGAGAAAAATACCACGGAAAACCAATTGGCCTCTTGAACTTTCAAACCAACTGAAGCCAGTATTTTGCAAAGTCAGTGCCTCACGCTATGAGTACTGAAGCTTTGGTTGCACCTTTTCCTGACTAAGCAGAAGTCCAAGGCAATTCACCTGTTTCAAATGTTAATCAGAAATGAAAGTAGCAACTTTATGAGCAGAAATGGCATTCCTTTACCTGTTCCTGTCTGCTCCAGCATTAGATCACCTTTCTTGTAGCTACCCTGGGGCCTTAGAACAAAGCCCCAGTCTGGTACCCAGCCAGACAAACACTAAGAAAGGTTTTTGCTTTGTCTAAGTTGCAGAAGTACCACACAGTGCGATATGGTCCCTCCTTCCTAACATGAGGCCTGTTATAGCCCATCTTCTCAATAGGTGTTATTGTGCCTGAACAAGAAGCTTGCATCAAAGCCATGATTCCCTCCCTGCCTGAGGAAAAATCTCCATTTTTATAGCTTTGTCAAGAACAGGTATTTCTTCTTACTATGAATATTGCCACCTGTGCCAGTAATAACCCCATACAGAGGTCACACTCCTTTTAAGAGAGTGTTCAACAGAAGTCATTGTCAGTGTCATCAGGGGTGGATTGATCATGGATGTCTTTTCATGCCAATTTTTGATTCAAAGAGTGAGACAAGTGAGTAAGCACAATACACTGCTGCTCACTGGTAGTCACCAGTTTGATAGCCAGGACACTCGAAGGAGTTGTACTCTGCTACCCTTCTGGGGCAAGGAGGAACTCGAGAAAGAAGCCTCCATTTAAGAAGTCATAACTGTTAACTTAGGTTTTCACATTCAAGAGTAAGATGTGTTTTTACTTTGACAATTCCGTGTTTACATGAAGTGCCAGGGAAGGTTTAGCACAATGCTCAGTTGAAAGGTCCCCTAGATGGCAGATCTTCACTACAGGAATAAACATCCTCTTTTTCACATACTCTATTGGAAGAGCATCATTGCTCCTGCAAGCCCAAAAGAGCCAAAGGGAGGGTACTGTTGTGCTTATTTTTGTAAAGAGCAGTTTATCTCAAGTAGATCTCCACCTTTGGTCTGACTCACAGAGCAAGATTTAACCCATCATTGCTACCTTCCCATCTACTGATTTCCCCTGCACAGCTGCTGCTTTGCTATTCCACTTCATAGAACCACAGAATTCTTTGATCCGTGATCACTTCTGCATATCCTGCGTCAGGAACTGTCCTCAAATGTCACAGCACCCCAAGACCACGTTGCAGACAGTGCATCATTGTTATTTGCAGACTGGAGCTGCCTCAGTTCATATCAGGATTAAGAGATGAATTTTCTTTGTCAGCTTTTCCTGTACTGGACCCTCACCAGCTTCCTTTTCTTGGTTTACCTCTTACCTGCTGTGGTTTCTTCAAAATTTCTGGTTATTTTGAAGGAGGTTTCTACACTTTTGTTCTTGATGGTATTAGATCACATCGGTGTCAATAACCACAGGCCTGTTTAGCCAGATTGCCCAGCTCTTGCTGTCAAGACACTTCTGCAAGTGACATGAATCACTTGCTTAAACTTCCAGGTTCAGAAGCCTCACTGATTTCTTCATGGCCATTAAAAACTCCAGTCTTTATCAGCAGGCTGTATACATTTGCCCCAGAGAGCAGGCATGATTTGTATTAGATGACATCAGTGCCACAGGTTTATCTCTTGTTACTGGAGGTCTCTCCTGAGGGAAAGGATACCATTGGTAGGATACTTTCCAGCAGAGAAAAGCATGCATAAGTGCGCTCCCAGATAGCTGCTTGCTTTGAATTAAACATGCAAGTCAAGCCACAAGCTGACTTTCTTCTTCTATTCTTGAGTCATCATGTTCACAAGATATCTACAAATAGCTCAGACTCACTTTAAGTAAGTGCAAGTAACTGACTGCCTGGGGAGGGTGCACTTGTCTGCTCCAAGTTGATTTGCATGGAAAGGTGCTTTGACTCTCCCCAAAAACTCTTCCAGTATCACAAGCATTGCAGACAGCTGTTAACACCAAAGGAAGGCCAATTGCCTCTCCCAGACGGTAGTTTTGAATATAAAAGCCCTGTTTCCCCTCCAAAGAAATGAATGTTAGTTGTAGTAAGCCACACACAGAATAGTTCCCAAAAAGCAAGAAAAGTATGAACAGGAACTGATTTCATCCATGTCGCAGACTTTCTTTCTGGGCCACTGCAGCAATTCTCACCTGGTACTTTCAGTTGTCTTTATTTAATTGCTGGATTTGAGTTTCTATGTTCCTACCATCTGCTCACACACAGTACAGAGTTTCTCAAGCCAACAATCTGAAGTAAAAATACCTCAAGATAATGACACAAACTTGAGGGACCCTCAGAATTTCCTTTTAAAGAACACTTGAACATGTGACACTCTGAGAAAACCAACCAGAAAAGGCACCAGCCACTTCATAATTAGAATATAGTTTTATTTATTTTGAGATGAAGCCAAAGTCAGTGAATATGCAAGAAAAATTTTGAAAAGAATAGGCCAAATCTAAGATTAGCTATTCTAGTCCCCATAGACTTACATTTTAAAGGCACAAGGGGGTAACTAATTATAAATGTACAAACATACTCAGCTCTCAGAGCAATCCAGGCTGGGGACACACTGCCTAGGGAGAAGCCCTGCAGAAAAGGCCCTCAGGGTCCTGGTGGGCAATGAGCTGAGACCTGAGTCCTGGGCTGTATTTTCAGAAGTACAGCCAGTAGGTTGATGGAAGTGATTATTCCCCTTATCTCAGCACTCATTAGGCTGTATCCAGAGTACCATCCAGTTTTGGAGTGCATTCAACAGAGGATCCACAGGATCCTTAGGGGTCTGGAGCACTTGCCCTGTGAGAAGAGGCTGTGAGACTGAAGTGGTTCATCCTGGCTGAGCTTTGGGAGTGCTTACAAACAGCCCTCCACACCTGTGGGAAAGTGGCCAAGGAGTTGGAGCCAGACAGTGACTGGTGAGGAGATGAGAAATTATGAATGAAAGCTGAAAGTAGAGAGGTTCAGAGAGAAGATAAGGAGATCCTTTCCCCCTTGGCACAGCTGGGCAGGGTGTGTGCTGCCCAGGGAAACTGTGCTGGCTCCATCCTTGGAGTTTTCTGATCCACGCAAGGGCACAGCTCTAAGCAGCCTGATATGGGCTCAGAGGTGACCCTGCCTGAGTGGAAGGATGCACTGGAGGCCTCCTCACTTCCCTTGCCGTACAAATATCCCTAAGATCTTGCAATCCTATATAAATAACTCTTCTATAGCATTGTTACTTACAAAGGCATCAAGTAGAAAAATACGTGGTTCACAATACTTGATGCCTAGCAACCAGCAGAGTAATTCCTGGAAATCCACATAAAGAGAATTGCAGGGGCTGGACTATGCTCTTATTAGCTGCTTTTTGCCGTTGGAATAGCACATTACAGACAAAGGAAGGTCTAAGAACTTGCTCAACTGCTTTCTGATTGTTTTTTGTGAACTGAAGTATGACAGGGCTTAGAAGATCAGTCAAGATGGACCCATTATGTCAGGCCTGTACACAACTTGACTCAAACAAATTGATGCCTTAACAGCACAAAGAGAGAAGAAATTAAGTGTCCAGGGACCTTTGCTGAGTCGATACTAGAGCCTAGCTTTATGCCATAATTACTCAAAATGCTAGTCATTGGGACATAATTCTTCAGAAAGCATGGGCGTAAAAGGGAGAGAAATCCTCTGTTTTGTTATTTTTCTTCTCACAGAACCCTATATCCCCTCTACATTACATAAAAGTGTATTACAGACCTATTCTTCGATTGATTCAGGTGGTGCAAGGACAAGGAGACCCCAATCAAGGAAGCAATTTTATTGCCTTAGCCTTCTATAAATCCAGCATTCACTTTGTGCTCCAAATCCACTTCTTCCTGTAATTCTGTATTTCTCTAGAGGAAATTTCTGAAAGCAGGGGTGCTGAAAGCAAGCTAAATGATCCCAATGAGCCTTTTGAATTGGAAAGTCTAGGAATTGAGCTGTGTGCATTTGATACAATGGACTGAAATGAAAGAGTATGGGAGAGAACATTAATTTTTCTCTGAGGGTTGAGCTCAAGCCTACTTTTTTATTCTGAAAGGTAATTTGATTTAATTATTTGCCTTTAAGGTAAAGTGTTCTTGAATGACAAAAATAATTAAATAAAAACACGACAGTGATCTTTGTGCTAGTAAGGGCATATGAATAATAGCACTATGACCTACTGGCAAAGGAGGGGCAGGGGAGGAAGAAAAACACTGGGCACTGGGACTCCCTCTTCATTGGTCATTCCAGAGCATCATGTGGCCACAGCTCCTTTTTAAAGATAAGTACTCTTCTCCTGGAGCTCATAATATTCTCCTGTTCTGCATTTCTGTTTGAACCTGTGGAAGACATCTTTCTAGCCTGACAAAATGTGTGACCAGTTTGTGGGCACCTGGAAGCTCCTTTCTAGTGAAAACTTTGAGGACTATATGAAGGAACTGGGTGAGAATTGTTATTTCAACTTCTTGTATCTGGAACAGGGAAGGAATGCCAATTTTGAACTTTAGCCTTTACTTGCTTTTTCTGGCTGTGCTGTTTATCAAGGGGGGTTGAATCCACTATTTTGATCAGGTGGTCTTAAACTGGAGAACTCGTCTGTTTCAATTAGTGGTGTTAAATTCCTGTAAAGAGGAAAAACTTTGATAGATATGAATAATTTCAGGTAAGCCAAGTCTAGGCATGCCTTATTAGTAGTGTTACAAATGGAAGTAAAACACATCACTGCAATATTTAGTGTGAATTAGCTTTTATCCTTGGACACGCAAATCAGTGTGATGCTAGAAAGCAGCAAGTTTCCTTATGTCTATAAGCAACACACCTAAACAACTTTAAAATGCTACTGGATTAGGACACCAGTTAATTGCCACAGCTATTATATTGAATGAAACTCTGTAGCTGCCTCCAGTGAATATTAACAAAGACAATTGCATGGATTCATGCAGATACTTGCAAAGATTTGATGTCTAATGCTTTTCTCTAAGGGTGTAGACTTCTCACTTAGAATTAAAATTGGGATTTAAAAGGGTTCAACATTCTGTTAGTGTGGAGGAAGCAGGGGGTAACTTGCACAGATTCGATTACTACATGCTAAAAAGCTGGGGGGTTATTTGCAGTTTAGGGGTAAAATACTTACTATGATTTCAAGGAATGAGACTCTTGCACTCTTAATCTTTACTCCAGATTTACTCAGGACATAACCATTGCCAGCTCTTTCTTAATCATTTCCTTATATTCAACCTACCCACTTGTAAATATTAAAAGTGCTTGCTTTTTTTTCCTTGTTTGTTTGTTTTGTTGTTTTTGTGGCTCAGAAATTGTCATATATTTATGCTTATTTACATTTAGACACAATAAGCATACAAGTTAGAGTACAAGCTATGAAAATTATTCTGAAGTCTATGTGCAAATATCTGGCATTAAAATAATTTCAGTCTTCAAAATATTGCTTTTACTATTTTGACAATGAGAGGGTAGAGAATTTCCTTACATCAACCCACCCAGCTTGGTCCATAGCAGTACCAAGTGAGATTTTATAAAAGAATCTCTGTAACATAGAGTTAATAACACTCAGAAAGCAATAGGGGAAAAAGCACTGAGAGGGTTTTTTCCAATGTATAAGAGCAAAGGATTGAGGAAAGATAAAAATTTCATAGTGCCCTATCTTATTTACAGGTGTGGGGTTTGCTACCAGGAAGATGGCTGGTGTGGCCAAGCCTAACGTAACTATCAGCATCAATGGTGATGTGATAACCATCAAAACAGAAAGTACCTTCAAAAATACAGAGGTCTCTTTCAAGCTGGGTGAAGAGTTTGACGAGACCACAGCAGATGACAGAAAAACAAAGGTGAGTCCAGAAATGGCATTTTGCAAATACATCTCTCAAAAGGGATGTGTGAGCAGCAGGGTAGAGTTGTGATTTTTACATCCAGTGCAGAAATGCTGCCTCCCCAGGTAAGAGTGCTCTGGGTGCTTTGTGCTTAGTGCTGTTTGGACCTGGAGAGCCTTCTCCTCAGACGAGAGCACCCTGATGAAACAGACACACTTTGTTTTTTTGCTTTGGTAGAATGTCATAACCCTAGACAACGGTGTGCTGAACCAGGTGCAGAAGTGGGATGGAAAAGAGACTATCATAAAGAGAAAAGTGGTGGATGGGAACCTGGTGGTGGTAAGTTAATTTTTGTTACTTAATCACTGAATTCAGTGTGCAGAATTCACGTTTGGCTGATGTATGACTTTGGATTCAAACACAGGGAGGGAAAGCATCTGAAAGGGCTCTGTTCACTTGGTGAGAAATCTCTCTGATTGAGTCTAGAGTGTAAGTTTAAACTGAAAAGCTGATAAACTTACGGAATGGTACGGAAGTGCCTCTTCTCCATAGCAAGACATGGTTAGGAAAGTGTAGGAAGAAAAACCCAACATCCCTATGAGGGAAACTTTTATATATGTGAATCTCTGAGTCCTGAACAGTATAGAGGAAGCATTAGCAAAGCCCACATTAAATACGTCCACTCTAGGCTGATGCAGAATACTCCTGTTCATCTTCAGCAGAGGCTTAACAGCCATCTGTGGGAATCCTGCTATGCATCACCAACAACTGTGTTAATAATATGGTGTTAGAGCAAGGAAACGTGTCCAAGCTCTGTTGGTTGGTTTTATCTGGTCAGAGACTATTGTGCTTGACTTGGTGCCAGTAAGGCCCACCTACAGTCTGGGGCTTCCCAGCTCTGCTTTACAGTTTTAGAAAACACACTTTGAAGAATCTGGGACAGGACTAAATGTTCATAAAAGGCAGCTGAGATTCCTACATGCTGCAAAACAATACACATACACAAAATTCCTGAAGAGTTCTCCCCTCCCCTAGGGAAAAATAATGTGTCCATAAATTCAATATTTAAATTTCTTTGGATAGAGACCAGAGGAGAATAAATAGAAATAGTTTTTAATAACAATTTCATTAAGAAAAATTGAACAAAACAGAGTTTGATCTAACAGAAAAATAGATGAGGACAGAGCCTAACATGCAGAGGCTGACACTAGCAGCTCCAAGTCTGAAAGCTCTCTGTGTGTGCATGTTTTGTGCACACGTGTGTGAAGAAGACAAGACACAGCTGCAAAAGGTGAAAGAAGAAAAGATTATAGCCCAAGTCCCGGGTCTAGTCAGCCTCCACAGAAGTCCTAGGAGCCTTCATTAAAGGTTTTTAAGAAAAGTTTAGGAATCTCCTGGGGGTCGCTGGAGCAGTTCTTGAAAATTCTTTCACTCCTGTGCTTGTTTTTCAGACTTCTGTTGCTGAAGCTCTCAAAACTTGAGTTTTACTCTTTTGGCAATTGGCTTTAGAGGAGGAGAAATGCAAATTTTTCTTAAACTGGTTCCCAATAGATAAGTAATTCTCTACCTTCTGACTAACAAACATTTAGTGAGAGATAAAAGCTGATGGAATTATCTTTTCTTTCCAGGAATGCACCATGAATAATGTTTCCTGCAAAAGAGTTTATGAAAAAGCATGAAGAAGCCACCTTCACACGGGACTAATGCTTAAAGCTGGACTAAAACAACTTAACCAAAGGAGAAAAGCTCCACGAATCTCTTTTAAAGAGAACTGTACTTTTTTCAGATATATCCCAAAGCAGATACACGCACTTAGTCTCATTTGTTGTTCAATAAAATGTTCTGCTTTATACAACATGTGCTTATGCTGGAGTTTGTCAGAATGGGGCTTGGGGGGGATGCAGTGTGGGAAGGGGTGCTGTGCAGGAAAGCACTGTGTGGAGCCAGTACCACACTCAGCCAACGTGACCCATCTCCCTCAGAGGCAACCCAGTGCGTGGCACTTGTGTGACAGTGGCAGATGTACACCTGAACACAAAAACATCCTCTGGTGAGGGCTGCGTGTGGGCTAGCCCCTGCAAGGAGTCTGGGCACAGCCAGGGGAAAAATGGGGCTGCTCTTCTTGGCTTCAAGCAGAGGTTGTTGTTCCTGGGGCAGGGAGGAGGATGATCTGTGGATGCCTGGTGTTGGCTTCCAAACATGAGCAGGGTACCAGGCACCTCCTCTGTGCACAAATGCAGACAATTTTAAACCCAGGGACCATTTGAAGCAGCTTGATCCTGTCCTTTTCCACCTCAAGGGTGAAATTATAGCAGCTGTAACTTTCATCTGTGATTATTTTGTCAATGTGCCTGTCTTGAACATCTCATTTTGTCCTAGATAGGCAAAATACCTTGAATTAAGAATCATAGCTTAAAAAATATTCAGGTTTACTAAAAGCCAGTACGATTTTGCTATGGGTACAACCTTCTTTATTACCTACATGCATTTTCTATTAACTCCTTAGGCTTGATCAGTCTTGGGAACATGAGCCTTTCCAGATGCAAAGCCCTTTGGACACCATGTTTTTCAACTCTGCTTGTTTTTGAACTACTGTCTTCTACTGTCCATAGTCCTGGTCTCCTATTACAAAACTTTGCATCTACAGAAGCCATGATTTCTACATCTGGGAGGGCTTAAATTGAGGACAAAAAAATATCAAGATTTCTAGGGAAAACCTGGACAATAAGTATAAAAATGTGTGCCTTAACTACTAAATGGGGAAATGACCATATCTTGAGCAATTAAGATCTGTGGAACCAAATTCCACATATTCCTGACATTCCTGAAGTCAGCTGTCAGAGGTGATGATGCTGAGTCCCTGCTGCAAACAGCAGAGACCTCTCACACACTTGAACTTTCCTCTGCATAACTCAGATTGTTCCCAAGTTTTTGCACTTTTTATACAACCAGAGACGGAAATGGAAGGACTTTTACATTTGACAGGAGCTGAGGAGTCATTTAAAAGTGATTCCAAAGACTACCAGTAAATTCTGCAGAAAATGTTAAAAAAGCCATGAACAGCTCCTGTGTTTTAACCTTGGCTTCACTGCTTATGAAATCTCACCAAGTTAGAGAACAGCAGTTGGATATGGGAAGGAAGAATGCTTCAGAGCACTCCATATATGCAGTACTGATGCCTTAAGAGGCCTCCTAGAAACAGAGACTAGACAGGAGTAAGGGAATAAAAGTAGGTATTTATTTGAAAGGCCTCTAAAGGTACCCCCTGGGGAGCCAGAGGCTACTGCCGAGATGGGCCCCAAGATGGACGACAGGTCACGAGTTCTTCACACTTTTATAGGTTTGGTTCATTTGCATATCAGGGTTAATTCTCCAATTAAAGCTTCAATTTAATGATGTAACCCCCCTCCACTTGCCCCCCTTTAGAGGCCTTTTGGTTTATACTTTTTGGGCCTAGGATGGTCTGGGTGTCCTTGAAGAGCAGGCCCAGAGAGGCTTTGTTCTGTCTGCCTAGCACAAGTGAGCAGAAATTAACAGGCTACAAGAAACTTCAGAGTTACACACTAAGCAGTACAGAATTTGAAAAATATAAAAGTTAAAACCTAAGGCATCAGTACTAAATCTACGGAGCACTTAACAAAACCAAAATTATTTATGAAAGTTAGGATACAACTACAGTTTAGTGGTAGAAAATATACATGATAGTGATGGTTGTAAGAAGCAGAAACATTCACTTAAATAAACTACATATAGACATTAAATATCAGCCCATTGTTAAATATATTCTATCATCCACAGATTTGGGAATACTCTGCTGGAGGTAAAATTCCCAATATTCTGATATTCACCTAGCAGATTTTATTTTCCAGAAAACTTGCATTCTTAATGCAGCCAACAGTTACAGCTGTAACATTCACAGACTAGTATTTCAGAAAAGGGTAATCTCTTCTAAAAGCATCACCGTTTATTTTGGTACCTCATGAATGACTTTGTGAATGAATCAAGACACTTAAAACTCCAATTTTTGAAAATTTCAATAAAGTGATATTCTGTCTATAAACTTAAACAGGGACAGCACTATAATGAAGTATTAGCGATACTTTTCTTAGAATATGAACACGTTGGGATTTTGTTCTCTGAAAAAGCCAAAATTTATTGTCTAAAAAAGGCAGCAGTCTAGTGACTGCTTGAATAAGTGGAGGTGATTCCTCTCTGTCAAGAAAAGGTGTGTGCTGTCAGACCTGCACGGAGGTGAGAGCACACATTTCTAAGGGCTAAAACCAGATCAGTGTCTTGTCCTTACCTGCAGAGCAGCACAGGTCTCTCTCTTCTGTCATGCTGAACTATTCTCCAAAAATCAGTAACCACCCCAAAGCACTCCTTTCTGCCAAAGAAGGATCTCACTAAATCCCTACAAACCCGTGGGCAGCAGACTTATCGCAGCAGGCGCCTTGAATGCTGAGAGGAGGAGATCTCTGCCCCTTACCATATTCACTCACTAGCCTTTACAGGTTTCTTGGATGACAAGAGGGAAAGGAGACTCACATCCAGATTTTTAGCAGTTCAGGAGAAAGATGAAGAAAGGCTTATTCTGAGGATTGACCTTTCAGTTGTTTTTCTTTTTTTCTTTTAACTATTTATTTCCACTTGAAAGAACTTGAAGGACTTTTGCGTCCTGACCGTGTGTGCGGTGCAGTCTGGACTCATTTCCCCATCCCAGCTGTCCCGCTCTGGTCTTGTAGGATGTTCCAGCTAAGGAGATAAGAAGATATTTGCACCCTCCAATGTAGCTACTGGGAAAAGGGAGGCTGCTGGCCCCATGTTCAGAGTTGATCCTTCAGTTTCATAGAGTCAATGCTAAAACATCCTTGGTGTCCTCACAGCAAGTCCCTCTTGGACCTCTGTCCTCCCCTTCTATTTCTGTTCTCTTAATTGCTCTCCTGGGAATTTATTTAGACTTTTTTTGGCCCTTAATTTGCCCAGATAATATTTCCTTTAAAGAAATTCACATAAATTTACTTTCTGTATTTCTTTAAATAGTATCTTTATTTCTAAATAGTCTCTGAATTTTTAGTTCTCTATTTTTATCAAGTTTTAACTTTATCTCTTGTGCTGCTTCACAGTCTCCAAGTTCAATGCTTTAAAATCCCATTTTTAATCAACCATAAGCAAAAAAAGGGAACCAGGGTTCTCCTTTATCATGTGTACTCACAATCCTTGACATTTTTCCTCTTTAAACTTGAAGAAAAGATTGGTTTCCACAATTATTTCTACTGGTATATAATTCCCTGCTCTTGTTTTTTCTAAACTGTAAGTCCTTTAAATGAAAGTACTGATTTTTCTTAGTGACAAAGAGATAGATGGCAGCAATGTCAACATTGTTTGAGACTGCTTAAGACTGGGGTTTTGTCTGAATAAATAATTCTCTGTTACTTTTGTTCTTAAGGTTACTGGTACTGCAATGTAGCTGTTCTATTCTGACTAATTTGCTCATCTTGAATTTCTTTGGGTCTGATTTTACAACATCCCAATCATCTTTTATTTCCCAAAGGCAGCAGCCTTGTCTTGTTAAAGTGCCTTTATGTGGATAAGACAATTAAATAAAAGAACAAAGAATGCCTGAGGAGCAACGGTAGAATATTTTCATATTATTTCTCGAGAAACAATGGATAGTTTCATTTAGGAGTAGTTTTCTCATTTCCAGAGATGGGATAAAAGAGCTAGCTATTCTTTACACAAAATGTGATATTATGCATGTCTGCTTTAGAAGAGTTTTGTGTGGACAACACCTTCAAAGACTGACA
This sequence comes from Corvus brachyrhynchos, assembly GCF_000691975.1. Lineage (NCBI taxonomy): Eukaryota > Metazoa > Chordata > Aves > Passeriformes > Corvidae > Corvus > Corvus brachyrhynchos. Next base: position 352,753 of record NW_008239535.1, read on the forward strand.
TTTACTTACATGTTACAGATCCAGCATCTGCTTCCTACTGTGGGGGAGAAAGAGTTCTTTGCCTTATTTTTATTGTCAGTGACCCAGACTTTTGCTCCCCTCACTGAACTGTCAGTGAAACCTGGGCAGCAAGGGAAGTTCCGTTCAGCTTCCCCTGTTGAGAGGGGTTTAAAAACATTTTGCATATGCCACCAAAATATGTGACTGAAGACCTTCTTATTTTCCACAATCACCATGTAAACCAAAGACTGCAATAATTTCACTCCTCAGACTCTATTATTTACATGTTTCCGGGTGTTCCCCTTCTTCTTTATGACAGCTTTCAAGTCAGGACCCAGACCTCACCCTCCTTGGCACACCACCATTTCCATCTCATTCTTTCAACTCTAAACATAAGAAATTTGGTCCCACAACATAAAATCCCAGTGTCTCTGCCCTTAAAAGGTAGATCTGGGTTGTCACAACCCAGAAATTACAATCATACAAAAAAGGCAAACATTGTTCACCCAAGTCAGAAAGAAGTCTCTAATCTTTACATGTACCAAGCAACAATTTCCTCCAGGAAGATGGTTTAAGAAGGGAAAGGACAGAACTACATCAGATGTGGTCTTGCACTAAATAGTTTCAAATAGTTTGAAGTGTCTTGAATTACAATGCTTTAAATTCCTGCCTGTCACATACACATGTGGTTTATGGATTTGGTTTTTGTGCCTGTTTTTTACTAACCATAAGACAATAATTCTAAATGTGGATTTAAAAAAAAAACCAAACTGGTTTTGAATGTTGAAAACTCAAATTTTTCATTCTTTCAATTTTGGCTTGGCAGAAAATGTTCTGGAGGTCCCGGTGTACACCAAGCTGAATATGACCCAGGAATATGCATCGGCAGTAAAGGGTGAGTGATGTCCTGGGCTGCATTAGGAGTGTTGGAGGTTGAGGGAGATTGTCCTTCCTCTCTATTCAGCACTGATCAGGCCACAGCTGAATGCTGGGCCCAGTTCAAGGCTCCCCAGTACAAGCAAGAAGAGGGTCCAAGGAGATCGTAGCATCTCTCCATGGGAGCAGGGAAACCTGAGGAGATCTGACAGCAATAGGACACATTTGAATCAATGCCTTATATGATTGTGCTGGCTTAAGTCTTCCCTTTACCTTATGGCAGACCAACTATCCATGTGCAGAAAGACAAAAGAGAATATAATATGCCCTCCTTCCAAGTCTGCAAAGCTGCTTGCCTCTCACTGAGTGACTTTGTACTAAGAATAAGCACTTTAATGACTCAGCCCCTTCTCATGCCATCCACCAGTCAAGAACAAGAGCTGATCTCCACTGATGCACTGATTTTCTGAATATGCCCGGTTGTAAAAGTGAGCCAGTGCATATTGGCTGCTTCTTCTTTTTGTGATCCTGTCTGGGATATGTGCAGGGAAGCACCCACAGCTTGGAATCATTTCTCTGATTCAAAGGGAAACAACAGAACAATATAATTCAGTTCTGCCTTTAAATGATAAGAAATACAGACTCTTTCCAGGATGGATTATAAAATTAAAAAAATAAAAAAACAGAAACCACTTTGTACATCATCTTGACAGTTCCTTCACAAAATCCATATGGCTTTGGTTTATCTGACTAACACACAGGTGACAGTAGTGGTAGCACTCTACAGCTTCCTGAGAAGGGGAAGTGGAGAGGAAGGTGCCGATCTCTCCTCCATGGTATCCAGGGGTAAGATGTGTGGGAATGGTTCACAGCTGTGTCAGGGGAGGTTCAGATTTGTCATTAGGAAGCACTTTAAGTGAGAGAGTGGTCATACACTGAAAGAGGATTCCTAGAGAGGTGGTCAAAGCCCCAGGCCTGTCAGTGTTTAAGAGGCATTTGGACAATGGCTTAACATGCTGTAACTTTAGGCCAGCCCTGGATTAGTCAGGCATTTGGACGAGATGCTTGTTATGGATTTCTATTCTATATGGTGACAGCAGGAGAATAACACTGGGAGGACAGTCGGAGCTGGGTTTCACAGGGATGCAGTGCTCCTGTACTTGTCTCTGTGTTGCTGACACCCCACTGCAGTGTGCCCTGACCGCTCTACGGGTGCAGTGGCAGTGTTCTGTCCCCATCCCCATGTGCCCCTTGTGCACTGGTGCATTCAGTGGAGGAAGCCAAGGCAGGCATCACCCAGAGCCCTGGCACTGGCACGGCTGCCTTGGACAAGGTGCACATTGTCTCGCCCTGGTACTGCCTCCCCTATTGGCCATCCCAATCACCACAGGGACCGGACCTCTTTAAAGGGACACCACTGAATCTGAGTTGGGCACACAATCTCTCTGACTGCCACCAAGAGCTTTTGTGGCCACTGCCTCTCTCTGCAGGACCAGCGCCTTACAAAGCCTGTACGATGTGTAACCGATTTGTGGGAACCTGGAAACTCGTCTCCAGCGAAAATTTTGATGACTATATGAAAGAATTGGGTGAGAAATATTCTGGGTTTGGTTGTTTTTTTTTTTTGTTAGTAAGTTTCCCTTGGGAAGGTTTTGTTCATGGATGGTGCCTTCTTTCTGTCCAAAAAGCACTTAACTACTCTTCTAGCATAATTTAATTTCTTTTCTTTAGCATCTAAATTGGAAAAGGTAGGTGATGAATTACTGTTATAAATTTACTTCTGTCTAACTGATCTGAACTGATCTAACTTGTTTTTCTCTCATGAGAGTAATCTATGGAGATGCAGATTTTTTATGTTCCTCTTGATTGCACTATTAACTTGTGACTTATGATAATTTACAATATATAATGGAGCTGATGTCTCATGACACTGTAGTTTCAGATGTCTAAATACTATGAATGAATCTGTCTGTTACTGAAGAATGCCAGGAATGTAATAAATTAAGCATTGTTTTTCATTTTAATGCTGGCTTCATTCCTATATGCCAAGTGCACAGACAGTCAGCTACTGTATTGCTTTTGCTATATAAATGATTAACTGATTTCCTTTATTTGAAGTGTTAGACTGAATAACAAAAGAATTGCAGTTAATTAATTAGCCAGGGTGAATGTGGGAGGAAAGTCCAGCTGCAGATATTTTTCTGAACATCTGAACAGAATTGTATGGTATGGAACAATTACTGCAGATAGTGTTATACTTTGCACATAACTTTATACCCTTTCTTACAGATCTTTTCATCTGAGCATGGCATAGCACTAACAAAGGCACTAACTACAGCTATCCCCTTTCTGCTTTTGTAAAGCAGTGATACATCGCCAGTGGCTTCATTCCTACTTGCTCCAAGCCTCACAACCTGCAGACAATGAACTGCACTGGAAAGGACTAGACAGTACAAAAGGCTTTTGGTATGGGATTTTCCTGGAAGCTCTTTGCAGCTCTCAAGTCTCATACCTCAACATTTTTTATATTTCATACTTGTACTTTTCACTGAGGTTTAGATGCAAGGATTCTTCAGGGATGCTAATAGCAACTTAGGAATTACCCAGTCTTCAGTATGTTTTAATGAACAAACACCAGCACACTGGCAATTCAGTGTCCAGTTTCTTCCTTGCAGCCATTAACAAAAGATTTGCCAAGGGTTTTATAAAAGGTTTTTTACAATTTTTTATGAGAACCAGACTATTCCTCTGAATTTTTCTACGTATTCTCTCTCTATGAAATTAATGCAGATTTGTAACAAACTATGTTTCTTCTTAGCTAAATGTGCACAGCTCTATAACTGTGTATATCTTTACTTCTTGCTGAAAGTGCACTCTATGAGCTGGGGCTGCCTCAGCCCCTGAATGCTGACGTTACCATTCCTATCTCTAAGTAGTGTCTCAGCTAAAAGAATTAGCATTTCACTTCAATCAGGCACTGAAAAATTCGAGAAGAAATTCTTCCCTATTCTTCCGTGGAAGATTCTTGCTTCTAGAATGTAGTGATTGTTTTGTTTCTGATTTCTAGGAGTGGGCTTAGCTACCCGGAAACTAGGTGGCTTGGCAAGGCCTGATGTGATCATCAGCATGAAAGGGGACATAGTGACCATCAGAACTGAAAGCACCTTCAAAAATACAACCATCTCTTTCAAACTGGGCCATCAGTTTGATGAAACAACAGCAGATGACCGGAAAGTCAAGGTAAGGGGGCTGATGATATCTAAGTGGTCTGAACATCTCCTAGAAGAACAACAGGAGAAGTTTTACCTACTCTGTCAGTGCACTTTGAGTTTTCCAAACTATTCCAATAAAGCCCTGAAAGAAGAAACAGTATAGTGCTGAATATAATGTTACGGAGTATTATATTATCATTATCCAAGAGTGCATATCTTGCTGAACATAAAGTGAATTACTACTCTAATCTGCAAAGCTCAGACTGCAGATTGAAACTCTTCTCTTGGACTTTGCAGAGTGTTGTAACCTTGGAGAAAGGGTCATTGGTGCAAGTGCAGAAGTGGAATGGCAAAGAGACCACAATAAAGAGAAGACTTGTTGATGGGAAGATGGTGGTGGTAAGCTCACGTTCCTTGCACACTGAAAAAGGTCGGAAGGATACAGCCTTCAGTATGCTTCTGTCTAAACAGACTATCAATTCTGGCTTACTTTTTGAATCATGAGATAAATTAAAAGGGAGAAAAAGGGGACCAAACTTAGAAAACACCTGGAAGGAAATAAATGTTGTTGCATACAGCAACTTGTCTTTAAAGTGACTATTTTGGCAGAGCTGCCGTAAATTGACAGCATAGTTACTGCTCTCAACATTATTGTTCTTAAAAGGAATAAGGTTTAAAAATAACAGAAACCTGTGAACTGTGTACAAAAGTTTACAAGCAGGGTACTTCTGTCCCTGGAACAGCTCTTTCTTTTTCCCTATCTTCGCCAAGTCAGAGAGATAACACATTTTAGGGACTCTAGTTGTAAGGGTTGCTATTAAAATTAAGATTTCACTTTTTCATTAAAGTTTTTAAAGATTGGAGTCAAACTAATTTTGGCAACTTGTTTGGAGTCAGCAGCATTACATCTTTACCTGTTAGCTTGTTCTGTGTTTTGTAATGAGTTCTCATATGTAGAATCATAGAATGGTTTGGGTTGAAAGGAACCTTAGAGATCATCCAGTTCCAACCCACTGCTACGAACAGGGACACCTTCCACTGGACCAGGTTACCCAAAGCCCCATCTAGTCTGGCCTTGAACACTTCCAGGGATGGGGCATCCACAACCTCTCTGGGCAACCTGTTCCAGTGTCTCACCACCCTCACAGTAAAGAATTTCTTCCTAATATCTAACCCAAACCTCCCCTCTCTCAGTTTGAAGCCATTTGCCCTTGTCCTGTCACTACACACCCCTGTAAAAAGTCCATCTCCAGCTCTCTTGAAGCCTCCCTTTAGGTAGGAAGGGTGATTTGCTTTTGCATCTCCTCATAGCTGCATTTCTGCGTAAGTTTTTTCTAATTATTAAACCCTCTTCATAAAGCAGAGAGGCAAGGTCCCTCTTCTGTTGGCGTCCTGCTGTCTGCCCCTTGCCTCATACAGGGTTGTGGAGGACTCCTCCTCTTTTGCAGACCAAGGAAGTATTTTTTTAATATCCTGTCGCCTTTGTCGCATGCATCCTGTGGCTGTGAATCATCAGCAGCCACTGAAGGCCACAGGGGTGAGAGGGTCAAGAGAAATATTTTGTGACTCAGAAGAGCAAAGTTTTTTAGGCCAGAAGCCTAACCTCTGAAATACCCAGGCTACTTCTGCTTCTACGCAAAAAAAAACCCCCTACTTTGAAAATTTGGAAGTGTTGGTGGGCCATGATATAGAAACTAGGTGGGGCTAATATTTCTGCCAAGTCAGCAATAATACCAAGAAAAGTAGATTTGTTTGTGGAAGCTGAGCTTAATTTTGCAATCTCTTTGTCATTAAATGCCACTTAATTAAGTTTAAAGCTGTTAAAACAGAAACAACTCTACTTGCAATATAAAAATATCTTTGCTGTTTGTTCTAAACATTCTGTAAACGTGTAGAGATGTAAAACATGACATCTGGATTTTCACTGACTTCAGAGGTTACTGCTGTCAGCAAAAGGTTTATATTAATATTTTCCTTTATGCCTTAGGAATGTGCCATGAAAGGGGTTGTCTGCACTAGAGTTTATGAAAGAGTGTTCCCTCTCTGCTCCGGACCGGAACTGGCTCTAAAAACTCGGCTTAGGCCAGTGACCAAAGCCTCATGCACTGTGCTTCTTTATTTTATTTTCTTTTATTGGGAAAATGGCTACACCATAATTTGATATTTCAAAGCCATAGTGTAACTAATCCAAAATATTGTGGTGATCCAATAAAAGCTTCTCAACACAGAAAATAGTGTGTTTCACTCCACATGAATGATTTACATTTACTTTCTTGACTGGCACTATCTTTTCTGTTGATAGTGTCTGTACAAAAGGTCAGACTATTTCTGAGTAAAATGGTGAAACACAAGTAATCCATATCTGAGAGAGGGCTAACACTGCTTCTGCTAACCCTAACCCAAATATCATCTCCTGGACTCAATATTCCTTTCCTGCAAAAGATTTTATTGCTGAATAGCTCCTATAGGGAAAATTATCTTTACTACCAGTATGATATATCATTGTAGCCTTACAGTCTTAGCACATCATTGTTTCATACTCATCCCAAAAAGTTTATACTTTTTTCAGTATCAGGATTTATATACTGGCATTTATTTGGAAGAAAACAGATACTGGAGGAAAAAAAAGTTGGAATATATTCCATATTTGCCTGCCAAAAGAACAGATAAACCCATGAAACAAAGTGTGGAGCAGGTGTGAATGAACTCCAGAAGTCTTAAGGCTAGAGGGCTTTGTTTTAAAAGTGCTCAGCAATCAATCCTACTTCCAGCCCAGAATTTAAGCGTATGCTTAATATTGAGCACATAGAGGAGTTGCATTGGGTAGAGTTTGCTGTCAAGCCTAACTGAGTAGCTAAAGTGTTCATTCCTCCCACTGCACTTATGCTGCTTTTATCTAAGGAAAAAAAACAGAAAAAGCAAACCTAAACTTCTGGAAATCCATTTAACCAAAAAGCACTGTGGCAGGTTATTAATATTTGCCTCCATTGGCCAGTGTTCAGTATCACTGCCATATTCACCTAATCACATTATTTCATCCCATGGCCTCCGTGCCACCACACAGGGCTGTCCCTGCCTTCTCTGTGGGGTTAAACCAACTGTGAGAGGAGCATGTGTTTATTTTGGCTCATTAGGAACTGCAGAGCTGGGATGAACCTTTGCCTACTGGTTTTACAGGCAAGAGCACAAATTCTCAAGGTTAAGACAAATACTGAATGTCAGAATCTAAACTGGTTCAGCCAAGCAGGGAGTGAAGAGATGGATATCATACGCAAACGAAAGATATAAAGGTCACCTTTCTTCTCTACCCACCACTGGAAAAGCTAGAATCTGGGCCCAGATTTGGATATAAATTTATGTAGATGCAGTTTAACTGAAGGCAGCTGCCAGAAGGCAAACAGCAGTTTTAAGTAAAATTTATCCTGGTCTCTAACCTAGATGGAGGGACAAATGCCCCATCTTTAACCTTATCACTAAAACTCACCACTGTGAGTGTCAGAGTTTCTGTGACTCCAAGTCCTCAGTGATTCTAACAAGGAATGGAGGCAGAATGATGCCTCTTGTATCATCTGCTGCAAACACAATGCAATCACATATTTCAAGTGAAGATGTTCCACCAGAAATCCATAAGAATAGTCATACAGTGTGAAATTTTATTATACGTGGCCCTCCAGATTATTCTCCTACAGCTCAGAATCCGCCTGAAATGGACCTGTGAAACTGGATTTTTGCTCTGCAGTTTCTTCATTCCCTTCCCTTGCAGTACAACACAGTCCCAGTGAGGCTGCTGGACCCACTCACCCCAGCCTGGCTCTGGGAAGCTGGAACTTGTCCAGAGCCTTTTAAGCAGAACTCACCTCCCATCCCTGAGCCACAGGCAAGGGAGAAGAGACTGCTGCAAACAAGCTCTGTATTTCCTTGGCTTTTCCTGATGCAACCTGTAAATTCTTCTTATAGCTTAGATGCAAAATCTCCTCTCCAATAGAATATTAGTATTCAGCTTTTTATTTCCTTAGGCAAAGGAAATAAACATTTACTTCAGTACAAACTATAGTTTTTCCGGATCTGGAAACAAAGAATAAAAACAAAGGACTGCTCACCTAGTCTTCATTTATTTATTTACGTCTCCATTTCTGTGACATAACCCATCTCTCTCTTCCTCTTCTCAAGAAACTTCTAATTGTGTTTATTTTTCCAGAGATTTGGAATTAAAATAATGACAGCTTTGGGGTTTTAAGTCCCTAAGTAAATGCAGATATGCTGCTTAGGAGCCTAGTATTTGGCACTTTCACTCTATACGAAGGTCACTTTAAAATGTCATGAGAGCTGGAGACTTTCCAAAACAGGAAAAGTGCAGCAGCACTGATAGTGTTGAAGGCAAAAACAATAGGGCAGGTGGTACAAATCAGCATAGAAATGGAGCACTTTGGGATACTGCTGTCTGTAAAGCTGTTCTTGGGGTCTCCAGGAGAATTTAGGGGGAATACAAATTTTTTAGTCTCATAATCTTCTTCATGTCTTACTGTAAGTTAGTTTTTCATCTTTCTTAAACATTTTATACAGGCCAGATACTTCTGGAATGAACATCTATGCTGAGGTACAATGTCTGTGTCTTGAACTGTACTTTCACACTGACAAACAAGTCCATTTGCTATTTTCCTAGCTTGTGTATGGACTTAGCCTAGAAATATTGGCAGTCTGATGCTGGTGTATAAATAGCATTATTTAAAGTAAACAGCTTGGTCTGGCACCCATCCCAGGCAATGAAATCCTGGCTGATTTTAGAGTACCACACTCGGACTCCTCTCCCATCAGTCAGTATTTCTGTGTTTTCTAAGGCTCTGTCACACCTCTGTTTTGCCTGCATCTCCCGAGACAATGGAAATCACCTGCATGGGGTATTCATCCTCCAGTTGCAGCAGGTCTGGCAGTATTCCCTGCCTCTGCCCCCTCTGACATCTTCTGGGGAAGGAGAAGCAAGCTGTCATGGCAAGAGCCCCTCTCAGCCCCAGGGCTCCCATGGGGAGCACTGAAATCACATAAAAGCTGCATCTGGACTCCATCTATCAAAGCTGTTCCCTTGGACTGAGCAGAATTTGGCAATTTGTGATAGAAAACATCTCCTGGTGATGTGTAGCTAAACCTGGAATACTGGACCTCACATCCCAGTCTTTTTCCCATGGAGTGGAACAGAGAGTATAGGCTCTCCTACAGCTTTGAACTTCCCTTGACGATTTCCTCAAAGTTCATTTTGGGAGCAACTGTACTCCTGTAAAGTGAATTCACACACATCCAGGTGCCCAACGCACCGACTTTCTGTTGTTTTACACAGAAGTTTTGTCACCTGCTGGGACAGTTTGACAGGACAGCAAACGTGTGGCTGGGCAATTCTAGAAATAGCATTGGGCTGTGTTATTAAAGCAACTGTGCTTCATACGAAGTCCTCATCACTCACCACATTTTTTCCAAGAAGCAACTTTTTATGCTGATAAACGCTGTGCTGTTTATAAATTGCTCAACTGTGCCTTTTAAGACATTGCTACCTTGCCTGATTTTCATTTTGGATTAAAGAAGTTCTGCTGTTTTCTGGGATACAAAGGAGTGAAAGGTTAGCACTGAAGGGGTAATCAGTCAGAAACAAATAGGCTGATACCAAGAAAAAATTGCCTTCAGAAATCCTGGAATTTAGATGTAATCAAGGTCTTTGTTAGGGAGGCAATTAGAGCATATCCTCATCATTTCAATGAAAAACGTTGTGGTTGGCTATTGGCCATGCTGCAGATGAGAAACACAAGAAAACGTTATTTGGACTAAAGGGCACAACAACATTGAGAAAAATACAGTGCCTAAGACACCACAGAGAGGGAAAGCTGTGTTAGACAGCATTTGTACAGTATTTTCAAAGGAAAGTGGGCTCTTTTTAACTTTCGAAAATCAATATTTAAATACATTTTCCTCAGATGTTACGAAAAATTTTAAAACTAAAATTAGAAGAAATGCAATCATTCAGGGATTAGGAAGGGTGGGGCGAATGGATTACATCTGGATTTGTTTTCAAGTTCTCAGTGGAGAATTAATAAAAGTATTTAAAGATCTTTTTTATATTTGCTATAATATGATCACCAGTATCAATCATACTATTTGTGAGAAGCATAAGGGAGGAAGAAAGTGTTTTAAATTCAATTGAAAGTGAACACACTCCCTGTCACACTCCCTTGTGGATAAGACTTCCTACAAGAGGCACCTGAGTCAGCAATGGGGTCAAAAACACTGCAAGAATTCGTCTTGTCTTTCAAGTTCATAGACATGATGTTGCAGCTAAAGCTGCACCAGGGGACACTTAGAGTGGAGCTGTGGGACATGCCTCCTTCAATTTTGGCAGAACTTAGGGTTGCTTTGGGAAATCTGTAGACATAATTATGGGAAAGGGGAGATATGTAATGTGTCTAGCTACTGTACAATACTTATATATGCCAACAACAGCCTCATTTATCTCAGATCCTAGTATGAATTTCCCAAGCTGAAATCTAAAATATATATATAAGTTTTACTTGGAAGCTCTGCACATTTGATACGAAAAAATCTGCGAGACAGTGAAGGTGAGGCCCTCAGTCTCCTTATATAATCCCCTAGCAGAGGCTCACAGCTTTCTATGGCATCGTGCCACCTTATTGTATCTTGTACCATACAGTGTTCAGAGTTTTATAAAGCCTACTGACTCCCATGGATCGGTATAGGTAAATGCATTTGAAAGGAATAGTAATTCCTTCACAAACCTCCTCTCCATATCAACAGTGGGAAAAGACTACAAAGCAATTTAACACTGTAAGACACAACTAATTACTTAGACAACACAAGTGTTTTCATTTAATTTAACAAGAGATAGAGCAGTCAGATTATGAAAGGTTAGGTGCATAAATGTCTGTGCTTTCCAGATGGGAACTGAGCCCTCTAGCCAGGAGCACAGGAACCAAGATTAAGACTCTCCCTGGTGCTTCCTCTTTCTGGGGATTTTAGTGTAATCAAGAAGCATCATAACAGTTTATCCTGGCTCTGCCTCCAGTTGGGCAGAGAGCATGTTGTGAAATACAGAGACAATCACTATGGTCTAAATTAATGACTTCAGAAAAGTAGTGTCAAGGAAGAAGATCTTTTTAAAGCATGGGGGTCTATCTGGATAAGGCATTTCAAACCAATCTCATTTTCCTCTCACAGGGTGACTAGTCCTGTGGATGGAAAAAAAACCAGAAGTAGTCACCTCTGCTGACTTCTGAAAGGTTTTAACAATACTACCAAAGACATCTGAGGCATACAAGAAAATTAGAGAGGGACTTCTTGCAAGGGCATGTAGGAAAAAATTGCCTTAGAATAAAAGAGGACAGCTTTAGTTTGAGCATAAAGAAGAAATTCTTTACTGTGAGGATGGTGAGGCACTGCAACAGGTTGCTCAGAGAAGTTGTGGATTCACCATCCCTGGTAGTATTCAAGACCATGTTGGATGGGGCTTCGAGTAACCTGGTCTAGTGAAAGGTGTCCATGCCCATGGCAGGGGGGCTGGAACTGATTGATCTTCAGGGTTCCTTCAAAACCAAACCATTCTATGATTCTACATCCATAAACATGCTGTAAATTAGGCCAGATAATGTAGCCTGCTGCAACAGAGATGGTAAAAACTGCTGCAAAAACCATACTTCACCAGCCAGTGGTTCAAAGTAGAAGGACGTAACATGTGGATTTGTACTGGTCCAGTCATGCTCAATCTCCTCAGTAAAAACCACATTATTATTTGTGGAGTGTACAGAGATGAGAGGAGATGCAAGCATAGCAGAGAGCAGGGTTCAAATTCAAATGATCTCAACAAACCCAGGAAATAGTTTGAAAAGCCAGAGGGACATTTAAGAGGGAAAAAATACACTAGGCAATATATATAAGCAGAAGCACAAATACCAGATGGAGAACAAGCAAGAACTAGAGCAAACACTGTGGCTTTACAGCAGATCACAGACTGTGAAAACAATTGAAGAATGTACCTTTGAACTTAATTTTAACTGTACTCCAAACAGAGTTCTGCCCTGAAATTCATAAGCTCTGAATTCTCAGAAGCGGCCTGTATGGTACCTATGAGCACTTTGAGGTAGAAGATGTGTTGGACTAAAGATATTCTCAAGCTCCATGTCAACAACAGCTCTTCCATCTAAAACCAGCTTGGAAACCCCTTTGATAGTTCCTGGTCATCAACACAGGGGCATCAATATGATTTATCTTTTTGATGTAAGGCTGTGCTCTCTGAATGAATATCTTAAAAAATAGTTAAAGTGATAAGGGAAATGGCCAAGATTATTTCTTACTGCTCAGAAAAATTCAGTTATGTCTACTGTTGCCAATCACTCCTGGGTATCTACTAGGCACCTTCTGGAGGCAGAGTTCATCTAGACAGACTGATGAGGGACTATCCCCAGCCACTGGCAGAATACATAATTCCTGAAAAATGCCCAGCATGGAAGATAGCAATCAGCCCAGTCAAAAACAACTCTCTGAAAAAAGCCCTGAAGTGTTGAGGCTGAGCTGAGTGGATCGATACCCCTGATCATGATGTGCACTTCTCCAGGTAGTGGTCACAGCCAGCTTGCTTTTTCCATGCAAGATCCTTCTCAGTGCACCTGAAGTACTTCACCTCTTCTGGACAGAAGTCTGGGATCTGCCCACCCACACTCAGGCTGCAAGTACAGTTTCTGCTGCCTGACTACATCCATTCCTATCCAGGAAGGCTAGAAAGGGATGGATTCAGCAGGGTTCCCTCAGCAGCTTGCAGCATCCTGCTCTGGTGGAAACACCATCTTAGAATCTATTTTGCCAAAAAACCCCAAACCACCAAACAAAATAAATCCTCCACACAGCATTAAACAGAGTAGCCATAAACACAAGGGGAGTAAAGCACATCTTTTCTCCTTTTTGCCTATAGCTCAAGCTAGTTCCTCCTGGCAACACACAGTGCTCACAGCACACTGTCCCCACATCTGTTTTTACCAGACACACAGTTCACACCAGCTATTCTCTGCCTCTTCTCCTAACTCCACATTTTCCATACCTGTTTAAATGACTGACTTAACTTAATGTCCCATTATGCACCTTCATTCTGGTCAGCAGGGAGGGAAACAGAACAGAACCTGTCCATGTTTGTCTGAGTGCTGAGTGCTTCAGTCTGTACTGGCCATGCATACAGGTGTACATGCAGCCACGTGTGCCTTTTGGCCACAAACTCAGTCTTGCTGCTGAGTGTACTTGAGGCAGAGATCTGCATCAGCCTCACCTTTGTGGGATCACTGAATTCAGTAAACCCACACAGACATCCCTGTTCCGCCTCCTGTGACTCAGCCATGTCTTCCTGTATGTTGCCATCCCTCAGTGAAGCCCTGGTTTCACAATGAGTTTTACCACGTGTATTACTTGAATTTAACACTCCTCTCCTCTTGAATCCTAGCCTCTGATCTCCTCAATGCATGGTAGACATTTTCCCCTAGCCCACCAGGGACATCAACATCAACCCTACTACAGTCCTTGGAGAATGACAAACACCTTTAGGAAATACTTTAGCTCACCTATTTTAAATATCTTCTTTTGGAGATGAATAACAGCTTGGAAACATGCTTTTTTTTCACTGCCTGGTAAAGAATTTATGTTGTCTGATACTTGATGTAACAACTCACTGAGCTGAAGGTTTGGTAGCTCTCACCACTATTTTGGCTGACAGGTCTGTGGCTGATCTCTCTTTGGTGCCAGAACTCCAAGGATCATACAGCTGGAGAGTGGTGGTGTGCTGGTGATGCAGTGAAAACCCTCACACATTTCTGACTGTGTGCCAGTGACACACAACAATATCCAGCTGGGAAATTCAATCCACGTTCTCTAAACAGGATCAATTCTGTTAACATGACTGAAGATCATCTACTGAGATGAGCAGAGATGACCTGCTTCCTTCCACTCAGCTGTGAAAGCGTGCTCCTGATCATATACAGGCGTATATATATATGTGGTTAAACGTGGTGCTGGTTTTTTGCCTCTTGCATGTCTGTGCTGCCTTGCTTGCTGCTGCCTTGCTTCCTGCTCTTTCAATGGGTTTGACAGCCTGTCCTACTTCTTGGGCTAAGTGGTTGGGCAGTACTGATGGCTGCTTTCCAGCTGATTTCTTATCCTAACTCAAAAGAAGCTTAATTTTGTTTTCAATTGTAGTGTTAGGAAAATGTGTGGGAATCTGAGGAACTAGAAAGTCCTTCTTGACTAAATGAAATATGCTGTTGTATTGTCATAACCTAGTTTGGGCTCCCAGGAGACTCTCATGAATCAGTGAGGAAGCAAAACTAACTTTGAATCTTTGTTCCTCATTCGTTTCTACTCACAAAGTAGTAACAAAATTAGAAACAAGATTCTCATGATTCGTTTCAGACCTTTCATCAGGAAATTACTCAGGGCTCTCCTGAGCAGTCTTTGCACTGAGTTTCTCTTCTCTTGGTAAGTCTGTGAAGAGAAATTTCAGTACATGGGGAAAGGGTGAAACGTGGAAATGATGTTAAGAGTTCAACAGCAGCATGATGTTTATGTCCCAGAGAAAAGGGGAACATCACCTCAGGGATTTGAGCATCCACATTGTGATCACATGGTGGAACATTCAGATCCAAAGCCAGGCAGTGGAAATGTGACCAGCGTCACTCCCAGGTGTGGTGCAAGGATGTACCACAGCCAAGAGGAAGGGAAGTCTTTTTTCAATAGCAGAAAATTCTCCAAGCACCATCTGGATTTGAATAGAAGTACTCATTGAAGGAAATAACTTATAAACGATGACACTACCCTTTGCAATTCACATGGCTTTCCACACACATCCTTCTTATAACACACAAACAAACACACACACAGAGCCGATGTACTCCTACTGTTTACAAATCCAGTCTCTCAAACTGTGACAAAGAGAGGACATGGCCAAAAGACAGAAAACCTGATGTATCTTCTCTAGCGTCTAAATATGTGGGAGAAAGAGAGCATAAATCTGCTCTCCTTAGTTAACACAAGCAATCCATTACTTTTCCTTAATTAACCCAATCAGTCCATTAGTTTTCCTTTCTTAGCCTAAGAAATCCATTAGCTTAAAATGCAGTAATTAGTGTGATTGACTCCTGTGCAATGATTGATGGGGAAGAGGTGACCCTGAAGGCTTAGCAAGACTATATCACTACACATCTTTAGTCTCCTTCTGAGACTTTTCTATGACATCTGCCTGGTCTTTGGTCTTACAAAAACCCTAAGAACTCTCAAAAAAGTGAGCTCAGTAAGAGTTTGCAGAAAAGTTAAAAGACTCAAAAATATATATTGTTAATTCTAATGGCCTACAATATTAATTGAAAATAACACTGAGTTCTTTCCTTTTCTTGCATATTTGATATCCATCCACAGACTATAAAACAGTTCTTCTTCCTTTTGGGAATTTCATCTACAATTTTCATAGAAAAGGTGCTCTTTTCCATCAAAATGTATGATGTTTTTTCTCTAAATATATTCCTATTTTCTCTCTTGGATGTGACCAGATCCTACACTAAAAAGACAAAACGTACAGGATGATAATTTAAACAAACATTCCTGAAAAGGATGCATTATCTGATGGAGTTATCTTGTTGTTAGCAATATCGAAGCAGAACAACTTGTTATCAGATCTTCTGGCTAAATGCAAGTGACATTTGAAATCCAACTGCAACAATACAATGGAACCAGGACTAGCACCCTTTGTGCTAAACTGTACTGAGAGAGAGAACAGTTTCTGTTCCAAGGAACTTATGGTACAAGGAACCAGGGTATCATACAGGTCTCTAAGAAGGCAGGTTTACCACTGTGTGGCAGCTAAATAGTAATGGAGAAAAAGGTTGGAATTCCATTTGGAATCACTGGTTGTTACTGAGAGAGATTCTGAAGTAAGTACAAGCAATTTCTTCCATGGGCTGGAGAATGATTCACACAGGTCAGGCTGCACACTTGTCCTCACCAAACTGATTCCTTTCATCATTTCAGAACTTGTTTCTGTCGGGGTTTGTCCAACGGTGGGTTCCACTCCCTTGCTGGCAGAGCCAAATCACAGCATCTAAGTGGGTGAATATCCAAAAATGTCACAAGTAACCACTGGTAGCTGCTAATCACAGCATCTGGGAAGTGATACTCGTTTTGAAAAAAAGCAGACTAGATTTGACAGACATGTCCTCTCCCCCACCATCAGCACATTTGCTGTTCTGTCATCTTCTTGGGCAGGTCTGATCCGACTTTGTGTATCCCCAGCAAGGCAAACTGCTTTTTACTGTGCCATTTTCACAGCCAGACTCACTGAGGACTGCCAAGTCATACTTACAGAGGTGGAAACCAGAACATGACAGTTTGGTCACCATGAGTGAATGGTAGCTGTGGCAGACAGGTGAAAAAGACAGTGTGTCAAGATGCAGAGGGGAAAATTGTTTCATTTGTCATTTTGTAGAGAACCCATAACCACAGCACCTTGCACTGACTTGTTTGTAGTTTGAACACACAGAAAGCTTGCTGCTTTTCTTTTCCACTTCAGTCAGCATGACAATCTGTCTTCCAAGACACTTAAGGAATTAGCTCTTAATCACGTAAAAAAGTTGAATTGATTTCAAAGAGATGGAAGAAAACCCTTTCAGTGAAAAGAGTATTTTCTATTTTTCCGCTATTAATCCAAACAAAAGGATGTGCTCTGGAGTCTGGCTCTGTAGGTACTGGGCCAAAAAGCACCTCAGACGACACTGGTCTTCAGCATGGTAATTGTACATAGTCACCTGTGGCAAACAATAGCAGGAAATCCAGCCCTCAGGCAACGGAAGGCTCCAACATATAATACCCAGCACATGTATTATTTATTTCTACATTAGGCATGAAACCCAAGATGGAGGAATGGTGGCAGAGTAACTCCATGCAATGTTTGTAGGCAGGAAATAAAAGTTATTTATAAATGCTTAATAAGAATACTTTTTTTTCTTCAACATTAAAAGTTTCTGTATGAAATCTGGTGAAATACACCATGCTGGTTTTGTCCTGTGAATGTTCTCCAATGAGAAAAAGAAAAATAATAATAAAAATTATGGCCACATTTGTTAGAAAGTTTATACTGAAACCACTCAGAGGAAAAAGTCATTAATCAGTCATTTAAAAATACACTTATGGAACAGGAAAAGGCAGAAAAGAATTCTTCCAAAAATCCCACTTATGTTCAGCACTGGTTTTACACTTTCCAATATACTTCATTTTAGAGTTTCATGCCAATCTCTCCTCTGTCCAGGTAACGTACCTAAACCCTTTCCCTCTCTTGTGCACTGCCTCATTGGCTGCAAGTCATTCCTTGTCTCAGGTTTCCCTTTCACAGACTCTGAAGATGACAAGTTTGGGGATCTTGTGCTAAGGACTTCAGGGATTTCACTTGGATAGGACTTGGTGTTTTATGTTGTATCTTTTCATGAATTTTCCCACAGAGCTCTCAGGCAGCAGTTAGAAATATGATCCAACAGCTGGGATGGCTTCCTGTGTATGCAGATTTGCCTTCATTTTTGTGCAGGCCATTTTGAGAGTGTGGAATTTCATATGTGGTAGCTTATACACATGAATATAAAACAAAGATCTGTGAACTTTGGAGAGAATAGAGCAAATAATGTGATTCCTTTTTACCAAATTTTCCTGGAAGAAAGTAGCTTTGAATTAAATTGGAGAGGCCACAAACTCCAGATCATGGCACCTTGAAAATAAAGTTCAGTGAAAGAGTGAAAGAAACCTACACTACTAATAATTGAAGAGGTAAAAATGTTTCGATGAAAATAAAAACAGCACTTGTAAAAGTCTATTTGCTGCATCATGTCCAGCTTCTCAGCCACCAGTACCCCAAAGCCCTTCTCAGCAGGGCTGCTCTTGATCTGTTCATCCACAGCCTCTGTTGCCCTGACCCAGGTGCAGCACCTTGCACTTGGCCTTGTTAAAGCTCATGAGGTTCCTGTGGTCTCACTCCTGAAGCCTGTCCCAGTCCCTCTGGATGGCATCCCTTTCTTCTAGCCTATCCAGTATAAAATCCGGAGTCTGGTGCAATGAGTCTCAGGTAGGATGTCACCAGTGTTACATGGTCACTTGACTGTAGTGATCTGCTGTTGATATCTCTGAAAGCTGCCATGTCAGCACAGGACAAAGAGGGATACTTTATACAATATTATCAATAGACAGACACCATCCAGATGTATTTAGGAGGTGATGAAGGTGAAATCTGTGACAAACATTTGCTATCACTGGTAGAAAAAATCAAGACAATGTGTATGACACATCAGTTGCTGGACATAGAGCCGCTATTACTAAAAGCAGGCAGCATTAGTGGTAACTTGACAGAGTCCCAGCAAAGCTCCACCTTATCCAACTACAAAATGTTTTCATCCTCTTTACACAAAAAGTGCAGAGATAGTCTTCATTCATACCCCATATTTTTTTAAAAGCTTCTGTTCCGGTTTGGCCAAATTTAGAAATATATCCTCTGAGAGAAGGCAGTCTACAACCATCCCTCCCCCACCAGGTTCGGGAAAAAATAAATTTTCCTCGAAGGAAGGTGAAAGAGATAAAAACTATTTATTTAACAAACACACAGGATAATGATGCTAAATAATAAAACCTCCCGCTCTGGCGAGAAAAACCTGGGGGAAATTTCAGAGTCCTTCCATAGATCTCTCTCTCCCCCTCCTTGGAGCTAGGACAGGGTGGTGGGCCCACCTCCAGGGCCAAGGCCTTGGTGAAAATTCCTCCCAATGTATTCTGATGTTGAAACAATCCAGCAGAGAAAAAAGGAAAAAAACGAAGTCCCAGGAAAACAAAAGTTCAACTCTCCGGAGGAAAAGGAGCTGAGGAAAAAAAAAACTGCCGAAAGCTGGCTGGAAAGAAGAGCAAGACTGGTGCTTCTCTTCCCTCTCCTGCCGCAGCTGAAAGAAAAAGGTCTCTACCTCTGTGTGATCTTGAACAAGCTGCAAACTGCTTTGAAAAAGTTTTGCTCAGTTTTTCCTCCCTCCTCTCAGGCTCAGTTTAAATGCATAGAAAGGCACAAAAATTAATTTCTGGGCATAGGGCAGTGATATGGGATACACACCATAAAGTCACCCCAAGACAGATTCATTTCCTAGTTTGCTTTTGATGATTTTCTGAAGTTATCATCTTACTGTTTTGCTGTGTCTATTGGAAATTTTATAAATAATTTTAAAAGACTTCTGAGACAACATGTTGTTGGAGGAAACTGCAATATTGTTCTCCAGCCGGATGTTTTAACCCAGCCAGATGTCTTTTATGTGGTACAGAGGCAGAAGAGGTTAACAACAGACCTGATGCCACCTTAGGGGAAGGAAGATTTCCTCAAGTGCAGATCTAGCACATGTTGCATGCCACTGCACAAAAATCACAGCTCTCAGAAATGCTTAACTAGCCCTCATTATTTCATTGTCATCAGCCCCAAATATGTGGATCCCTAAGAAACTGTCCAAAACCACAGTACTTCACAGCCCTTTCATTAGATCTTGTCCTTATGTTGCCAGCAATCACATTTTCAAGCTTTCTCTGCTAATAGATTAGTGGTTATTTCATTGTTGTTTTTCACTGATTGTTTTGGAGGGTTTTTATGAAACTAAGGCTCTGGGATATATTACTCTGGGGGAGGCAGTTTTAGGAACAGAGAAGCAAAGTAATAAACATGTTTGAATAAAGTCAAAAAAAGATGTGCAAAGAAAGATGATTGACTCCATAAACACAAAAGCTAGAAAAACTCTACTTTTACATACATATAAATAGAGTCTTATGTGGCAGCACTGATGGACTGTATGAGTCTTGTTGTACTGAAAGCTCTATTATAAAAAGAACCCTGACATTTAATATTTTGTCTATTATTTCTAGCCAAGTCTTACCCAGGCTTCTGGATCCACAGTGTGTTTTGAAAGATCCACTATGCCTACCAGTATGACAAATCTAGGAATTCTCTTTTCTCTGATTGTCTGTTTCTATTTACTGTGTGTACTTGTGCATTTTGAAACAGTATTCATTAAGAGTGTGTTTGAAAGGTCCACCAATATGTGATAGAGATTCACAAAATCTCACAGGAAAAAAGCAGTTTGGGAAAGGAAGGGAAAGAATTAGATTAAATCATAAAAATCAACAATAGCTTTTGGATGTAGAAGAACATTTAAAAAGCCATGAACGAGGTCAGCCCATGTGTTTTCTGAACATACTGCATACACAGTGCTTGCTCCTAAACTCTCCTGGGGCAATGAGACTGAACACCGCTGAGGTAGTTTGCCATGAAAAGACAAGAATTTGCAAAGTTGGATATCCAAGAGACATGCCTATATCACTGTTCCTTATAATACCTGTCTGGGATAAAAATCTCCTCAGGTCAGACCCGAGCCAGGACTTACACAGACACACTGGCCCTAAAACAGTCTTTGGAGGCTACATTAACCTTATCTGTCAGCATAGGACTTTGGTCTGTATTGCAAGGCATCTCCTGCATTTACAGACATTTTGTGTGCAATTCCCTTTCCCCGAGTGCCCAGGAAGATGGCACTTGTGGCTGGCAAGGCCGTCTGCAGGGCCTTCTGGGCGTGTAGTGTCACTGCCCTTTCACTGCGTGGCACCTCCCCTCATCTCCACGACTACTGCCCCTTCAAGTACTCGGGTCTGTGAACAGAAGCATGTTAAGAACCTTAACATGCTTCATGTGCTAATGCAAACCAGCATGTTCGATATACTCTCTTCATATATTCATTATTTTATAGCTGGTTCTTTAAAAAAGCTTTGAGCTGGTTTGCACTCTCCAGTTTAACATATGCTGGAAGGATAGGTATGGGAGGAAATCAGGAAAAAACCCGTTTTTGTCAGAAAATAAATCCCAGATTATAAAATTCATTTCCTATCCAACAGTGAACAATGTCCCAGAAGATCAGACAAAGCAGCTGCATGTATAAAGTGCTGGTTTTTTACTTGTACAAGAGAGGAAAATAGTAAATCAGTGATTACAAAGTCATGTACTTTTCTTGATATTTTAAATATGTATTAAATAATCATGTGAGTGCTTCAGTGCCCAGGATTAAGGTCTATGTTAAAAAGTCACATGCACCGTAAGCCAGGGACTCTGTGTGTTGTACTTTTTCTTTTATTTAAAAGCTGTTTTGGGGAAGATGCTGTTAAGCAAACATGACTCCCAAAGGCTTTGAAGCCAATAAACTGAATTACAGCATATTTCTATTGAATTTGTGTTGCTGGCTGATTAGCGAAACTTATATTCATTAATAATTAGTGCTTTCCAGCATTAATGATATGACTTACTACCACACAGAGAACTCAGCACAGAACTAAGAAACAGGGGAAATTTCCGCATTCAGAGCAAGTTTATAGTTCAGCATCCCACAGTTACTACCTGTAATCACACAGGCAGACACTTCAAGACCCTACATGACCCAAGACATCTAAAACATTTGCTTTTCAGCCTCCACTCTGAAGGTACATGGAACCTGCAACACTATCTGCTGTCTTGACACTAAACCTTCATTTCCACCCTGCCAGTTGCAATAGGGGCAAATGAAAAACCTATTATGCGAAACAGGTAGTTTGATGGCAAAGGAAGGAGTAGGATTTTGTTTATATATTCTTGAAAGTTTCAAATTACATGAGTAGCCTATAAAGCAATGCTAATGCATAGCTTTATTTTCTTCCTCTGTATCTTTTTATGTTAAATGATTTTTAAGGGCAAGAGGGCACTAAACTTGCTTCTAAAAATAAATGTGTAGTAGATAAGCATGAAAAAATGTGTAAGTTGACAAATAATTAAAAGAAGAATGAAAAGGCCAGATTTTAGTGCCATGTTCCTCATGCATCTATCACGCTCAGTGACAACTCCGTGGAGTGTTTTTCAGCTAAAAAACCACCTTCTGAGTCATCACTCTCACTGACTGCATGGCACTGCTATTCTTAGTTATCTCTGTGACAGCCTGACCTAAGCAGTGCAGAGTGGGACAAATTTCCCTATATATGTGTTCTCTAAGCATAAGTCATCCCTGGCCTATTATTAGGATGCATATGCCTAATGAGACACCTAATCACTGTTACCACCCCTGGAAAGAAATAGCAGATCATGCAAAAGCTGGCACTGTAGTAAGCCATATGGGAACTAGAAAATGGCCCTCAGGTCACCCTTCTTCTGAGAGCTGATGACGAGAACAAGTGATCTGTGTTGGATTTCAGCTGGCAGGCCAGAAGGGAAAAGCCTACAGCTTACTTTCTGTGCCTTGAGTTCTGTGCCTTATTTGGAGAGGAATATATTGGTTATCCAGAGAGTGTTTATAAATGTTAAAAAGAATGGTAAGAAGGAAGCGGTCTGGGGCAGTGAGATTTTTGCGCTGTAAGAAGACACTGGGATCTGCTAGTAAAAGCACCACCACAGGTAGGGAGCTACAGGCACAGACTCAGCACAGCCTCTGTGGCTGAAGTTGGGATGGGTACTCTAGAGCCAGGTCTCACCAGACAGACCTTGGAAAGCTGATTTCTTGGTCTGCCAAAACATGAGACCATGCTCAGAGAAAGCTGTTAGAAATATCCCCAAAATTGTGACATCAAAATGGCAGTGGAAGAAAGGTGGTTAGAGCACCTCCTTTCCTGCAGGAGATGCTGGCCTGAGGCCAAGCAGTACCTTCCAAGAGGAATATTTTCACTCTCTCTCAGATACGACCTCTTCCAAAATGCAACGTATTTGACTTATGCAGTACTAAGAAGTCTGAAATTCATGCATACAATCACTCTTTCAGTACAATTCCTCTTCAGAGCTGAAGTCTCCAGACAAAACAACCAAACAATGACAACATGGGTAAAGTAAAATACCTGCTTTTCTTTACCACAGTTGCCAACTCACTGGTAGGCAGAACACCTCCTTTTAAAATTAGAGAGTCCTGAATCATCACTTTGTGCCTCATTCAAACATCCACAAGGTCACAGTCTCACCTTTTCTCTAGTCACTAGGAAATCGTGCTGTTGCATGTTCAGATGATCCCAAAAATGTCAGGCATGGAAGCTGTGATTTCCCAGGGACAATGAAACATCATTAAAGTTAGCAGACAGTGCTCATTGGGTAAATGCCAGCATCTAAATCTGTCTTCCTGAGAGAACTGTAAATCTGCTCCTCCGTCCTCAAGCGAGGAAGTGAAACCTCTGTGCATATATGTAGGAGATACCCAGTAATATTTCATATCTACAGTGTCGGCTATTAAATGCCCAGGTCTTTTTCAAACTGGGTTAATAAATTTTCATGGACAGAAACTGATCTCTATTTGTGATGCACTTTTATGGTCTTCCATAAAGACTAGTCAGAAGAAGTAAAAACAACGCTCCAAGTCTGATACTGATGGCAGTGTACTTGTACAGGCTTATGTCACTTTTGAGTTGCAAAGCAAGAATTCCTGCAATCACCAAAGATGCCATATTTTTGTTAAGAAAATCCCATAATTTCAGGGGTTTTATTAAGTTAAGTGATATTCCAGTTTGTAAAAGGTACCTCTCATCTCCCGTCTAGAGCATTGTGGAACAATTTCACAATTCAGAGCACAGGGAGCCCCTCTAAATCCCTGCATCTTCTCCACAAGCCACCTGGAAGCACTTCACACAGGGATACCCCACACTGCACATTTACCTGGCCCAGCCACAGGCCCTGTGACGGTCCTCGTCTGAGCTGCCTGAGTGTCCCTGGGAGCAGCCCCAGCCCATGGTTCCTGTGCTGGGTGGCTGGAGTGTTCCAGAGGCCACAGTCAGCCCAGGCCTCTTCCACATGGTACTGCATGTTCCTGTGCCCAGCACAAACCCAGGGCAACACCAATTATTATGATGCCTCACAGGGGTGCTCGGGGAAAGGCAAGGAAGCCTGAAGCAGGGACACCAGGATATTATGAGCCCATTTTCCTTTTCCGGGCTATATTTTGCACAAGGTGGGGTCCAAACAGCAGCTCTGGAAAGCTAAGGAAGCCAGTGAGCCCACCACCCACTCTCTTAGGACCATTCTCTGCTCTGGATGTTAAAAAGTTGAACATCTTCATAGAAACCCTCAGTAAGTGGGGCCAGGACTGAAAGCCATTTCCTGAGTAGTCTGACCCTGTTCTAGCAGGGCAGG
Source organism: Corvus brachyrhynchos (assembly GCF_000691975.1). Lineage (NCBI taxonomy): Eukaryota > Metazoa > Chordata > Aves > Passeriformes > Corvidae > Corvus > Corvus brachyrhynchos. The sequence goes on from NW_008239535.1 coordinate 377,047, forward strand.
GCCTCCCTCCTCCCTCCTTTCACAGGGATTTGGACCTGCCAAAGTGAGCCTCCTCCCAGGGCCTCCCTCCTCCCTCCCCTTTCACAGGGATTTGGACCTGCCAAAGTGAGCCTGGCGCCTTGCCCCAGGGAAGCTGCTGTCAGAGTCATGCATGAACTTCCTACCCCAAGCCACACCAGTGGCGTTCCACTCTTTAGGTAAATGTTCTCCATTACACTCCTATGTGGTTAATTAGCAGCTGTTCAGGTACTGTAAAAATGCAAGAAAGTTCAATAAATATAATTTATAAATAGATAACACCAAACAGCCTGGTTGGAAGCCTATTGAAGCCAATGGGAAGATTTCTGCTGTCCTCAGTGGGCTTTGGAACAGGCCCAAAGGCTGTTCAGCATTAGATAGAAAGGATTATGTCAGGACTATAATACCTAATCTGTGTAGTAGCCAGATTAATTACACAATTAAATTTTCATTAATTATCCCAAATTGTCTTTCCTGATAGCTAGGTGTCACGGGTTCGGTTTGTAACCGGGTGGAAACACCAATTTAGTGTAGTGATTTGGTCCAAAATACTCATTACTGTTTATCTGCTGTGAGATAAGAATTAGGAGAAATGCAAAGCAGGCACCAAACTTGAAAGAATATAAAGAAGTTTATTAACAGACCTAAAAGAGGGGAAAAAAGAAAAAAAAAAAAAAATTATACCACCTTCAGAACTCTCCTCCTCCCCCCACCTTCCTCCCTTCTCCCACTGACAATGTAAAAAGACAACCCTTCAGATGTTCAGTCTGTTTACCACTTCCATAATAACCTTGTTTAGTCCATTTAGAAAGAGAAGTCTCTTCTTGCTCATGCTATGAAAACATTATCACAACGAGACAGCCGCCCACTTCCAAATATTGTTCAGTCCATTTAGGAAGAGGAGTCTCTCTGCCTGCATGTGAGTCCCTTCCCCCGACTTGCAGCTTGTTCAATGTCACACACAGATAGCAATTGGTTTTCCCGCGTTCGAGGGTCCACTCTTGAAGTTTTTGGGGTACAATTTTAAGGTTGAGCCGTTCAGAAAGAAAAACAGAAGCCTTCTCCTTCCCTGGGAGCAAAGGGTCTTCATCATCTTCATC
>NW_008239535.1:378463-388605 GCF_000691975.1 Corvus brachyrhynchos
CTGGCCCAAGCAGGGCCTGGCCGGGCCCACTGGGCCCTGCTCGGGCCCTGCAGCCACCTGTCCCAGCGCCGGAAACGAGAGAGAGCTTGGAGGGGGAGTTTGCCTATTCTTAAATGTGGATCACAGAGGTGGTCACAACTTTAAGTGGCTTAGAGAATTGTTCATATTCAAACTGGCCAGCTGATAGGTTCTATCAGTTCCCAGAGGAAACTGTAAGCACCCCTTAGCAAGCACGTCCCTTCCAGGACTATGCTTGCTAACCTATGACACTAGGATTAAATATTATGTCTTGCAGTCTTAAGCTCTGAAACAGTGAAGCATGTGCCTAACCTTGAAAATGCAATTAGTACCCTGGAATTTGTGCCCTGGTTCCTATTTTAGAGAACAGGAGGAGTTTGTAATGCTCTTGTCTCTATGAACAATGGTTTTCACTGATACAATATTAATTACAACATATAACCTGTCACTAACATGCACAGTCATGGTAGATACCTATTTCTAGTGACCATGGGTCTTACTGCTTGAAAGATAACAAGACCAAATATATTGAGTTTGAGGGCAAACATGTGTAGGGGAAGGAAGGAGGAAGAGAACATTAAATAAGTAAACATTTAAAGAAGTGTCTGCCGTTTCATCAATAGTCATTAAAAATGTTATAAAGTTCCTATTGAGAACGGTTTTATTCTCTGACATAAAATTTGTCTGTTTATAAGGCTGTCTCTGTGACTGACTCTGATGCTACTACACAGAGAACAGAGCTTAAGGGACTGGGTAAACATGGGAAGTTCTCTAAGTAACAAAGGAGGGAACCAATTTTCTGGGCTACTGATACCCACTAGGCTAAGAATGTAGTCAGTGGTGTAACAGTCTTTGGGCAGTTTCCAAACAATGCTGTGTTGTGGGAAGGAAGCTATAATGCAGTTGTGTGCCTGTCTTATATTGACTTCTAGGTCAAACAAAGCCTGAAGTGATTTGGAATTCACTTGCTGTGCCACTGCTTACTGCAGCTAGTTTGTGAAGGAAGCTATTGTGCATGAAAGGGAGAAACAAAAAGCATTTGATCCTTGCAGCCCTCATGAGACAGCAATGAATTTATGGCAACTTTTTTCTTTCCAGGCAGCAAAGGAACAGATTACTATCTGATTATAGATCAGCATTTTTACAAATGCTGAACAGCAAATGCTCCCTGGCATCGCTTACTAGGGATGTGAAAAGGAATTATTCAAATGACTTAGAAATTGCCTGACAGCACTTTTGAGATAAAGATGCTTTAAAATAAATCTGTGTCTAAGCATTGCTTACCTAGAGATAACAAGATGGGGATTGCTGTATTTGATCAGGCTGAGAGTGCTTTTAAGACATGATCTCTAGCAGTGGCTATGAGGGTGAAGAGAAAAGCACACAAGAGTAAGCGGGGCATGTACCAAGTGATCCTTTCCCCTCATGCATCCCCCCAGACTTCAGATACCCCTCACATGAGGCACTGCTGGAGCTCACATGAACATTCTTACATTGAAGAGTCTGCTTGCTTCCCTCCACAAATTAATCTATACATTTGACCTCCCCACCATTCTGGGACCTCAGTTTCCACCACACAATAAATTTGAGTCACTACGTGAAAATCACAGTCATTTGCTTCTTTTTTGCTGCTTGCCTGTTAGCTGCCTGAAGCCCTTGAATTCTGCAAAAGTTGAAGGGAGGAAAACAACCATTTACACTCTATCTTCTCCAGACGACTTTGTAAGTCTGTATGACATCTGACCTTGATTATTTTTTCACAAGTTGAAGATGAACTTTAGCTTGAAAGATCGAATGATTAGTCAATCATTCTATACCTCATTTTCTCCAGTTACAGAATGAGTTTCTGATGTTAGGTGCATTTCTAAAATTTTATTTCCCCCTCCACCCCAATGTCCAGGAAAGCTCACCTAACAGAATGGTTTGAGCTCTTCCTGATATTTTAGTAAACTTCCTGACATTGCAAAGTTAATGGAGATGACAGGATCCTCAGCTGCACTGAATACAGCAGTGTTGTACAGCAAATGCTACTGTTAACTCAGTTTTCATGCAAGAAACTTGATAGATATGTTAGGGAGAAATAAACACCTGACTGAAGGAAGAGCTCATATTTTGCTGTTCCACAAAATAGTGGAAAAAGCTGCACAGAGATCACTCATTTACTTTTTTCAGTTTGTGTATCTGCAAAACAGAAAGCACAAATGGTCAGAAACACCTGTGTTAGACATGAATATACCAGCCATGTGCAACAAAGGAATGAAAATGGCCTCTGGTGAGCTTAGTGAGCTAATCACTGGGAATGTGATCCTGTCTTCTTGAATCAGAGGCAAAATTCCTAGTTAAATTCCCAGGATGGTTTATGAATCTTAATGGGTAAACCATCTTTAAGGGGTGTGGTTGTAGTTTTTTGAACGTCATCTTTCAAATTCCCTGTAGACTTTAACAAAACTGTTTTGACTTCTGAAACTCCACTTCCACACAAGAACCTTCTCTAATATGCTACCAGACTGCCTAGCCAGTCTGACAAAAAATTCTGCCTCTCCCTGTCCAGAACCAGATGTGAAACAGAATCATTTGCTTTTTCATGTAAAGGGCACAAGTCTCCAAAAAAAAAGTATCTTGCTGTCACCTTTCAATGAACTTGTATCTCATATGCTTGTTTGCTATGTTTCTTTGTACTCATAAAAATGCACCAAAGAGCCCTGCCCCTTTACTTCAGTGAAATTTAAGCTGGCTGCAATTATTAGAAAATTACATGATTACCTATTCAAGGCTGAAGTCTGTCCAGCAACAAAGGAAATCCCTACCCAAAACAGTAGGAAGGTACTTGAATTGTGCCGGAAGACAGGACCATCAAACCTGCTTATATTTCCCTCTGCTGAGGTCAGGATGCCCAATAAACAGTTCAGGTCCCAGCAGCTGTGGACTTCCTCATGTCTGAAAGCAGCCTTTTCAGGACTTCTGCCTCATTTCAAATTCCCTTGTAAAATCCAGGATTATTTCTACCTAATTTATTTATTCCTACATGGATATTTAGGCATACCACTTTAAATGTTTTGTTTCGGCATTACATATGGGTCTGTACGTCTTTGCTCTGCAAATAAAAAATTCTTGTGAGCAATTGTTTTGCAGAAGTCTCATTCAGATACTTGAAGAAAAACAGCAGTCCAGGACCTGGGTCTTTATTCTTGAATGAAAGAAGAATAAAGTAGGTGTATGTTGAATGTTGCAAGAGTGACACTGTTGTGCACACCATTTCTATTTGCTCACTGCAGCATTACTGCACTCCCAGGGGTAATATTTGCCAGGAATGTGAGGATCCTGCAGGACTATGGCTGTCTATGGCTGGGCGGAGGGAAGCATTTGCCGAGGTGTACACACCATGCTCCCTGACATGCTGAGGTTCCTCCCCAGCAACATCCCACCGGGGCATTGCAGGCCTGCTGCTCCTGGAGCATGCACAGGAGGTAAAGCTGACAGCAGTTCTGCTTTGAAGTTTCCTCCTGGCCCCAGCATTTGAGGATTTAACCCTTAAGGAGATTGCGGTTATAATCATTGGGATGAGAATCCTAGATTGCTTCCAAGGATTCAATTAAATATGTCACACAATAAAAGTGCATGTATAAGAGACCATTTGGGTTTGGCACCATGCATGGGACTAGAGTCTAATTAGGCCTTTATTGCTAACAACATCTGATTATAACACTGTCTGCATTTCACAATGGCTGTTTTGCAAGCTCTCTCTGGGTTAGCTAACACAGGGATGCCTATGCCACAAAATGGAGCTTGATGCAGAAATCACCAAAGCAGCACTGACCAAAAACTGAATTTATGCACTAGCATTCAAAACCAGAGAGCCATGATTCAGTTATGCCCACTGATGTTAACAGGTCATTCAGTCTAATAATCAAAGAATATTTTGAGTCAGGTTGAAGACACCAGTACTGTGGCCAAGGAGAGTACTGTTCCCAAACTCATGGTCAGATGAACTATATAGTTTCTGAATTTTCACAGGGAATAACAACATTTGGACCTTAGGTCACTTGTCATTGCCTGGGTTCTGAGAGAAGATGACTTAAAATCATTCAAAAGGTTTTAAAAGTGAGACAGGAGAACACATAATCTCACAACACTCTCACAGGACCAAGTAGGCATGAACAAACTGGGAATTTTCTTTCAGAACAAATATTTCCTGTGCACTTGATCAAAAATGAGAAATTTTGTTTTCTCAATATCAAGAAAATTAATTTACAGGTTTCAGTCAAATGTAGCGAAATATTCTTAAAGGCTTATTTGTGTCACTCCAAATAATGTAACTCTACAGAAAGGAGCAGATGTGGCAGTGCATGCTTGACAGTCAGATCCTGCAGGGTATAGATTTGCATCCAGCCCTGGGGCTTTTGGTTTCTTACTGATAACTGGAAGACTGGTAGTATTTGCCAAATATAACTTGAACTTAGGTGGTTGCTATTGAAACTGAGTAAGAATAGAGACATACAGTCAGAGCAAGATAAAGTTTCATGACCCATCAAAAAGAAGCAGATGCCTATTTTCACTTATTTGTTTCTGAAACATTATTTAATGGCAAAAGAATAAAGACAGTTTTCAAGCTGGTACAATAGGAAAAGAGTCATAAATTAAGAACTCTTTCTGAAGTGTGTCACTTGTGATTTTGTGGTAGTGCCATTTCTATTGCTTTCCAGGTGGCACCTACTGGATGAGTTTTTAATATCTATTATTCTCCACTGTATTTTCACAAGATCTAACATGTTAATTTAATATTTTTTTAAACTTTATTAATCTTTTAATAACAACTTTTGCTTCATGTCACAAGGTGGTTGTGATTTCTTGATGGAATCAGTTAAGGGTCAAGCTTTTCAGATCCTGCCAATCAAGGTAACTACACTGAACATACTCTAGCCTCAAGTCTTTATTAGAATCTTGAGATTATCTACAACAAGTCAAACATCATAAATACTGCAATTAAGGACTAAATATTTGTTAGGGGCATCCATTTATTTGGAAACACTGTCTTTCTGGGAATGCTTTCTTAGTTCTTGTAAAACTACATATCTTGAACAGCCTTACTGCACACAGACTGGACTCTGATTTTTTTTTTTTTTAATGCATGGCACAAACTTTTTTGATCAACTCTACTTTTGAAACACAAAAACCAAAGTGGGGTGAGGCCATATAGTTAGTGTGTTTCAAAAAAATTTCAAACATTTCTATTAGGGCTTTTTTTGTAATTCATATATTAAAGCAGCATAGACTTACACAAATATTGTGACCGCTCCCTGGAGACCAACTTATTCCTGGATTCTTTTAATCTATTGTACTCTTAATCTTCAAGCAGTGTAAAGATCATGAGGAATGTGCTTTACTTTCATGTGCTTATAATTTTCTCCATGTGAATACAAACATTGTAGTTACATGGGTATTTCTCAGTGCAAAACACTCTTTGTAGACTAGTAAAAAAGCCAGAAGGCTGACAATGGAAAATAGGGGTAAGTTAGCTGAACTTATATATTATAAACTGATCTATTACACAAAAATTGGCCAGTTTGCAAGCCTTACATGTGCTTTCTAAACAGTGAAGGCTATCCTAAATACTTAGAGAGGTTGTAAAGTTAAAAGTAAAAAGCAGTAACTTCTCATTTATAATGGTTTGCTTCATTTTGCAATAAAAATGCAATGCAACAAAACAAAATAACTTTTTTCCTTTGGACTCAAGTGCTCAGATTTCATGAAAGACTAGTTTAACTACACTGGAATCCTTGCCAGTCACAGATGAGCACCTAGATCACTTTGGGTATCAAAATGCAGGAGCTTTTCATTTGTACTGTAAGAGGTGACCAGCTTCTGCTGTGTGCAATGTATTTTCTCATAAAAGCCACCCAAGGAACAAATTTATGTATGCAATATATAGAGAAATGTGTGCTTGTTTTGGGAAAGGCAAGGTTAATGTCTGTGTTGTTGTCGCAGTAGAAACGGGATCTTAGCAAGCATCTTTTGTTTCAAAGGAAGTCCATCCCACGGTTTGGAAACTGAATGTAAGAATGACTCTTGTTTAAATTGACAAAGGCCAAAGTCCTGTCTCAAGTGCAAATGCTAAATTTTAGCTGTTCTCTTAATTTCATTGGGGTTTTGGTTTTTTGGAGGGTTTTTTGAGTTTTTTAAACTTACTTGCTGAATTCATCAGTCATTTTCTTGGCATTAAAATTGGCCAGAATCATACTTTTAAAGGCCTTGAGAAATTTAATTTTAAGTCAGAAAGCTTAATTTTTATTGTATTGATATTTTAACATATTATTCTGACTTTGTTCTGCTTGATAGTGTTCCTCTCCAGCATTTTTGCAAATGGGTTGAACTACTACAAAGTTATGGAGCTCTTGTTACTGAGTTCCTTCCTCCATCAGTATTGTTGCTGAGTTAACTGTCACTGAGACAATTTACACCATGATCATACCAAATAGTTAGCTACAAGAAACCCAAAATTTATTGGGTTTAGCAAACCTTTTTGGAGTTTAGCTACATAATGAATCCAGTCTAATATCACTGACCTCTGTTTTACAAAGCCTTAGAAAGACTGCATCAGAATTTGTAGACCAGGGAGCCAAAATTTTCTTATATGCAACATATATTCTGCACAGACTGAGTAGAAGCTTATCTTTGAAATACCTTTGAAAGCATCAAAAACTGCAGATGTGAGCTGGGGCCAATATCCCAGACCAGGCTGAGTACCCAGTATCTGGATGAGCAGGCTCTTTGAATATTATCTCTCACTAGTTATAGATCCATCTTCTAATTGATGACATCTGCCTCTGCTACAGCATGGCAGCAGCCAAACCAAGCAATGCAAGAGGAAAATATGAGGAGTATAGGGGAAAGGAAATCAGAGATTGTATCTGTTGATTTTTGTCTAAATATGGAAATTCTTATACAATAGACCATCAAAAGTAATTTCCTACTTCTTAGAGGACAAGCTGTACATTTTCTAAAATAGTTCAAAAGGTGTACAAACTTGAGCTCAGGCTGTGGAAGTGGGAGGAGGGGGCCAGAGAAGCTGTAGAGAAAAAGAAAGGGAGTACAGGATATCCCCCGCCCAAGCCTTTTTAAAAAAATCCCTCAGTTTGAGATTTCTGTGTATCAGAACAGACAGTCTGTTCACTTGATAGGACTGGGTCCACTGTGGATTGATGACAGGGATGTCTTTATATGGCAAAACCAAAGGAAAGACACAATTTTATGCAAGAACAACTGAGAGATCCCTTTCCAGCTCCACACACGAGAGAAGACATATAGTACCAGAGCTGAAGCATTTTCCTTGTGCCATTCTGCATCATGTCCTGCCAAAAGGAGGAGTCGGTAATATCACAATAATGCTCTATCCTTTGTTGTACTTTTTCTTCTCTACTTGAGACTCCAGATGTGCCTTGGTCTGCCCCATCACAACCTTGCCCCTGCCTCACAGAACACTGAGCTCGGCTTCTCACTGAGGGCCACAGCCATGGCCTCTTTTTTTACCAGGAGTGAATATAGTCCTGATTCCCTTCTTTTAATATCTGATTTCCAAACACTTTTATCAAGTGAATTCAGAAAGCTGCTGGGCTCTGCCACATGGTTGCAAAATCTTGAAGAAACCACTGGGCAGTTTTAGGTCTTTGCTAGGTCAAAGAAGAAACATAAAAGATTTCCAAAGAACTAGGACAACCTTTCTCCCAGTACTTGAAGGGTTGTGCTTCTTTCTTGTCTGGTAATACTTGCTGAGTATGTTGCAACGGACTTGTACAGGCATTCTTGCCTAATGTCATTGGGACGTTACAGTACTGAGAAAATCAGTGCAACTTTACAGCTATTAAGCAAAGTGTTGACAGTAGCAAGCATATGGATTCCTTCAAAATACAGTCTTGGGATGCTTGACTTTGTCACATGCATCCCAGTGCTCAGCTTTGGAAATGTGTTTGTCTCAAACAACTTCTTTGGGTAAACCTGAGATCCCTGAATGAGGCACAAACTGAGAGGTAGAGATTTTTTATGCAGAGTCACAGTCCTTTCCAGATTAGTGACCAAAGCTGACAGCTTGAATGATCAACAGGAGTGATGTTCTGTTTCCCTCCAGAGCTCAGGCTCATACAGCCTCGTCCATCAGTAAGAGGGCTGAAACAAACAACAGAAAATCATATGTATAGGTGGAACACAATGATTTTGGTTGAAGAGAAGAAGGAATTCTGAGCCTGAAATGTCACCTGATTTTTTCACCTATATCAGCTAGTTTAATAAAGAACAAAGCTTTCCCTGCAAATTCTGTTTCCCTATGTCCATCCAGCATGGTAGCTATGGAAACATTCTCACCATTCAGTGACCTGTTCTAGTGAAATAACAGTTTTGAACAGGGGACCAGTAGGCAGAACAAACATTTCCTATTCATAATGGTAGGTGAAGTTCCCTGTTTTGATTTTAAATTTTAGACAAATTTTTAAAGCTGTCTGGAACAGCAGAAAGCTGGGAAACAGAAGATGATCGAGTATTATTTTAAATTTTAATAAGCTAATTTTCTGTATTTATGATAAGGCAGGATTGTGGAAATAGAGATGTAGATAGATAAAACACAAGCTCAGATGTCTTTTCCTATGACCGGTTGCCCTCAGGAACAAGAACTTACCTGGATTTGAACAGACCATTTCTCTGTCCTCAGCAGTCTTGTGTTGATTTGCAAAAGGTGCAAATCCAATCCTTGATGCAGAGGAAAAGGAAATAAAGAGTGATATTTCCCTACTGGCAGCTTTGTCTGGGTAATTGTAACTTCAAAGTCAAAGCACAAGCACTCTGAAGGCGGCTGGGAAGTTTTCTCAGGCAGGAGGAAGTTCTGAGTAACACCGATGCACAGTGAGATTAGTATACTTGAATTTGACAGCAACGGTGCAGCATACCTGCAGGTAAGGAGAAAAGGATATCAAAGCAGGAACACTGGAATGCGGGGAAGGGTCAATTTATGCAGAAGGACTTCCACCACAGACACCCCTGAAGTTTTTTGGAGTGGCTTCACAGTACTCAGCAATCTAAAGGAAAGAACTGAGCAAGTGCCTGATGATGCACATTTTATGCACCAGATAATCTCGAGCCAGAGTGACAGTGGTGTCACCAGTTATTCTGGTAATGGCCTGCTCTGTTTCTTAGAGGCAGAATGAAACACTTTCACTCTTGGCTTACAGGGATATTGTAGACAAGTAGGAATATTTTAGACAAGTAGGAATAGCAATGAGCACTTAGCCCATCTCTTCCTGTGAAATCTTCCATGTTATGTTCTTAAAAATATCTGAGAAGGTGTCCACATTTCTAAATTCCTATCTCCGTGAGAAAAACAGGATCACGCAATTTTATAGCTAGAAGAGAAAATATTTTGCATGAGAAATTATGTGGCAGAAACACTTTAGAGCTATAACCTTGTCCTGAAATGTGGAGCAAGCGAAATTCATTGCTGGAAACAGCTCAGTTACACTGGATGGATGATCGGGCTTGGAAAAAATAATGAAAAAGAAAAGCAATGAAGCAAAAAAATGAAGCAATTTTACCTGAAAGCAAATGCAGCCCTTAAAAAGAAAGCTCTCTTTTCACAATACCGTCTTTCAAGCTAATTTTTTAATAAAATTTTTGAGCTATTCATTGGCAACACTGCCACACTATCTACAGATGAACAACTCATGGATGCAATATGAGACAGTTGCATTTGGACATTGAATGATTCCTGGAGGTAGGTAAAACATTATTGTAAGAGTATTTCTGCAGACTGGATGCTGGATTATATTGAATTCCTGTTCACTCGAGAAAACAATTGGCCAGCATGGGAAATATATATACATGGGTTTCAAGAGAACAGCAGGACCAATAGTCACATTCTCCAAAAAAGACATAAAAGAAGGAGAAAATTCATGGATGGAGGTTTAGGAGCAAACCAAGACATGAGGTAGCAAGTGGAAGAACCACTGAGCAGCTGAGGTGAGCTTGAAGGAGTTGCCTGTGGGACTTTTTTATCTTGGTAATGATGGGAGAGCTGAGTGTGACATGCCTTAAGCACTGATTCACAGGTGTCACCTTTCAAAAGCAAGAGCAGTGGTCAGCAG
>NW_008239535.1:388857-403885 GCF_000691975.1 Corvus brachyrhynchos
TGCCCAGTGGGAAGCATGGGGCCAGATTCTTCCACTTGAGAGCAAAAGCACCTGAAAAATCCTTTACTGGTGAAAATGTCAGGGTCCTCAGTTCCTACTGAAATCTTCTTTGAACTTCTGTGCAAGAAAAAAATTCTGAATGTTAAATATAGAAGACAAATTATTTCTTTTGATGTATTGTACAAGATCAAGAGCAAACCTAAAAAACAATAAGCCTGTTGTTACCTAGGAAATTAATACTTACGTGTTTTAATTTATTATGAAGACAAAGAATGATATGTTCTGGCCACTATAGTGTACAATATCATTTCTCTCTGAACAAAGTTTCATCTGCCTTGTTTGTGTCCAACAGCAGCAAGGCCTTCAGCAAGGTGTTGCCAAAGGCCCCAAAACGACTCCATTCAGGTGAACTTCTACCAGCAAACTGGGATATTTCCTTCTCAGTGATTCATTGGTGTAAGCTTTCTCTTGGTGTAAGCCTGCAAACATGAAATTTAAATCACCTCTCCTCAATGAACAGATCAGATGGCAACAAGGCAGACATGCTTGGAAAGATTTAATACATACTAATAAGAGAGGAAGTCATCAGGAAACTGACAGTTCCTCAAGCTAATGAACATGTCCCAACAAAAATGTGTCTATTTTATTCACCATTCTTCCATGAGAGCATTTTTAGAACATTTATCCTGAGCAGTTCAGCAATATTTAGAAAAACATGCAATGTATTTGTTCATTTTTCTCCCAGGCTTTCACTTGACAATGGCCGGCATGAAGGTTTTCCTGAGTTCAACATTTGCCTTCCAGATTTGCAAGATTCTGATGGCTTGGAAATGTGACATAATCTTAATGATTTCCCCTTATTCTCCATTAGGCCATTCCACTGCTTAGGAGTATTGTGCTGCATTGATAATCACCTTGAGAAGACTTTAGTGAAAGCCTGGTGGGTGTGGTGGTATGAAATGTGGAAAGACACAATGCTCCTCAAAATGAGAACATACCACGGATTAAATACTCCTATCTTGCAGCAAGGGAGTGGTAAGAATCTTGGTAGGTGTCCTGGCATAGGGACCAGGACTGCGTGGATGTGCCTGGGAAATACATCAGGAACAGATCCCTTTTTAGTTCCTGAACACCAGTGTGAATATATGAAACATGACATCCCTTTAAAAAAAAAATAAAAGAAAAGAAAGTCAGGCCTCCTTTATCGGACAGGCAAAGACTGATGTACATTCACAACAAAAACCAAAACATGCCAACAAAAAAAACCCCTAAACCAACCAACCAAGAAAAACCACAAAAAACAAACAATATGTTAAAAAAATAATAGATCTCATACCCATTTACCAGTTTCATTCGAGGGTCACTAAAGCCTGATTACTAAAAAGTAGCATGATTTAGTTACCCTCTTTTGGGATATGTGCCCCCTGTCAAAGGGTTGTCCAAGACTGAGCTGTCTGCTTCGATTTCTTGGTTTCTGCTTGGTTCCACTTTGATTTGATTCTCAGATTTGATTTAGACTACTTTTCATCAGTGAGGCACCTTGACAGGCCATTTAAGTAGCACTGCTCAGTACCCCGTAGAGAGGTCGCATCCTGTTAGAGCTCAGTTTACCTTCGTTCTTTTCCTAGTGGAATTATTTCACCCTAACTTTTTTAGTCTGGGTGGAAATTGTCTAGGTATAATCTAGTAATTTGTTCACTCACTATACCAGACAGAGAAAAACAAAAATCACTAGGGGACAGTTGACCTCATTTATAAACACTTGCTTACGGCTGCTGGGATCCTTGTCCATTGCCTACAGAGGAATCTTCAGTGGCTGTGCTGGACTCTTCTGTGTCTGTAGTTAAATGAAATACTTTTCCACCTTGAACATAATTTTGATCCACCCTCCTGCACTGCAGCTGATGCATAAAGCTGCTTATTAAAGACCTGTTAAAACATCCAGTCTTCTTTGCTGATGAAACAAAACACAAAAGGTCATCTGATATTTGCTTTAAATAGGCCAAGGGTCACAAGAGATAGGATAAAATACAATCATCAACTTATAGCAGGATTCACATGCCCAGCCTACTATTTCCAAGTGCATTGCAAAAGTCTAGCATTTTCATAATCAGGTCACAGAAGACTAAAATCAATTACAAAGGTTAATGCCTATAACAGCTCTTGTTGGTAGTGGATCTTAATTCAAAATATTTTCTCTGCTGTTATAGTAAAAATATGTAATTATAAATTTAATCTCATATTATTGAAATACATTTTCAGATTTCTTACCAACTATAACAATGCAAAACTCAGAAATGAAGACTCCTTTTTGTTCACAAAATACAGCAACTATTTCTGACTCCATCCCTTTCCCTGCAGTAAACCTTGCCATATTGTAACAGCATTTTGCAAAGTAGCAAAATGTCATAATTATTATTGTGTTTTAGTAGGTACCTTCTCCTCGATGTCAGCCTTTCAGGATGCATCCATCCACCCTTTGGCTCATGCTGAGGTGCTTGGTGAAGAAATTTGGCCTTGGTGCAAGTCTGTGAGGATTTGCTAGCTAATGGGTCAAGGCAAAAGCAGGAGGAACATAACATAGATGGAACTATTTTACATAAGCAAAATTAACTTCTGAGTTGTATCTTGTTTGTTGCCTTATAGGAGAGAAAGTTTTGTCTGGTGAGTATTTGGACAACAATCTCTGTACTCCACAGGGAATACCAAAGGAGATGGTAGTTGCTCTGATTACAGGCTTCATATGACAGGCAAAATTTAAGCAAATTAACTCCTTTAATATTTGTACCACAAACTGAGGCTATTTACTTGCATGATAGCTTGATAAGGAGATCATACTGTTCATAACTGTATCTCCACAGAAGTTAATTTTTTGCTTTACAGCTGATGGTCCAATGGCTCCAAATTATTGCATGCATGTGGCTACAGACAGTGCATACCTAGAGCAGCTTCACGTACTCCACGAAGCAACAGAAGTGCTGAGAGAGATTATTGCCTTCTGCTTTCTCAACGGGAGTGGTGGGACACTGCCCCAGCCTGCCTGAGGCTCGCTAACCACACAGCCAGAGTCAAGGCTCAGTATTGCTCCTGGCACAACCAGAGCGCCAAATTAGGTTTGTGGTCATAGTAAAGAATGTTTTAGACCATTTCTCCTATGAGACTACAGCAGCCCATAATCTTTAAACTAGTCCATATGAACAGACATGGAGCTCCTAGGGTGTGTCTCTACCAATTCATTAAAGGCTCAGCACATGGTGGGGCCCAGTTTTCTGTTAAGGTCAAAGAAATTGGTCACTGAAGAAAAGCTTCTAGAAGTAAAAGGTACAAATTGGCAAGAAAAAATCATATCAATCTAAATTGATATTACACCATATAAGCAGTGAAGTGGTTTTTATGTTTAAGAAAGGCCATTATTATAATATCCTCGTTTTCTAGGCTCTATTCTATTACTTGAGAGTCCTTTGTCCTTATACATTAAAAGCATGCTTAGCTATAGAAGAGGATAGAGGAGTCAGGTCTGACCTGTTAACAGGCAGAGGAAGCAGACTGCCACCTTTTGCTCTTTCTTTGCTTCAGTGCCATACTCAGTTCTCTGTTCAGATGCAGTTGTCAGAGTAGTTCTTCATGCAGGATGTCCAAAAGGAGTTCTCTTTCCGGAGGGGTTATAGTTCTTTGAAATCAAGAAAGGCAACAAATAACATTATAATAAATATGCACTCATTGATTTCCTTTCCTGAGACAAACACAACTTTTTGCTTTCTTTGTTTTATAAAAAAGAACATGGCAAATCTCTTTCAGAAACAATTCTACATTCTCTTGTAAGTAATTTTTTTTAAACTGCTAGTGATATTCTTTCTTGCCAAAAGGGAGTCAGTCTACACTCCTCCCTCCCCAAATGTTCCCTCAGGAACACCTTGTACTTTCCCTTAACTATTCACTACGTCCACTGGAGTACAGCTGCAAAAAATGGCTCAACTTTACATCTGGATTTCCAATCAGTCACAAATTCATGGCTGCTTTCCCAGACAGAGAGCAATTAAATGAAACCTGTGAAACCCATTACCAAAACCTCTGGAAACATCAGTTCACCCAAACAAAGCTTTTCTCAGTGTTTCTCCGCCTAAGCTTTCAGGATTAAAATGAGATTTCGTAAACATCTAGGGAGAAATCACTCCCAAATTCATCTGCTGATTTTTTCCCTCTCCCCTCTAGCTCACTAGTATTATGTTCCATTTTTTAAATTTTGCTTTGTGTGCATTTTACTTCCACTGTACTGCAGACAACCAAGTGTACTAATGGATTTGTCCTGATATGCAGGAGAAGCCACATTCAAGTGACATTCTTCTGAATATATTGTAGAGAAAAGAAGCAATTTTTTCTTCTCTAAAAATAGAATGTGGCATCTCCAAAATGCCGTGTTCCAGTTCTGCCCCTTAAATCATGTCTGGACAGCTACTGTTAAGGTCTTGAAACCCTAAGTAATCTCAGAAACATTGTTGAGCAACCAGCTGCAAAACAAAATGGTACACCAAACGTTTCCAAGACAAGACTTTCTTCTTCTCTTTGTACTCTGTAACCTTGGCTGACAGTCTTTTTTTGCATCAGGACTGCCCACCTTGCAAGCCTGCAGCTACAGCCAACGTTTCGATAAAGGGGCTTAGACACAGTTGCATCTTCTTGAGCACCATCAGTTTCATCACAAGAGTCAAACGCACCTTTTGTAAGTTCTGCCCAAAGAGTACTTTTTACAGGGCTTGCAATAGCAGTTTTCTTAAATTCCTAATTTTCTCAAGCCAAAAAGTAGCTAATTTCTGATCTAATTTGCACAACACCTTATCTATCACTCCTGCTGTAACTTTGTCTCTGTCTTCAACATGGATGACGGACCAAAGGGGTCTCAGAGCCCTCACCTGAAGGACCATGACTGCAAGAATCTACTCCCAGCTGACCCTGAAACTGTGAGAGATCTGCTGCTCCACCTGGATCCCTAAAAATCTATGGGGCCTGATTGGATTCATCCAAGAATCCTTGAAGAGCTGGCTGATGTCATCACAAAACCTCTCTCGATTATTTTTGTGCTGTTTTGGAAATCCAGAGAGCTTCCAGTTGACTGGAAGCTTTCAAGAAGGCTGATTTTCAAGAAGGGCAAGACGAAGGACCCTGAAACCTATAAGCCTGTCAGTTGCACTTTGGTGCATGGTAAAGTTATGAGGAGAGACCTCACCACAGTCTACAACCTCCTTGTGAGGGGAAAAGGAGAGGTACTGATCTCTTCTATCTGGTGACCAGTGACAGTACCCAAGGGAATGGCCAGAATGGCAAGAGAGGTTTAGATTGGATTTTAGAAAGAGGTTTTTCACCCAGAGGGTGTTTGGGCACTGGAACAGGCTCCCCAGGGAAGTGGTCACAGCACCAGCCTGACAGAGTTCAAGAGGTGTTTGGACAATGCTCTTGGGCACATGGTGTGATGTGCAGGGGATGGTGCTGTGCAGGGCCAGGAGTTGGACTTGATGATCCCTGTGAGTCCCTTCCAGCTTGGGATATTCTGTGATTCAACATCAAGCCCATAAGTCCTGCCATAATTGAAGTGGTGGCACTAGTGAATTAAGAACTCTATAAAAACTTACCCTCTATTTATGGCACTACAACCAGCTTTCTGGGAATGTCACCTTAACCAGTATTCCCTGCACCACTTCCCCACCTATGAAATAGTGACAGGGATGAAAATCTAATATGTCACTACAGAACAAAGTAAGTAATATTTGGCACAACAGCAAGGTATTGCTACAGAATTATATAGATAACTTGCAGAAAGATATCAGGACTTCCAACTATGTAGCGTGGCTTGAATTTTTTCTTTCAAACCAAGAGTTGTAAAAAAGGAGGACAGTTTTAGTGATATTTGTTGTGATAGGGTTCACAAAGGAAGGATAAGGATTGGGATAAATGTATTGATACTAAAAATTCACCATAAAGTGAAAAATATGCGTCAGTTAAGCACTAGAGTATCATGAAACCTCTCAATCTATATTGTTCCTAAGATCATTTAGGTCCTAAAATGGGTATAATACTAGTGTACTTAGTAAAGAGCTGTCAAACCTCAAACCAATAAACTAAATCTGGCTTGACAAGCTGGTTAATCTGGACCAGCTCTTCCTGCTCTCTTTCCCAAAGCTCCCACAATGATAGGAGGGGACTGCTGCATAGTGCCAAACCAACTGGTCTGTCCAAACCAGCTAGCCTTGGCCACCAGCCTTCTACCACGAGGACCCATGGTCCTTCCCATTGTAGGGTGACATCTGGAAATGGGCTGAATCCACTGCTCAGAAAATGACAGCTTTCTCCTGGCCTTTTTCCTAGGCTTTCCCAGAGGTGGTCAAAAAGTCAGACAAACAAGAAATGTTCACATGTTTTAAGAGTTATATTGCATAAATTCAAGTCTTTGGGACATTGCAGCAACAGGAGAAGAAGAGGTGAATGACTGTGTGCTTGTGTGGCCAACTGCATGAAGATCAGGTGCTAGAGACTTAGTCTATAATCTATTTTATTATTGTGGTTTTCATTGCATTTATTTTTAATTAAAGGCAGTGCACTCATTAGGACACAATTTCAGCACTTAGTCCAGAAATGGTACAAATTATACCACTAACATATGAAAACCAATACCAGAAAATTTGCAGTTCTCTGAATGCAGAGAGGAGACAAAAGAGTTTAAGCATATAAAAATAGAGTGGATATAACCACCACTTAAAGCATGTCCTAACCATTCAAGCAGCTAAAAGAGAAGATATTTGTATGAACATTTTTTGTTTAAATGGTATTTGTTCTCCTCAATATAAACTTTCCACTGATGTGGGAGAAATATGCAGAAAATGAGCAGTTGCAGTCTTTGTGGTTTTAAAGAATTATTTAAGAACTGTAATGCTGTGTGATGACATCTCCCCATGTAGGCAGAACTGGAATATATAGATAGGATCAGCTTTTATACCCATCCAGTTCCTTCTCAGCTTTTCTATTGGTTCACAAAGCATCTTTCATGCCCCTATGAATAAAGACTGCATTCTGTATATTGGTGACATTGTGACTGGACTCCTCCATTCACAATCCAGCCCTGTCATCACCTCTTTTGCTACCTCACATAGTTAGAGGCCTAAGCTATTGTGCACATCTAGTAAAATCAGTAAAAGGCTGAACAAAAGAAAGAAGTGTTCAATAACACATTACTAGTCTGAACAGCTGCTTGGGGTTCTGAAGAAATGAAATTTCCAAGAGTGTTGAATTTTCACACACATTCCTTTATGTAAGGCATACTAACCAGGCATGTCCCTGTCCTGTGAGATAGAAGGAAAGAATGAAAAGAATGATGAGTCAGTGAGGAGATACTATGTTTTTTCTAAGAGGGTACCATTCAGAGTTCTTGACTATGATGCCTTTTGAAATGCTGAGATCCCTAGATGCACATTCTTCCTTCGTAGATTACATTCCCCTTGGAGCAATGAGCATACAGCAGCTGTCTTCTTTCCATCAGCAAATACTGTACCAGACTTGCTAGATGCAGAATTTTGCTCTCTGATGCAGGATACCCTTTCACTGCTGTGAAAGGATCAACCATGCTGACGAGGATACTCCCACTCAGGGCAGTAAAGGGCACAGAGCTGAGTGTTACAGCTTTGTTACACTACAATAAGAGTAGCTGGTTTCAATCCCTTGCGGTCTCATGAGTAAAAATTATGGCTGCTTCTCCCTTGCCTATTTATCCTATAATCCACCAAGCAGATGAGCTAAGCAATTCAGAGAAAACTGCTTTGCAAAATACAAAAGCTGTGTCATGCTACAGTCCTCCCTGATGAGTATAGTATTTGTACAGTCTCCAACACTTTAATTTCTAAGGTCTTCAGTCTTTCCAGAACATTCATTTGTCACATTAGGTGCCTTAATGCACATGTTTGGAACAAGGACATACCTACCTCCATTTTCCCAATGTCTTCCCATGTTCATTTTGTACGATCCCTGTAAATGTTGCACAAAACTACATGCCTATCATTCTCAGAGCGTCCCAGGGAACATTCCTCCAAAGGGAGACAGCTGCACATTTCACATTTCCTTTGTGGAAATGTGAAAACAGCTGCAGAGGGAGTAGGTATTAGGAGAGCTTTCTCAGCCAAAACCTTTCCCAAGGCTCCTGCTGAGGCAGGGAGGTTCTGCCCAACTTCCAGCACAGCTGGTATCACACCATGCTCTGCTGACTCAGGGCTGGGGCTCTTCTCCAGCAGCCTCTCACCTGGCTGATACAATCACACAGTGCTTTCAAATCACTTCAACCACCTGCCTTTCATTGGGGAGATGCATGCAACTTATAGCGTGCACTATGAGGGCCTTGGGTAATTTTATTTCAGATTGTGAAATGCTGGCTATTGTGCAATGATAAATCCACTTCAAGCCTCATTATCTCACTGCTTTAAGAAGTGAAAGTGTGTCTGCAAGCATATCTGAATCACACTTTCCAAAATGAAGACTGTTTTGAATAGAGCTAACTTATATCCCTGGAAAATCACCTCCCCTTCCTCAAATATATTGTCTGCTGACCTGTTTTTAAATGTGGTTATAGTCTCATTTCATAGGCCTAGCAAGATCCATTTATACCAAGACAATTTTAAAGAGGCTTTGAAAGCAGTAACTCCATCATAATATTGTCATCATAAATATGGTCACACTGTAAGATGAAGTCTTTAGTTACTATGTTCTCAAAAGATCAAGTAATTCTTCCAGAAAAACAAATAGACTTCTTAGTAGAAGAAAAAGTGACCTACAAACTTTTCAGTGTCATCAGAATTCCTTGAGATGTACCATTCCCTCTTCCATTTGGGTCCTCTGATCTCTTCTGTTGCCTCTTTTATATCTCCCTGCATGTTTTTGCTGCTTATGGAGAATATGAGTCAGAGAATACAGACAAACCTGGAGGGTTTGGGGTTTTTTTAAAGAACACTTTAAAACATTAAAAACTGCAAGGTTTCACTAGGAAGGCGAAAGCAAATTTAACATAACACCTTCCTAGCAAAGAGCTGAAGTGTCAGATGCAAAGTGAAACATCACTCTGTTTTCAGCTTCAAGGTGGGATCCTGTTCTGATGTCAAATATTCTCCACTCATGGTACCTGCTGGATTCCTAGTTGCTGCATTCAACTACTTCATGGGACAGCTCTTTGGGTCCCTTCCTTCTGAGGGCTTCAGTCTGTCCTTGACTCTAGACAATTTGCTCTAATATCTCTCTTGCAGCACTTTAACTTCTTCTAGGTGTCATTTCAGTGTCTTTTACATTGCCATTTAAATGATGGATTTTTCACAGTTCAAAATGCTTACTGTTCAGCTTCACCAAAGTAGTACTAGATGCAAGTAGTGGGATTTGCCCTAGGCATTCATTTTGAGGGCACAAAGATAGAAGGCATAGAGTGGGTCTGAAGAAAAAAATCCAGTGGACACTTCAAGCCAAAATAGAGATTGCCATCCAAATTCTCCTCTACCAGGATCACTGAAATGAATAGGACACCTTTATGAATGAGGTTGCCAGAATTAGAGCCACCACAGTGTCTCAGTACAAGCTACCATGCAAACACTTATTACATGGAATCAATCCAGAACAGACTATAGGAAACCATATTATTATTTCAAACATACTATTGCTCCAGTTGCACATAGCTCTCATTCCACAGTATCTGCAGTATCTGCAGTGCCTACAAAGGATATTCTCCCAATCTGCAGGTCAGAGAGCTGTTCAGAGGTTGTACGGTGAGTCCATCCTGATGACAGTAAGTTTAATCCCATCCCAATGGGCAAAAAGGTGGGTCAATGGATCTGCCAGGAGGATAGGAGGAAGCTTACGGATGGGGGAGAAAAGAAGAAGAGCGGAAACCTTGTCAGAGTGAGAATGCTAGTCTGGCCCCACCAGGCACCAGTTCCTTTTCTGGTGAGGGATTTGGCCTTTGGCCCACGTTTGTGGGGCCTTTATAAGTGCCAGAGTTCAATTAGTCAGTCTAAAAATACCTATATGAAAAGGAAATTTTTGGCACCACATTCTGATACTAAGTGTCCCTGCAGCAGGAACAGTGTCACCAGTGACCTGGTGACCCATGTGCTCAGGGACAGCCACCTGCCCTGCCAGCTCTGCAGCTCACTGTGCACTCAGTACTGCACTGCCAAAGCCCCATGGGCCTGCCAAGCAGCAGATTTTCAGAGGCTTGTAACTACTGAAATCAAGTCCAGTTTTCACTGGCATAGTATAAGATATTCCACTTCAATGGAGCTTAAGTCTGACTCACTCCATGCTTTTTGGCTTTTTGATGCCAGATTTGCTAAAAAAACCCATGTGTAAACATTGGGAAGTTATTTTCTCGTTCTTCCCATAAAACTCAGCCAACACAAAAGAAATACTTACACAAGTAATTCTTTTGTTTGCTTGTTGAAAAGTCCAAATTCAAGGCACTTGAAAATAGAAAGATGAATTTTTTTTGTTTCCCTCATGAAAACAGAAGCATGGAATGGAAATGTGTAAGCAGCCCCAGGAGTTACTGGTGCTCCAGTTACATTCCAGTAAAGCTAGACAGATTTGTTTGTGTGCACATGTGTAAAATGAAACTTCAAGTGAGTATGCATTTTCCTTAGATAAATTTGTCAGCTACCAGTAACATTATTACTGGTATTATTACCAAAGAAAAACTGATTATGGAAGAAATAAATATCCTTTGCTAGTAGATTTCTCTCTGATACACAGTGAGTACACTATGTACACATCCTGTTTTCCTCTTTCCAAAAAAATAACATTCTTGAGATAAAAAACTCATTTTTCTCATTTGAGAAAAATGTTACTTTATCCACAAGAACATGTATGTAGCATGCATGAGATGTTTACTGACCTTCCTCCTAAAAGACACAATTCTCCAAGCTGTCAGTTCATATATCAGTTCTAACATTCCTTCCAAGCACATGTATAATACGTGTGCAAGCTACTCATCAGCAAGGCTGTTTTAGAAATAGGCTTAGGTAGTGCGCCAATGCCTAGAGCTATGTCTCCAGCCCATTTGGATATGAATGAAAGGGATGAGAGACAAAATGTTCAATTATCATTAAACTACTGAACTAAAAGACTGAAAAAAAGTAAAGCATTTCTAACAGTGGAGGCAAAAATCAACTACTTTGTCACCTAAAATTAACATCTCAGTTGCCATCAGCAATCCATTTACTTGTATTACATTTAACCAATTTGATTCAGGAAAAATTAAAGGTTTTTTTTAAGTTAAAAAATACTTATTCTTTATATCATCTAACTGTATCACTGTAATTTTTCATTTGGAAATTATATTATTATATATATATAATTAGGATAGATAACTGTGTTATGGGTGTCCAGCTGTGCTCTGGATGTAAAAATCCCTTCATGTTCAGCAGATAGCTACCTGGTGCAGTTTGTAGAGCCTGTGCTGCTGCTTAGCTGGCCAGTTAATAAGGGTCTGCTTAAGGGTGAGATGGAACACTAGTCTCCACTGGCTGGGTTGACTTGAGGCTCATTTCAGCTGCCTATGACAGGCATCCAGTACCACCACAGGTGCCTTGGGTATCCACCTGGCCCCCAGCTGCCTCCAGCAGTCCACAAAACTTCAGCAATTTCTATGAAATTTTCCAAAATTTGTATTCAGTTTTGCAAAAATTGAGTTAGCAAAGAGCAAAATTATCTACTCAATGTCCTAAGGAAAATTTCCTTCAAGAGTATCTAAATGCCCCAAACATATAAAGCAGTATAAAATCACAATACAACAATCTTCCCAAAGCTTTACCATAAATTCGGAATGCATTTTAAATACATTTCAATGATCCACTCTCACTTGCTGAAAACTGCTGAGCTTTTCCTCAAAACTATTACAAAGTAAGTATTTAACTTTTTAAGCTACTGCCTATGATATCATCCCTTCCTCTGCCATAATATGAACACCCTTTTTGTTTTCTACCTCAATATCCAATATTATAGCACGGGATGCTTTTGAAACACACCAAAAGCCCGACATCTCAGTCTACAATCAAATCCATTTAAACTTACCACTGGTTTTATTAGGCACCAAACAGCTTTCAGCCTCTTTTGTAGTCCTGAGACGTGTCTGATCAGTTGTCCTCACTTTCACCATCAGAGAGTTTACAGGCGGTTGCAGATGGCTAACTACACAGAAACATACTCCTTATCAAGGCAGAGTTTCTTCTTACATAAGAGTTAACCAAAAGATTAAATTAAAATATTTTGTTAAGAGATATGGCTGAATAGGCCAGGTGCTAAACTGGAAGACAACAGCAGCTTGGAAAGACATTTTCATTGTTTGGCTGGAGAACAAATAATAATACAAAATATTGAGTTTTGGAAATAAGTTGTATAAATGCAAGTGGTTTTTCTCTTTGTTAATGTTTTGTCAAATGAACATGTAGATAATTCAAGAGCCCCCCTCCAAGAAGGAAGCATGGCCTTGCTGGAGGGAGAAGGCAATGCTGGCTTCTCTAGTAGTCAAGACACAGGAGGCAGAGTGGATGTCCTAGAACCCTGGAGCCAGAAGACTCATGTCTTTGGACACAGGAGTGAGTGCACAGGCCTTGGTCCAATGCAGCTTCCTGGAGCCGGAGCAGTGGGTGCCACCAGGCCTCCAGCCACCTCCACCCGGCAGGACCCAGGGCTTGCCCTCTCCCACCTCACATGTCCCAGCCCATGACAGTGCCTGCAGGGAGCCAGGGACCCAGGCAGTGCCAGGTCCATGGAGCACTCCCACTATGGACCATCTGTCAGCTGTGGCCAGAGACAGCTCGGGCACCCACTGGCACAGAGAAGCCACTGCTGTCTAGAAATCAGCTAAAATGCAGAGTGTTTTCTGGGGCTGCTGGAGCAGGGGGGAGGTTTCCAGAGTTCCCATGGCTATTGAGTGGAGCTTGTGCAATGGCAGCTATTGCTACAGGCTCTGGACACCACCCAGCAGTGGGTGAGGGGCTCTTGACCCTCCTGCTGTTGCCTATTTCCAGGCCAGCATGCCGTCAAGAGAAAACAGGAGCCTGAAAGCGGCTAAGCAGGACTTTTGGATGGTCTGTCTTCATGCAGTCCCTCTGTGCTGGTGCTGGCCCAGGCCCAGCTGCTTTCCCATGGGCTCCTCGAGGGCTGAGGTGCATCATCCATATCCAGCATCCAGCAGCCACACTAAGCCCTGCTGGTCTCTGCTCTGGGTGCAGCCATCTCCATCCACAGGGCTGGTGATTCCCCATGCCCAGGCACAGCCATGTCCCCAAGTGCCAGCTTGCAGGAATAATCAATTCCCTCTTCAGTACTCATGTAGGCTTCATGCCTTCCCCTTCCAGCCAGGAAGTGCCCGTGTGGCACTGCAGCAAGGAGGGACATGGTAGAAATGGTGTCTCCTGTTTAGCAGGTTTCCCACAGAGGGTTTAACAGAAAACTACATATTTCTGTCATGCATGGACTTCAGTACGAGTATGTGTCCCACAGGTCAAAGTGCTTCACAGCAATCTCTCAAGAAAGAGCTTGTTCCCACAAAGGGTCTCCATAGCATCTCATAAATGTGGCACATTGGCAATAAAGAACCTGCTCTCCTCTTGTTTCCTTGGATGCCATGGCTACACACACATAACTAGACACTGATCACTTCAGGTATGGATATTTGAAAAGGATTTAGTTTGAACAACAGGACAACAAGGTTAAAAAATCTGAGTAAAAGGAAAAAAATGTTTTTCCACTTGTATGAGCAGGAGAAAAAGGAGCTAAACTCAAATAGCCTTTTTCAAGGACAACTCTCAGTTTAAATGAGTTCAACAAAATTGCATCTCCAGAGAGACAAAATGTTCCTTTCTAGACAGTAATTGCTTTTTTTTTTTTTTTTTAAATAAAGGCTGAGATTCAGGAATTGCTATAAATTCTTACCAAAAAAAAAAAAAAAGAAACAAAACAACTGAATAAGCCCAGGTGGCTTTACTTTCATTGCAATCACAGGAAATACTTCACAGACTTGCTTGTAGAAAGCAAGTGGAAAATTAATGCTATTTATATTTCTCAGAGACAGACATGTGGTTGAAATTGCAGCCTCATTCAAGTTTTACCTGTCCATGCCATAAAATGCAATGTTAAGGAAAAAATCTGAAGGGCTGATTTCTGAGGCTTAGTAGTATTTTTGTGAAGGAGGTAAACCTCATTTTCGTATCATCGAATTCCACATCTTCTAGCTTTCACAGATCAATTAAAAATGAACCGTTGCTTGAATTCAAAATATCAGATTAATTTTACACAGAGTAATGAGTGTCACAGGAAAACAGAGTGAGCATTACATTTTTTTCTAATAAGAAATAAGAAACACCAATTCCTGGATATAGTCATTTCAAAAAGTAAAAAAGTAACAAAGAATATTTAATGGATAAGCTGAGCAATGTTATCCCCATCTTCAAAAAGGGCAAGGTGGAGGACCTGAGAAAACACTGACCAGTCAGCCTCACCACCATCCCTGGAAAGGAGATGGAACAGGGTATTCTGGAGGCCATCAAAAAGCATAGAGATGAAAAGAAGGCCAACAGCAGCAGTTAGCATGGATTCACCACGGGGAAATTTTCATGCTTGACCATCGGATGGCCTTCTACAATGATAAGGCAGGATGGATAGACAAGCGGGGAGCAGTGAGTGTCAACTTCAGCAAGGCTTTTGACACTGTCTCCCATAGCATCCTTCTAGGTAAGCTTAGGAAATGTGGGTCAGATGAATGGACAGTGAGGTGGATCAAGAACTGGCTGAATGGCAGAGCTCAGAGGGCCGTGATCAGCAAAGCAGAATCAGCTTGGAGGTCTGTAGTCAGTGGTGTTCCTCAGGGATCAATACTGGGTCTGGCCTTATTCAGCTTGTTTATCAATGTCCCAGACAAAGGTATGGAATGTACCCTCAGCAGGTTTTCTGATGATATGAAACTGGGGGAGTGGCTGATCCACCTGAAGGCTGTCCTGACATTCAGCAG
>NW_008239535.1:403981-414408 GCF_000691975.1 Corvus brachyrhynchos
TGTCGTTGTGGCCAGGAGAGCCAATGGTATCCTGGGGTGCCTCAGGAAGAGTGTGGTCAGTAGGTCAAGGGAGGTGATCCCTCCCCTCTGCTCAGCCCTGGTGAGGCCACATCTGGCGTGCTGTGGCCACTTCTGGGCTCCTCAGTACAAGGAAGACAAGGAGCTACTGGAGAGGGTCTGGCAGAGGCCACAAGGGTGATGAGGGGTCTGGAGCTTCTCTCTTATGAGGAGAGACTGCGGGAGCTGGGTCTGTTTAGTCTGAAGAAGACTGAGAGGAATCTCATCAATACATATAAATACCTCAAAGGTGGGTGCCAAGAGGATGGTGACCAACATTTCAGTGATGTCCAGCAACAGGACAAGAAGCAATGACTATAAATTAAAACAAAAGAAATTTCAGCTCCTTTCATATGGAAGAACTTTACATTGAGGGTGGCAGAGCACTGGAACAGGCTGCCCAGGGAGGTCATGGAGTGTCCCTCTCTGGCGACATTCAGAACCCACCTGGACGAGTTCCTATGTCAACTGCTGCAGGTGACCCTGCCTTGGCAGGGGGTTTGGACTGGATCTCCAGAGGTCCCTTCAAACCCTAACAATTCTGTAACTCTGTGAAATTACTTCTAGTCTTACAGCCTTGGTTTAGTGGTACAAATCAGGTACAGGCCAGTTGTAGAGAAAGGTTATAGATATATGATAGCAGCTCTTCTTTTGTCCCTAAGATGACATTCTTAGTTTTGCTCCATTTTATATTAGGAATGAGACAACAAAGAATTGTCACTACATTTGGTACTGATTGAGAAAATTGGCAATAATCTGAAGGCTTCGGGTATGGAGAGCAAATTTGAGAAGTTTCCTTTGCAGCTCACAGCCAAACAGCAGTGGCTGGGAAGGCAGCACAGACAGTTTTACTTGCTCTCTGTAGACAGAGGATCCACTGTTGGGGCTCTATCATTTTTCCATGTCATCTTTAAGATAAATTTTGTCACTGTTATGGAAGCCAATGTGTTAAGGAATATGCCACTTTCTGACTGGAAGAAATCTCTCTTGCTCAATTTTTGTGGAATTTGTGAAGGAAGATGAAAGTCATTAGGAACAAGAGAAGCATTCAGCGAGGCAAAAATTGGAGTTTGAAGAAACCTACTGAAAGTTTTGCATGTGACACACCTACATTATAAACGACATTTTTCCTTCGCAGTGGAACACACAATTCAGTAATTCAGCCCCCTCCACCATAAGTCATTAGAAGCCAGCACTGCTTGTCCATTCATCCAAAAGTGCACATTCTCAGAAACTGGGAACTACATAGTTTCTAGTGGGCTGACTGGATGATAATAGTAAGCTTTTTCCTTCTGAGCCCATTTAATGGCAATTAGCACAGCTTTGGGGATGATGATAACCATTTATTTATACTGTTCTCCGGTGGAAAAAGAGCCTTTCGCAGTATTTAGCAAAGAGCAATAGCTGCAATAAGCAGGTTACCCAGGGACAGGTGCACCTCTTGCACAGACCTTGACTACAAAATGCATTGAGTTTTATTTTAGCTAGAAGAACATTGGGCAGACTATGCTTGACAATCCCTAGAGGCATATCAATTTCACAATAATTATCACTAACTACCAAACCTCTATTCCTCTTTGGGTAAAACGTCCTCTGGAGAAAATAGTGGGAAGCTCTGGCTTCTGGGTTTGGCCTTGCCTAGCCAATGCAACAGAAGATGTTTCTTATACAGCATTCTAACTGCTGCCCAGCAAAACAAAAAGTCAGTCTGAGTGCAATGGAGTCACCACCCTAGACTTTTCAAGACCTAGGTGAAACAAAGCTATGGTTGACTTTACACTGGTAATGTGGTACCACCTGGCAATGGCAGTCCTACTTCAAGCACCAGGGCTGGCTAAATGACCTCCAGCAGGGCATGCACTGCTTGTACGAAGCTATGAGATGGGTATAAAAGCCTTAGATATTTAGAACATGATCGTTTTGCATTTGAATTGCAACTGAAATTATGCAACTGAACCAAGAACCTTGTATTTGACAAAGTTGGTGCTATTCCAACAGTGTGTTCAGGACTTCTGATCATATACACTGTTGCACATCACACTTTTGTAGCTTGCCTATGCATTCCATGGATTGCAGAGGTCTTTTGATTTCAAAATAGGAAAATGAAACATCAACAACTTAATATGGTTCCTCCCATACAAGAAGGATGTAATTAACTTTAGTCACTGGCCAGACCTGAAAACAGGGGGCCATGGCATCACAGGAGCTTCTGGCAGTGGGTAGAGACTGGAGGAGGAACTTCCATTACCTTGCAAACAGCACAGAAGAGAGCAAAATAAGCTCTAAATAGAGGCTAACTGGCCTCCTTTATTCCATTGGAAGAAAATGCTTTGAAGTCTGTAAGGATTGTAATACCCCCATCATGTTTTGAGTATTGAGGTATCATTTCCTCTGAAGTGCTAACAGTGGCATCAGCCTGATCGGGACTGAAAGGGAAAAATGGTAAAGTCAAGGTCCTTTTCATGTTGGGCACTTTCAGGGTAGTTTTGATTTAAGCCTTGTTCCCTGAGGGTGTTGTGTCGGCAGTACCTGGAGGCAGTACTGAGCGATGGAAACTTCCAGGAAAGCTGAAGGGAAAATTGGAAATATAAAAATTTTCTTGCTTTTCAGATCTGAATCTGAGGATGAAAAAGCAGACCATGTCTGTTTCTGCGCGTGCCACATTAATACTTCAGTGATTGTAGGGGCAAAGAATATCATTTAAGGTGGGGCTAATGAAGGGGGGGAGGTATTGCATATTTTTAAATAAAATTACTGGGAGGAAGTGATTAGCATGGTTTTTTAAACACATTACCAAGTTGCTCTCCTTCTTACAGCCTCTTCCCTCAACTCCTTCTATGACCCCATTTTTTTAGTGTTGAGCATTCCAAAAAATGCCTGTGAGGTAGAGAAGTATTATCATTACATCCTTCAGGTAAGAAAGAAATGCACAGAGGATAAAAGCACATGTTAAAAGACACATAAGCCCATGGCTTTCAATGTCTATGTGTAAGTAATTCTATTTGCTGAAAGCAATACAAAAGATTACTGTCAGTGTCTTCTAGTCTTGCTCACTAATCACTTTACAGCATTCTTCTTTTTTATTTATTGCTCAGTAAAAGGACAAAATTAGGTGACCCTCAATAGTTAAAAGCACTTGCTCATTTGTCTGTATGCTGAGTTGTTCTATTTATAGCCATTTTTGTGCAATTTACTTGCAATAGGAAATATGCTAGCAATGCATTGAGAAATCAAATTCTAACCTTGTCTTGGCTCTTTTTCATTGTCTGAGTCTGCTCTTCAAGCCAGTGGGAAATCTGCGCACAAACTTTACACTATATCATTCCCCAAGGCAAAAGCCAAGAGTGCTCCAGACTCTAACTCTGCAGAATTTAGGGCACAGACTAAACATTTCTCAAATTGCACAGAATTTAAGTGATCTATCATTTATATTCTCTACACCAGTTTACATCACCCATTTCCAGCAGACTCAAGCATTTGCCTATACGACACGGCCGACTGGCCTCTGTCACTAAAACATCTTTTAGTTTTCCACCTACAATAGAATTTAATTTTCATTCTTGATTGCAAATATTTACTTTTTTTCAAATCAAGTCTTTAAAAAAAATTCACTTAACAATAGTCTTCAGAGGAAATATTTCATTTTAAAGCTAATAAAGTGCAGTCCACTAAGTTAATCTATATACTCATCGATCAGCCGTTCTTTGAGTCATTTTTAGCTATGTTTCCATGTACTATCTTATTCCTGTGCTATGTTTTTATTTCATTCTCACTCATATTCCAAAACAGATTTTACTTCTTACATTTTCCCCACCCACCAAGGCAAGAGGAACCATACCTGTGCCATGTCAAGTTCTCATAAGAACAGACGTGCTTCCAAAAACTCTGTTACTGGTGGTGCCAGGTGAACCTAAATTTGACCCTGATGTCTTATCAACATCTGATACAATCCTCTGTGTTAAACCTTGTCTAGATCCTGCATTTCCTTCACAGTCTGCCTCTGATATATGGGCATAATATCTCTTGCGTGATGTTTCAGCACGAAAGACAACAGAGTCTCACTGAACACTTAGGCCTTAAGAGACTCTGGGAGGTCACCATTCAATCCCCTACTCAAAACAGGGACAGCTCTGTCTTCAGACCAGGCAGCTGAGGGCCTTGCCCTGTCTTGACATCAAAATCTCCAGGTTCAGGGATACTAGAGTTCTCTGAGCAATTTCTTACACTGCCTGGCTGTTCTGAGAGGGGAAACATTTTTCTTTTCATCCAGTCAGATACTGCCCCATTTCAGATTACGATAATTGCATTTCATTAACCCACCATGCAAGTAAGTCTTGAGATTGACTCCCTTTTCTAGGTAATCTCCTCAAAAATATTGTAAGGGTACACCTAGGTGCTCCCTAAACCTTCTCTTCTCCAGTCTAAACATGCTTTAGTGGGTTATGAAGTGCACTAGCTGTGGGATTCAACTAATTCTTTAAAGTCATCCTCTGCAACTTGGGTGTCTCAGATAGGTTCTTGTCTAACCTCACCAATGGAGGAAGAAAGAGATACGTTATTGGGGGACTATCTGTCAGGGTCCCTCCCCCTGCCATGTGGTCCTGGGAGAGGGGCCCTGACACACGGGGTTTCCCAGCCCCTGCTCAGCCTCGTTCCCCATTGGTTGTTTTGTGTTCCCCTGCGCGGGCAAGGACCCTCGGGTCCCGTGATTGAGCAGTTCCTCAGCAGATCCCGGCCATGCGGCTGGAGAAATAAACATCTCTCTGAAACATCTATCAAGAATCAGCCTATATATATTTCTTTTCCACGGGCCACCTTGTTTGATATGTGTGTTACAGTAATCCCCATTGTAACAACTATCCTCTTACAAAAGATGTGTGCAAGAGAGGTAGGATGAACTCGTCTCTGCAAATGTCGGAGATTTCCTGCTGGTAAGACAAAGAGACTAATTATTTAGCTAAAAGCAGAGGACTACCCAAATGGCAAACTTCAGGTGTGATGAACCTTGCCTTCAGGCACACAGACTCTTTCCTCTAGTCTTCGACTGCTGTGTTTGTGTGGCACTGGCCAAGAAATGGCACATCTTCATTCTTTGTTTCCTCTCTCTTGGAAGAAGAGAATGATGACTGATTTCAACGTTTTGCCAAGTGGTTTGATTTTCCCATACAAAAAGTTCCACGTGAATGGAAAAGGCATTGGTCCCGCATAAAGCCACAGGAGAATGAATTACTGGGCAGAAATCATAATCCTTTTAAGTGGCACACCCCAGTGGTAGCAAAATGTAACGTTCTTCTTTTTTTCAGTTATTGTTTCTGGTTGGCAAATAGAGGAAACATCCCTAAAAAGGCCAGACCCCATTAAGTGGAGATAGATAGATTTCTGCCTGGGAAATGCCTGTTCTTCACAGAGGGCTGGGCAACAAAAGTCTTTCCTTGTTACAAAGGTACTTCAAAACCGATATAAAACCAGGAGAAAGCTGGCACCTCCCTAATCTTATCTTTGTCATTGCACCTATTATGATTCAGGACGCACCTTCATTTAAATATAAGTAAAGTTCAAAATCTTTATGAATCAATCTGATTACCTATTTCAGTGTTGTAAGAAAATGATTCAACACTGCAATTACCTCCTGCCATAATTGATTGTAGTTGTTTACATGGTAGGTTATTAACAAAATATTATCTGGAACTGAACTCTACCTTTAAGCACAGTTCAGATTATTGCAGCAATATACCAAATATAATGTCATAAAGGTGCAGCAGGTGGCTACTTAATAATGAGTTAGTAATATTCAGCATTCATTCTAAATAGTGCATTTAGAACCAAATTAGCTGTCTTGACTGAATGATTGATTTGACTGATAGTGAACTGTACAGCATGACCAGTAAGCATTAGGCAGCTCTAGTAAGAAATAACTCACAGCTACCTGATGATGTCAATCTTTATTTTTGAAATACTATTTTAAAAAATGAGTGAATGGTCTGCTTCTTTCAGGGTGATGCATTCTATTCCAGGAGTTACTTTTCAGTGCCTAAATTCACCATCTGGTATAGCCCAAAGCCATCATGCTCTCATCTTGCCAGCTTAAAATGACAGTATAATAGTCCACTCCAGATTTATAATGCTGTCTGTCTGTTTGGATGTCATGTAGTAATACCACATTTCATCAAGCCCCTAAATGCATGTAATATTTTAAAATACTGTGTATAAAGCTATTCTAATTTTGAGAAAATATTTTTTTTAATATGGAAAAAGGAGGAAAGATGTATTTCTGAATATGCTCAGAATAGATCCATGGAAGCATTAAAACATTTCATCAAACCTGTTTCCCACACATCTCTATTTATGCTATCTAACCAGTTAAAAATGCTAGAATAAATTAGTCCAGTGATGTGGCAGATAACAGGATACAGAGCCATTGGCATGCAGAATTTTTGAAATGGATGGAAAGGGTCTTACAGGAATTGGAGAGGTAAGAAACACAGGGAATCCAGTCCCTACTGCAGTGCTTTCAGAATCCTGATGCAAGATATAGGGTGATCTTGTAGCTTATAATGCCAGAAGTGGGATTGTCATTAGACTAGTATTCATACATACTCCTTTTGCCAAGTAGTTCTCATCACCTGTGCTCATCTCCTTCCACTCCTGTGCCTTGCTGCAGCTTCAGACCTAACTGATGTAAGCAGGTGTCACTGGGAAGCTGCAAAGGCCTGTGGCTTCCACAGGACTCAGCAGAATTGAGGCCTTAGATGGTAAGATTTGGGTTTCCTTCCATTTACATAGAAAGTATTCTCTTGAGCTGCTTGTTCAGTGCACAGTATAATGGTGCACTGAGCCATGCCTCCAAAAGCAGCAAAGGGACAGGTAGTGCATGTGTAGGTGGACGTACTGCATACTGGGGGAGAGCTGGAGGCTTAGTTTTAGGTAGAAAAGTACACTCTGAAATGGAAATACCTGCCTATAATTAAATAAACAAATAAAATAAAGAAATAAATAAAATGTGGGCTTACAGGGTTAAGGTTTTGTGACATTTGAAACAACTGAAATATCCTCTTCAGAAAAGATCAGTGTCTTGGGGTCCCACAGAGTCAGCTAGTGGTGTACTGTGCTTCCCACTGGAGAGCTGAGAATATATCCTCCCAGTTAGTGTAAAATTCGTACTGCTAGGCAAGAATGATTGGTTAGTTTATAAACAGACAGGTTGGAAGTAGAGGGGGAAGAAGAGAAAGATATGTTTCATTATTGGCATGTAAAACTCAGTTTTAGTTTGAAAATCATCTAAACATAACCAAAAGATTGTTCTATTTCTTAACCATAAGCTTTTTTCAGGGTGGAGCTCTTTCTGTGTTCTACTTGTACACACCCTGTTTCACCAGCATATTTCCTTGTGTTAGACACAGTCTGCTGATCTTTCAGATCATATCCAGTTTTTAAGCTCTCTCTGGTTAGCTGAATTAAGGCCCTTCCTCAACACGTACAGCTA
The DNA here is from genome assembly GCF_000691975.1 of Corvus brachyrhynchos. NCBI lineage: Eukaryota > Metazoa > Chordata > Aves > Passeriformes > Corvidae > Corvus > Corvus brachyrhynchos. The sequence continues at coordinate 411,522 of NW_008239535.1, forward strand.
AATTGTTTGCTATGAAACAACACGGACCTGCTCTGTAAGCACCAGCTTGAAGCATCTGACTTTTTTGTTGCATCTAGCAGCTCCCACATACACATCAGGTCTATACCAAAATTCTTGGACCCCTTGGTTAGGAAAATGTCAAGATGTCTGGAATATTATTTTAGAGGAACTTATAGTTCAGTTGTGAGTACTTGTGACACCTAGTGGTCCCGGCAGAAAAATGGAAATATTCTAGAGGAAGAGGAAGTAGGGGGTGGGTCAGGCAAGGGAGGAAGGGATTCAGTATCCCTGCTGGAAGATAGTTACTACAGTAATCTGAGAAAACACACAACTGAACAAATTCTCTCCCTGGGGATGAGGCACACCTGTCTGAGGCAACCACCCCTTGGAACCCATCATGTCAACAATGGAAAAATTCAGCTGTACGAAACACTTCTGAGGTGGAGTGACACTAGGTGATTACAGATGTTTGGGTAAGGTGGTCAGGCAATCACCCAAGCCCTCTTTATGAAACAGGAGGTGACCACAGGAGCTGTGGGTGATGGCATCGACCCAAAAGCAAAAGAATAACACCAGGAGTAGACCAAAACTGTTGATTCTTCTACACCATGAAGAAAACCAAGGAAAGTGTTGTAGCCAGTTCATTTCTGTCTCTTTACAAAGTCCTCCTTTAAATGTGACACTTAATAACATTCCATCATCCAAGATGTTCTGTATATTCAACAGAAAAATGCGCATGGACTCAGAATTTAGACGGACTGAACTGCTCTGTGAAGAAGTCTGTGTCAATACCTTAATGAAATCCCTTGAATTTATGAGCTTTGCAATAAGACCAGATCAAGAGCACACACCCACCTGATGCACTGAACAACTGGGAGTCATGGTCAGATGCAGGGACAGCACAGCATAAACTGTGCTGGTGACTGGGAGCTGGCACCTAGAGAGGCACAACCTGCTTGCTGTTGCAGGGCAAAGCTCTTCATCAGCTACCCAAGCTACTGACACAAGTGGAAAATATGGAAAGAACCTCCTATGCTGGAGACTCCTAGAAGAAAACTGCTTTCGATGGTAGAGACAACAACATCCAATGGCTTTTAGAAGTCTCTAAAATAAATCAAAACTTTGGAGTCCAACATAACACAAAACTCCTCAGAGACAGGTATTCACAGTTAATTAATAACAGTGCCTATTTCTGTGCCGCTGTCTGTTAACATAAAATAACCCATCTAAAGATCTTTAACTGGGATAACAAACCCAAAAACAATTGACTTCATAACTAAACAATTTTTGCACACCTAGACAGCAGATCTACTAAAACACGGCTTGTAAGCATGCAGTTCCAGCCATATACGTATGCACAGCTTGTATATAGTGTGACTCATGAATTGGAGCACATGGTGTGATTCACACAACTCCTGAGAGGCTTGTGGGGTGAGGGGTAGGCTATGTACCTCCTACTGTACCATGGCTTCTAGTGCTAGAGTGTACCATGTATGTCTCTGGAAGACAACAAAGTGTGTTTGCAGTGGGCTTGGTAGTTTACTCCACCTGGCATTTCCAGGTCATGTCTGCCCTTCGATACTGCCGTGGAGGAGCAAAGCGCCTCAGCTTGGTCCTCCAGTTGAGGTTTGGTGACTCCACAGTGTGCCACAGTTGTTATAATTGCTGTCAGATGCTATTGGTAGGTTTGTCTATAAAGGAATAAAGCTCAAACTACAATAACTGCATTAAGTGTCTAGAAGAAGTATGTGAACAAAAGATCCTACATCACTCCCCAGGCTGTTCTCAGACTTTGCAAATGATTATTTTGCTTGGACTGGTTAGTTGTAGGTGCTTGTCTAAGGGAACTTTGTTAGGTGTCCCTTTGTAGATCACAGTAAGAGAAATAAATGTATTTTCCTAGAGCACTGATGTAAAGGCAGGAAGAAAACTAATCTCGCTTAGTAATCAAGGTGTAAGCTGTATGCCATCAGAGATAGAAGCAAATTCTTCTCATATGGAAAAAGTAATACATCATATGGCGAAAGTGAAACTCTTCAGGATTTTCTAAAGGACCATCTGTTTCTTCATCCCAACCCAAACAGCATAACTGCAGTTAAAAATGGAAACTGGATTGATTCATTCCACTCAGCACCATACTCCCATTTTCCCATGTGAATCCTGAGGCTTGCAGGGGAGCCAGGAAATTATGACCCACTGGGTCAGCAGAGAAGCAGAGTCACTGTGCCAGGCACAGCACCACCAGTGACAAGGGCAGCTGCTGTGGTACCTCCCAGTCTGGATGGACTCTGCGTTACGGAAACCCAGAGTAAACAGAACCTGGAGAGACAATCAGTTTGATAGTAGGACCTTATCAATCCCTGCTCGTTGTCAACAATGCAAATGGCAGAACGCCAGGCAGAGTTGTCCTGCATGCACAGGCAGAGCCTGTAAGAAAGACAGAAGCAAAACCATGGAGCAAAAAATCTTGAGAGGGAGCTGCCAAGAAAGGACTTGTCTAATTGTGAAGAACAATAAGAAGAAAAAGACCTTAATCAGGATGTTGGCACCCACATCAACATATGAGATAGAGGGCAGGTTGAACTTTGAAACAAGGGAGACTCATCATTTTCCTTAGTAATATTTGAATAATATTACTAAGGAAGAATGTGGGATCTCCATTTGTGAAATGTTTTAATAATAGCTCGACTGTTACTTCTCAGGGACAACATAGACATCATTGATTCAGCTCTAGGGTAGAAGAAGGAATTAAATGATCTGTGGAAGATCCTTCCTTCTCTGCTTTTTATTATTTTTTCTATAATACACTTATTTGAGATATGAGTGGGATAGTAATGAAGAAGAGTGCTCTCCTTGCAATCTCAAATGGAAAGGAAAGGGAAGGGGA
>NW_008239535.1:414537-426937 GCF_000691975.1 Corvus brachyrhynchos
CGGAAGGAAGGAAGGAATTCGGAAGGAAGGAATTCGGAAGGAAGGAATTCGGAAGGAAGGAATTCGGAAGGAAGGAAGGAAGGAAGGAAGGAAGGAAGGAAGGAAGGAAGGAAGGAAGGAAGGAAGGGCAAACTATTGCAAAGCATACAAGAAACTAGGAGACTGGTTACTTCAGAGTCATCCCATAAAAAGATAAAATTATGTATTTGGCTTCAGTAGCATAAACTTCATTTGCACAGTTATACTTGAGCTTACCCTCTGAGTCCTTTCAGCTTTAAACTCCTTTCAATATTTAGAATAAATCTAGTATACAGCAGTAGAATATTAAATACTCATAAAGAATCCTTTGGAAATTCTTCTTTCACCAAAGTGGGAATATTAACTACTAAAGAACACTTAAAAAAGGAAAGTTGAATTAATTTCACTAAATCCATCTTGTCACAGAACAGAAATAAGCAAAAGCCTTTTAAACCTCCTAATATAAAGATGAGCAAAATCAGTAAAATGTTCAAACTTACCTTTTGAAGAGGCCTTTCACTATGCAAAATTCTAGACCTAGCCTCACTGAAGGATAAAAAAGGGACAGAAGATATACCATGGTTGCTTACCAGTTCTTCACAGTTGTTTCCTTTTGCATAAATAAAACAGTTGAACAGTACATGTTATTTTACTTCTGGGGCTCAGTGAGTACTTTGGGGTCTGCATCTGAAGGAGAACTGTATGGTTGGCCAAATCAGACACTGGTCATTACAAAAGCCAATAACTTCTAAGGCACACCAGACTTCTCAAGAAGCACAGTTTCATTTAATAGAAAGGGAAAGTTATAAAAATAGAGGTTATGCTGCTCTGCCCTACAAGAAGTGTACCTGTTAAATGCACCTCTGAAGTGCACATCCCATGAGAAAACTTGCACTAGTTCTTGGCTTCAGCATTAAGGGTAATTGTTAATAAAATCACGCTTTTATTCAGGTAACCTATTATTCTCAAATAACATCTGAAATGACATCAAATTACATCCAAATGTATCTTTCAAAGAACAACTGGAGTCATACGAGATATCTCATATAGCATAATTTTGCTGGTAATGAGACCTATACACTAAATGAATCTGGCTTCTCCAAAGCCATTGGATTCACAGTAATAACATAGCATAATGTTTTCCTTTTTCTTCTTGATTTATCTACATGCAACTTAACATGCAAAGAAAGTTGCCCTTCTTATTAAATAACTGACATTTTTTATTTTATTTTTTTTATTAACTGACGTTAATTTCAAGACTTGCAAGGATAACAGCCCATTGTATAAGGTAGTCAAAAATTAATTACAGCCTTCTGTGACATGACTGTACCGGCATGATATTCTACAACCTGTTTTATTGGTGTTCTCTTCAAAAGATGTCCCACTAAGCTTAAAATTAAAGAAAAAAAAATAGATCAAAGTTAACAGTGAAATGTTAACTGAATATTCTGACACAACTACATAGTCTTCCTACTAGAATCTGTTGATACTATTGAAGGCAAGTAAGGAAAATATTTTCTCTATAATAAGGTAATTAAATAAGAATAACACCAAGAGAATAAAAAACGTTTTGTTCTCTGCTCAATTCCACATGCTATTTTTTATTCCAGGGATAGGACAGTGAGACCATAATAAAACCACACCAGCAACAGTGATCTCTCCTTTCTGCTTTATTAGGCTCATCAAAATAAATAAGTGAGTATATGAATCTATCAAACTTTATGTGCCACTCAAATTGTGTTCCCAGTGAACTCTATTCCCATCATAAGTATTACAAACATCAAGAAGGAAATTTTTATAATTTAAAGATTCAGTAATGTTTCTTAAAATTAATTATTCATTCTTGATTTCTAATATTAGTTTTCAGTTACTAAAGCCTAATCCAATCATACTGTAGTAATGCAAGGCATTCCCTTGATATCGAAGGCTGTTGCTTCACAAGATGCTCTCAGTGCCTCTGCAATAAATACATTTAACTCTTGATTTTAGCAGGAATCCAGCTCAGAAATCCAATTCACTATGATTCAGCCTCAAAGCAGAAGTTAACTCTCTAGTAAAATCTATAGAAGAAATTATGGAAAAGTGCAAAGCATCTCCTGAAATTTAAAGACATGAGTACAACACAACCACAGAAATCTCACTAAATTGAAAAAAAAAAAGAAAAATTATTTTATGTCTAAGAAAATAGTCAATTACAGTGGAACAAAGACACAGCTGACCAGAAGGATTATCAGCTGGGGGAAAGGGAAATTCCAGTAGATGTCTGAACAAACTCTCACACAGACAGTGTTTTTAATCACAAGGAGGGATATCTAGCCACTCCCAAATAAGTCACTATCTACATGAATTAGAGCTATGGCTGATGACCTGAGTTTTCACAGCTTTATCTAAGATATTTTAAACATTCCTAAAGGTTTGGTAGACTTTATTTTCCAAGGATAGGTAATTTTTCAGATTTGTGTTTTCTGTAACAGAAAAATCTCAGGGCGAACCTTTCTTCACAGACTTATTATTTTGATCATATTAAATCAAAGTATAATTAATTTGAATTGTTCTTTCCTTCTCTTCTGCAGACCTATATCTGTGTCTTGAACATTGATCACAGGGTAAGGATATAATTGAGTAACTTCCCAAAGTAATGTATATTTGGCAGACATAACTAACTGGGAGCAGATCTAAAACATGAGGGGAAATCTCAGAACCCTGTAAATTAAGATAATAACAAGGCAGAAATCAAAAATTAAGCTATAAATTTTTGCATTCCAACTTGAAACTTGAGTTCCAGTTCCATCCAGATATGATGAAATTTTTCCAGGTCTGTGGAGCTTTAGCTGACAGATTAATAAAGGAAACAGATCTTTTCAGATTAAGTTGTTTACTTCATTTGATTATCACAGATTACATTCAGAAATTAGTAAAACTGTCACTGTTTAAAAAAATAAATTCAGCAGAGATTTGCTTTTTGGATAAATACATATCTATCCACTTTCTTAGGTCAGGACTATAGTGAGTAAATACTGAACAAAATTCTGCTTATGACCACTTCAGCCCAAGCATAAGAACAAAGAGCATGTGGAAACAATTAAATCTTTGGCTAATATTGCTTAGACATGTACTGCTTTAAAATCAGACTTTCAAGATGGCTGCCATAGATAACATTGCATGTAGTTGAAGTGGGAAGTTGTGCACTTAGTTTTCGTCATTCTCTTGGTGCTGAAAAACTGAGTGAAGAAAACAAGCTTAAAAAAATAAAAAGGGAGAGACTGGACAAGATACACGTATTAATTCTTATCTTTCTTAATCCCTGTTCCAGTTTACCACAACAGCTGGAGGTTCAGAATCTGAATCTAAGAGACCCGATAATCCTAAAAAAAAAATAGGAAAAAAAATTAATAATCTTTATGAAGAAAGTGAGCATACAGAGGGATAATGTTCAGGCTCAGATAAGCATGGACTGTGTTGTGCTAACAAGGGGAAAGAGAAGTGAGGATGTTAAGGCACTGGGGCATCTGTGATTTCTGTTCTATTCAATTGGCTTCCTTTCCTCTGTCACGGGAGAAAAGCAGCCAACAGTTTCAGAAAAGCAGCCAACAGTTAAGCTAGTCCTTTACAGAAGGACCATATTCCATGAAGTGGGCAAAAAAAATACAATTATTCAAACAATACCCCCAGCAGAGAAATGCACCTCGCATTTTCATTCTCCATCTCACCAATAGAAAAATATAAATGTGAAAGATAGAAACGTCTCATTTTCTGAACTTTATTTACATGCAACCAAATCTTTACAAAGCAAGGTGTTTTAGGAGAATAAGGTGAGACAATAGAAAGCACTCAGAGCAAATTCCAGTATCAGCTACTGCTTTACACAGTTTAAAAGATGGTATTAATGATACTTTGCCTAATTAGATGACACAATAAAATAGGAATAATTCCTACTGGTATACTCTACTGCTTCTTATAGAATTAAATTGCAAAGCCATAACAAGGCCTGACCATAATTTCTAGAGTGAAGAGTCAATCTGAGTTCCCTTCAGCTCAACTTTCCATGTACCCAAGGAGCCTTTGTAGTCTAGGAGTTTCCAGAAACTCCCTGTCATGGACTCTCTGATCTCAGTTCAAGGTTTCCCTTGAGGTCAAGCCATGCAGGCCATCCTATTCTTTATGCTTTTGAATTTGCTGATCATCACACAGGACTATATCACATGGCCCCAGAAGACCATGCCACGGACACTCAAGCCATGGTGCAAGAATGCCCCTGGGGTATGCAGCAGCAACTCACTGCCATCCCAGCTTTAAAATTGCACTCAGTACTACAGTTTTCTGTTGGACACTTGCACTGCACAATGAGCTGAGCTCACCCTTAGCTGACTAATGCCTTTTCTGAAGGTAGACTCAATGATTTCAAGCAGGAATTCCCAAGGCAACCAGATGCTCTGTGTGGGGGAGCAAAAGCCCAGTCCTAGGTATGCATGGTCCTCAGACTGGGATATTTGTCTTCTGGCATTTAATTTCAGAGTGCACATCTGTGATTAATAACAAACGTTATTTAATTTAAAATGTCAACAATACTATTTGGGATTCAGGAGATTTTTGTGGGACGTTGTCTGAAACTGGTTCTAGGTTGCATGTGTTGCTGAAACTTTACATTTCTTCTGAAACTATGATGAACTTCACATGTAAATATCTTCAGAATATTATGAAGACCACCTGGTAGAGGGATTTGATTTTGGAAACATTTTTGCTGGAAAGGAAGCCGAATTCACTCTTGAGAGCAGGGTCTTTCATAGTGTTTCCTTTTCCTCTGAAATAATAGTATGAAGTAAAGCCATTCTGGGAAGTGTCAACAAAAACTTAATTTGATGTACAAGGACTGAAAAGCCAAAGCTAGAAGAACCATGGGACAAAAATGTGTTTACACAGATGCTGGATTTTCTCCAAAACCTATGAAAATAGTGCTAAATCCTCTCAGGGCTGAACAATGGGACTGAAATTAGGCATCAAACAATAATTAATATATGTTAACTTGCTCCCACACACTCTCACACTGGGAGTTTTTTTTCCCTGTGATCACAAATAATCAACATAGTGCAGAGGTTTCTAATCCATTCATTGTGTCAGCACGTACTCAGGCAGGGAAGGAGTCACCAACAAAGGTCTGAGTGGAACTGGTCTGCATGACTGCTTTTATTTTTATTAAACCGTTTTATGTAGAATATAAACAATATGGCAGTTCCTTCACAGAAATTAGTTTTGACACTCCAGGTTGAGCTGAAATCAGGATTCTGGGCAGGGACCCAGGTCTCTTAGGACCCTGAAAAATGTTTACAGGGCACTGATTTTCAGCATCTGACCTTAATAAGAGTTACTTTAAATGGACTGCTTTAGGAAGCAACAGAATTCACAGGACATAATATTATGTAGAAGTAGATAAGGTGGCTTATCCAATACTTGATTTCTAAGTCTTAATCTGAACCAAAAAAAAAAAAAAAAAAAAAAAGGAAGAATGCCTATTCAATGATTAATTTGCTTTTCAGATGTTTGAGTCTCAGTAAATATAGCCCACAGAGCAAAACTGTCTTCCTACACTTGATCTTCACAACTGAAGAAATAAGCATTTCTTTTTTTCTGGACATCTGACAGCTAACAGTGGGACCATAACCTCAGAAAACTGAGATGTTTCCTACCATCGACTTTGTTTTTTAAAATACTTTGATCTGGAGGGCATATGTGAGGTAGGAAGGGGAGAGGAAGAGGAAAAGCCACTATTAATTGCAGAGATTGCAGGCAGAGTAGGATAACAATTTTGAAATAAATCATAAAACCAAACCATAACAGGAAAATCCTTGAGTCTGAGCATTATACAGAGGCAGTACACTCTCCACAAAGCACAGCGCCATTTCAATAGTGTTCCTGGAAAGCTCAAACAAGAAACTTCCCTAATGTGGTGGATTATGAGATCTGAATTACTAAACAACTTCATTTTCTACTCCTTTATCCCACCTCACCACCAAAAAAAACTCCACCTACCCACCCACTCACCAACAAACAAACAAACAAACAAACAAACACATACAGCTACCCCTTCCATGAAAACAGCAGAACTGCATCAAATTGAGAAGATAGTGAGATTTAAAGATATAAATTGGAAACTGCTCATGACTTTAAATGAACATGTGTTGGATATGCACACCGCTTCTCTTTGAGCAAGTTCTACTTGCAGCTTAATTTGCTGAACGTGATTCTTTCATCCCTCCAAAGTATTTTGAAAAATGTGCACTAAAATGTCACAACAAAACTCTTATTATTATTTATTTCTTCAGCATTATAAAGCAGTCCTGGTTGGATAATGCACAACTTCTTCTTTTTCAGTTGTACTCAGAAGTCTTATTTTCTGCCATCTTACATGATAGAGTGGACTATAGTAATTCAAATGTCAGCAAAATTGTTTATTTTGCACTGATGAGAATATTGTGTGTATACACTCATGAGTGAAGCTTTTTTCATGCATGATAAATAATAGGAGGAAACTGGAAACTAAATATATTTTCAAGTCTTGTGCATTATAAATCCTGGCTTGCAGTACTATAAAACAATTGCCATTTTAAGTGCATGGTCTAATCTAACACAAACAGGTTGTATATATGGTAGTTCTGGGTCACAGCATACTTACATTGAAGTTACCAGCAGCTGAGGCTGAAGCTAACATCAAAATAAAGCAAATAAATACGTGAGCCTTAGTAGTTCTGGAGAATTAGCTCTAAAGAATTCCAGTTTCCTCTTGATCTGCCTCTTACCATTGGTCAGCTTCTGTGCTTAAGATAACAAGGTCTCTTGGCACACATAAGAAGTTATGTTTTTCTTCCATTTAATGTCAAAGTGTCACTTCCATGTGCAGTCTTTCCATCATCAAGGTACTTTAATGGTCCACCTCCTTCATCAGGCCACCTATTTTCACGACATTTGTGGAAGAATAGTTATCTTTAGGACCTCTAGCCTCTACTTCACATGTGGCTGAATTTGGAGAGCACAGATACACAGACTTTATAGGCCTTGTTCCCAAAGGAAATAACTCTAAAAAGATACTCTTCTGCCTTTTGTTTTGCAAGAAGTGATCTCATTGTAATCAAAACAGATGTCCTATAAAAGATATTGGACTGTTTTTCCATTCAAATGAAAGATAAACAATTAACACTACCCAGGATCAGAAGAGTAAACAAGCAGGGGTAAGTGACAGACCAGTGACCTCAAAGAAAGCATAATGCCCAGTTGAAAGCATTAACTCTGTCTCTTTAGGAAGGGAGGGAGGATTTTCATATCACGCCTCCACCATGGATTGCTGCACCCATTCTACTGCTGCTGTTTAGTGTCTTTCTGATCTGACATGTTGTAGGTCCCTTATCAGATCAGTTTGTTTTCCATATTACTTCTATGGGTAGATTCCTTCCATTTCTAATGTCTTTATAAGAATATACCCTATATCTTCAGGGTTCATACTAAAACGAGGAAAAATATTGCTAGGAAATAATATGAAAAATGACAACTCAAAAAGAAGCCATGGAAAGAAATTGCAAGAAATATTCCCCAGCAAGAAATGCTTTCAGATGACAGAGGTAAAGGGATGACTCATAAGTAGTCATAAAATTATGAAAAGGATAAATGGTCCAAAATCATGGAAGAAGTCATTTTCCATGGTTAGCAGAATGAACACAAAATAACAGATTTTTCTATTTGAGTAAGCTCAGTAATATGATACATGCACTGAGCAGCTAAAATATCAGAAGCAGCAATTGATTCTCCAATGACAGATGCAGCAAACAGGAACTGTGCAACCGCATGATTCCCCAGGCTCCCGAATTCATGGAAACGTTCCTGTCACCAAATGGTTTCACTTTTAGGACATGCTTGTCTGGTATCACAGAAATTCACCTAAAACTTCTTAATTTTTGTCTCATCTGACATCTCTTTGGAAGAATAGTAGCAGTATAGGTTCTGTTTCCCAACCAGTGTAAAAGCAATAGTCAAGACACTGATATTTCTGATTATTTATTATGGCACTTCAAAGCATATAAACTCCATTGCTAGGTGTTTCAAACAAGTTTTAAAAAAAATAAAATAAAATTAGGCTTTAAGTTTTAGGCAGTGTTTCAGTAGCTTTTGGTTAAGAATTTTTAGAATAGTCCTACACATGGAATAAGAGTTTTGTTAGGAAAACAGTCTTCTTAAAATAAGGCTTCCTTTCCAAAAGGTGTGTATGTGCTTGCTTAGACTTATCATGTTCATTGGCTTACTGGTATATATATATATAGAAAACTGTGGGTTCAAAATACAAAAAACCAAACTAACCCTGAAAATCCATTCCTCTACTTAAACACCAACTAAACTTATTTCGTACTTATACCCGCCCAATTCTAGTTACTTTGTAACATGGAAGTTAGAAAAAAAAAAATTCAAAGTTTGGGCTCTGGAGTTGTTTCAATTTCATATTGATGTTGGTCAAAATTCAGCTTACTATTAACTGTTCTTTGCCATATATTGTCTCGTGCTGAAAGGCAGATTGTAGTAAAGCCTAAAACCAAATTGTTTTTTTAATAAAACCTCACTTAAAATGCCACTATAGTAACAACATTTCCACTTCATATATTCGACAATTTTATTTAATAGTCTAAGTTCAGAATAGTTACATAATAGTTACATCACGGCTTTTAAAAAGAATTGCACTCAGCTACTCAGTCCATTGAAATACTAGAAAACAGGGAAAAGGAAAATACGGAGTGAAAAGGAGCTCTGTCCACTGAACTGAGTTGTTTGCAGCAAGTTCCTACTGAACCTGAAGATGTCCTCATGCTTTCTGGTAGACTCGAACACACTTGACACCATTCATGTCACATTCCTAGAAGATAAAGAGATGGATTTATTAATTTACCTCTCAGTGCAGATTAACAGGGGGAAAAATACCCCACCTGTTAGAGTTACATTTCAGGCTACCAACCAGCAGCACTTGGGGACCAGAAAGTGGGACTGAACTCACCACCACCAATTGTCCATCAACTAGCTTCCTTGTTATTGTGGTCTTCTTGCCATCCCAATCCTGCTCTTGAATCAATGACCCATCATCTTTAAAGCTGACAAGGGTCTGAAAGAAGAACCTGACCATCAATATTTTCCCCATGACATTTGGTCAGCACTGAGGCTTTCCAACACCTTATTCCAAGTGAAAGATTCCCACCCCATCTCATTCAATAGTAATTTTATCATTGACAACTACAAAGGGAGAAATTATCTTAAACACTTTATTGATCCTCTTCTTACTGTAACTAACTCATTGCTCATTTGCTCACTGCTCTGACACATTCCCACATCAGACAGACCTTTGACCCACAATTTCAATTAACAGGAACAGAAGATGTTCTCTGTTCATCTTTGTTACATGGGCTTTGAGCTTTTGTGTAGCATTTATCTGATCTTGCAGTAATAGATGAATTGAAAGTGTGGGGCTGGAGGGAGGGGGGTGATAAACAGAGCACTTACACGAGGAAATGAGATGTATCCTTTATGTTTTACCTCCTTTGGGATAAATATTCTCCCTACTTGGTGCAAGGAGAAATGCTTTGCCTTCTAAAACTGGAGTTTAATGACTGTAATTCACATGGTTGCCTTGCTGTCTATGATCCCACCCCACACTGAACCAGGCTCTCTTGTTATGTAAATAAGAGACAGAGCAGAAAGGTTAACCCTAGGGCTGAATTGCCTCTGATTAAACACCAATGGCATTTTTTTCCACAGACTGAGGATGAAGTGGCATTTGGCTTTAACAGGGATTTAGAGGTCTGTTAGTTTTACTAAAAAAATGCTTCTACTACAAAATGAAAACAGCAAAATACACAAGACTATTGATTTCAGCATTTTCCCTCTTTGGAATTTGCTTAATCCAGGTTTAAAAAAAATATTTCAATGAGACTTACAGAGACAATTGCTCATCAAATAAAGCATTGTTAGTGTGTATGTAAAAACTGATTTTAAAATAGCACCTCTCTTTGTAAAACACACAAAGTATTGCATTTTTTCAACAGAAAGTCTAGTATACTGACCTGAGTTTTCCTGCCATCTAATGTATTTTCCTCAAATTTCTCACCAAGCTTGAAGCTGAACTGTGAAGTTTTGAAGGTGCTTTCTGTTTTTATGGTGATTGTGTCCCCATCCTTAATAATGTAAACGTCTGGTTTGGCCATGCTTCCCATTTTTCTCATAGCCATACCCACACCTGCAAGGCGAGAGGCACAGAGTGTCACAAAGTCAGTTAAACCCTGAGGCTTAGGGCCACACAAGAATTCAAATACCTAATTCCCATTTAATTAGGCACTTAAGTACACTTGAGAATCAAAGCTCAAGAGCCACAAAGAAAGAGGATGTTTTAAATTTTCCACAGAGGAGGAAGGAAAAAAAGCTTATTTGCAGAGTTACTCTTTTGTTTCCTCAGATAGTTAAAGTTAAATTTATTTTGCCCTCTAGAGGATTTGTAGATATCCCAAAACTCAGAACTGATTTTTTTTTCAAACAGAAATAAATAGCAAACAGGAAAATAAACACAAAAGCTTAAACAAAAATAAAATTATTCTCTTCAAATTCTGAACACTTTAAAATTCTACAAATTATTTTTAATTGACAGATTAATCCACTTTACTTTCAATTTATATCAATAAATACCCTTCAATTACTTCGTACACCATTGCAAACATGCCGTTTTTAATTAAATTTCATATTTTACATCCTGTTTACAAAGTATGGAGTTGTGAATTAGAAAATCACTATCATAAAAACCAGTGCTTACACATATATGCAAAAGACAGAGAAATGAGCAAAATGAGCAATTTGCGAATGGCTGGAAATTCATGATCTGGAGACAGCAGCCCTCAAAACTCTTCATTTTCAGATTCACCCTGCTTCAGCCCTGCATGCACTCTTTGAGGGGTTTGCTTAAATCTTTTTGATCTGAAGGATGAAAATACAAATAAGAGAGTAGCGAGCAACAAACGGGAATCCATCAAACTGGTAAGTGCGGATCTCAACCATGAATTGATATGCAACCAAATGGGGCAGAAAGTGCCACCAAGTCAGTGAGTGCCTGGGTTCTGCAACTGGTGTAGTTAAAAAAATGTTGTCAGGTATCAGCACAGCACTGCCCTGGCATTTGCAGGTAAGGGCTGAGTCCCTGAGAGGGAAATTAAGTACTTTCCACACACTGCTTCTCCAGACTCAAATGAGATTCCAGGACAGAGGCTTAAGCTTGAGTTCACAGAGAAAAAAAAAAACAGTCATCCTCATCCAGCTTTTCTGATCAGAACTGGAAATTATTGCCACAGTAACCTCCACACACACTCTGTCGCTGCCATCCAGGCCAGAGTAATCAGTTATTTGATCAGCTACAGCTTGGGATCCAGCCAAACAGAGATGAGCTGCATGTCTTCTGTATGGCAAGAAGTGAAATTCCAACTCCTTTGTCCTCAAATGTCCTTTTACACAGAATGAGAAGAATCTGCATAGTCTCATTTATGGTGCGTCAATAGGATCAAAGGCAGAGAGTTTCACAAGTAGGCAGCGAGGGTGAAATCCAGTAAATGACTGGCTCCTAAAACGTGACTTGGTGTAAATTTAATTGCCTAAATTGCAAATGTAAAAGGGAAAAGTGACTGGTTTATGATTTAAATCTTAAAGCAAACAACAGTCAGTTGCTGCCTACACATGGGAGGTGCTCTGCAGTTGCAGCACTTAATTTCTACTTTGAAGTTGCAACTTGGCAGATGCCTAGGTCTGGCCATTGGACATAAACACCAAGGCATCTTAATCCATGGCTCAACCAAGCTGAGCTTAAAATTCTTGAATTTCCTCCAGTCTCCCAAAGGGTTCAGTCCAGAAGGCTGTCTCATATCATACCTATCACTGACAGGCCTCCCAAAATGTAATTGCAGCCACCACTGTCTGCAGAGTGTAAATGCAGCGATGCCTTTTGTATTTTACAGGAAGAGCGCAAGACCTAAATTACTTCTTCTCCTCCCTCTAAAGATAAGGCTGCATCTTCTGCCTCTTGAGAAAATATCATGGCTCTCATCAGTGAATAAATTGCAGAAAATAATAGCTTCTGGGCTATAAAGACACTGCCAGGTATCTATCACCTGCCAGCCAGGATGCTCACAGGAAAGTGGTAAATCTGAGCTTGCAGATGAGGCTCCTGGTCTGTTAGGTGTGTTCTTCGTCCAGTAACTTCGTGTTACAAAATGTAGGGCAACCTGGACGCAGGGATAACATGCCAGGACCATCCCCCTGAGATAAAGGTGCCACAACCCACAGAAGAAAGGAGGCAAACAGCCTCCGGCAGGGCAGGCAG